>NC_052356.1:17112157-17454072 GCF_009727055.1 Benincasa hispida
CCTAGTGAAGTGAAGTCTCTGTCATGAACGGTGTTATATAACGAGACGTTAACACTTCATGGTCAGGTCTTATACAAACTCTTTGTATAGGACGCCCCCGCTCACATGTCCCCAACACGAATGATCAGGATCAGATCACTGTGACAAGTCACAATGCTTGTGACCATTCCACAAAGCGGGCCGCATCTGTAATGTTACCAGGATAAGGTTTCCCTCCTATATCCATATACTACAGACCATTTTGGTTATCACTCAAGACATGATCCACTTGTATGTCACTACATACATGCTTGAGTCACATACAGATAACCAGAGATTTTATGATTATTGGTTTGTGGTAAAGCAAATAAAACCAGCAACTGAGCAAAATACAAGATGTGAAGTAAATATCATATATTATATAACACAAGCGTTCGTACAAATTATTTATAAATTACAGGACACGAGACTTTAGGGCATCAATCCTAACACAACTCATACATACATACATACATAAATATATTAAAAAAAAAGTTAATTGAGGATGGGGACGGGGACGAGGTGGGGACTTGATTATAATCCCCGATTTGAACCCCATCCTCGATCAAATCGGCCGGGGCGGGGTCCCGTTGAGACCCGTCCCGAGGGAGATTTTTACCAACCCTAAATAAGAAAAAAAAGCTATAGAATGATTGATTAAAAGCTATAAAAAAAAGCTATAAAACTATGTTACAATGATTGTTTCTCAATTTGAGTGTGCGATATGTTATATTTTTATCAACGTGAACCCATGTTTTCAGTTAAAAACATATTAAATTTTTTTGCACCGGTCATTGTTCAGTCATTTTCAAAATTGCTAATACTGTCAATTTGTCATTGATTTAAAATGGTGACACTGGCCATTTCTAAAGATCTCACTTCTCACTTTAATTTTCATATGTATTTGTTAGATACAGTTCTGATGATAAATTGTAATGTTCAAGTTTATGAGGGGTATATTAATAAACCAATATCACGTCTAAATGAGGGGGATCTTGAGGATATGAAAAAAGTTAAGTGTGCTTAATTTGGAGCATTATTATATTAGATGGCCTATTGAAAAATTTCCTAGGAAACATTGTGAATGAGAACAAAGCATGTAGAATGGACCTGTATCGGCTTGTGAGACAGTCTTCATCCTTAAAAGCAATTAAAAGTAAGTTGTGTGTGTGTCTCTCATCCTTACATTATACTAAAAAAAAATGATATAAAACAAGTACTATGATGTCGAGGCGGATCGATTCACCTTACATTATAACAAAACCATCTTTGATAAATTCACCTTAACTATTTAATTGATTAATTTTGACAATGCTATAACTATAATTTTGTAGCCAACATGAACATAGCTCGATTGTCATAAAAAGTTAATGCTTTCAACCTCGAGGTTAGAGGGTTCAATTCCTTCAATCCACATATATACACCATTTTGTTCAACCAATATGTGTGAAACTTATAATTTGAGTTAATTTAACTCTTAAAGTTTCATAAGCCGATACTCTTTTTTATGATTACATTTCAAAATCATCCATACATTTAGTCATAAACATATATAACTTCTTCAAATGCAAGTTTTACAAAATGGACGATTAGAGTAAATGAATAGACGATTCTCAAAGAAAATTATGATTAAAAGTCTAAATTGTTTCGTATTTATAAAAGTTTAGGAGTCTAATTAATACAATTATAAGTTTCAGACGACGGTTTTTTACACAAAACATAATGAATAATATAAATATGACCCACCTACAAAAATTTAAAGTTTAAATTGATATAATCCTAAAGTTTATAAATATAAATCTATATCTACCTAATACTAATAATAAAAGTAAAAACACATCCAATGTTAAATAACAAATTAGCAAAACTTACATGCTGTGGTAGCCCAGCCACATGTTACGCATCCATTAGCTCTTTTAAAATTGTTTTTTTTATAAATAAATCTCATAGTCAGCCACTTCTTCATTTGTTCCTCCTTGGACTCGGGTTATCTTCTTCTCGAATCGCTGGTGGTCTTGTTTTTCTCTCTAGCTCACTGTCTTCGTCCGACCAAGCCTATCGCCTCGTGACTTCAGGATTGGATTCTTATTTTTATTTTGATGACTTTATTTTAAAGTAAGTGATGAGAGAAATGCATTTTCTATACTGAGTTACACTAATGTTGTGGGATTTGTTGTTGTTGTTGTTTTTTTTATTTTCTAATGTTATGTAATGAATTTATGCTTTGATTGTTGTGTTTTGAACACCATTTGCTTGAAGTCATGGAGAAGAGAAGAGATACAAACTTGCCTATCGGCAATTTGGATGATGAAACTGAACTCACAACAAATACTCAACTACTCAATTTTAGGCCTTTCATTTGTAATTGACTATCTAGAAAAGGTTTTGTAATTTACCGTGTATAGAACCCAATCTCTAATTTTTGTAAAGTGGATGGACAATTGAATTAGATTTTGAATAAATGTTTCGAATTTTATTTTTAATAGCAAAAATGTGTATTTATATGTCATTAGGTGTACAATTGAAAGTGTTGAGAGGAATAATTTTTTTCATTTTTGAGAGTTCCAAAAGAAACGGGTATGTTGAAGAGTAGTTTTTTATTTTTTCAGAAAGTGGGCAAAATGGAGCAAAAAAAAAAAAAAAAAAAAAATTTAAAGAAAGCTTTTAGTAAGCAACCAAATTCTAAAGCTTTTAGTAAGCAACCAAATTCTTACTTCTTTTTCACTTGTATATGTTATAAAGCAGTATTGAAGTTTTGAAGAAAAAGTTGAGAGAAAATTGAAACATGAAAAATACCGGAACATGATTGAACGTGGAAAAGTTATTGCTGATGTTTTATGGTTCATCTCGTAAAGTTACTTCACAAGACAAAAGACAAAAATGACGTGAAATTGAGTTCATTTTACATGAAGTTTAATTTCACAAGAAAAAAGATAGAAATGACGTGAAGTTGAGTTCATTTCTCGTGAAGCTTGTCTCCTGCAATTACTTTACAAGACGAACATCACAAGACTATTTAATGAGGGGCAAAATTATCTTTTCACGTGGTGGGTCTCTCCATTTAAATTTGAAAAGTTGGAAATGAAGTTTAAAAAATAGATTTTAGAAAGAATGTTATTCTTGAATAGGAAAAAACTTTTTGGGTTAAAACTGACAATATTCCTAATTTTGAACTATTTCATAAATTAAAATTTTGAAGAGAAGAAGAGAAGAAGAAAAAAAAGTCCCACAATTAAGGAAAAAAGAAAGTTATAAATGTAAAAATATAAAAAGGAAAAAAAGAAACCATAACCTTATAGAGTGGAAAAACGTTGAAAAGTAAAAAATTAAAAAACCAAGAAAAAAAAATGGCAAAAACGTAAAAAAGAAGAATAATAATAATAAAGGAAACAATAATTGCAAAAACATTGAAATGAGGAAAATTTGGAAAACTTAAAATAATTTTTTCTAACTTAATCGAACAGACGCTAACTGTAACAGGAAAGTAGATTATTACAAAAACCATAATTTATACACCAATAAATATTTGATACATGGCTAGGCTACAAAAGATAGAGATAGCCCAGCCAACATGTAGGGATGTTCAAAAAAACCCGATAACCCGACCAATCCAGACTACTCAACCCAAACCATAACGGCTGGGTTGGGTTAGATTTTATTTTGGGTTAGGTTAAAAAATATTAAAAATTAAATTTCGAGAATGGGTCTCGAGTTACCCCGTTTTAAGGTCGAGTTGACCTGACCCAACCCGAATATATATATATATATATATATTTGTGTGTTAAAAAAAAAAGAAAAAGAAATCCCCACGGTCGCAATTGCAAAAGCTCACGCCTCACGGTCTCAACTCGCATCGCACGACGCATGAAACCCTTGACGGCTTGACCTTCACACCTCCACCATCCATGCCCCACGACCACGATCTCTTAGCCATCCACGCCTCACGGCCCCGATCCTTCTGCCGTCCATGCCCCATGGCCCGATCCCTCTGCCGTCCATGCCCCACGGCCCGATCCCTCTGCCATCCATGCCCCACGGCCCGATCCCTCTGCCGTCCTACACGTCTTGACCCACAATCTGTCGTCCTTCATGCCTCTGCCTCATATCTGTCGTCCTTCATGCCTCCGCCTCTGATCCAACGTCCTTCACGCCATATCTTCGCCGTCCATTTCAGTCTCATAAAAAAAAAAAATCGATGACCCAACCCAAAATTTTTGGGTTGGGTTGACTCTTAAAAAATGAACCGATAGGTTCACTTTAAAAGAGTTTGGACTTAAAATTCAAATTACCAATAAAAGGGAATGATCATAAAATGCTTCTATTATTAAGTAGTAAAGTGACCAACATAATAAGTTTATATAGAAGACTCATTATGAACAAAAAATAAACAGTTCAATAACTACTTAACAAAATTCTTAGAGCTGATGAAATTAGCTGCAACAAACATAATAAACTTACAAACAAATTTACTATTAATGAGCTCTCTTGATACCTCCCTCAAGTCTATGTGTTGAGAAGAACACACATTGAGCTTGTCTTTTAATGGAAGACAGGACTTAGGAGATAATGGCTTGGTGAAAACATTTGCAATTTAAGCACTAGATGGAAGATGTTGAACTTTGATCTTCCTTTGTTGCACAAGATCTTGAACAAAATAAATGTCTATCTCAACATGTTTTGTACGAGAATGAAGAATAGATTTGCACTTAAGTGGACAACACTCAAATTATCACACCATAAGGTTAGAGACTGTGAGAGGGTAATATGCAAGTCAGTGAACAAGGAATGTAGCCATACTAATTATGATGTAGCAAGGGCTAAACTTCTGTATTCAGCTTCAATGCTTGATCGAGAGATGATCCTTTGTTTCCTTGAAGCCCATAAGTTACCTCCAAAATATACACAAACATTAGAAGTTGATTTTCGATCATCTGGATCTGAGGCCTAGTTGGCATCAACAAAACCTTGAATAATCAAATCTTTTGGCTTCTGGAACAACAATCCTTGCTCAAGTGTTCCTGCTAAGTACCTTAGAATACGTTTGACAGTTTGCTAATGAAAATGATTTGGAGAATGCATAAATTGATAAACTTTATTCACATTATATGAGATTTATGGTCTTGTTAAGGTGACATATTGTAATGCTCCAACTATACTCCTATACAACCATACAACAGCAAACCTTTCACCATGAAAAGCCGATAAAATTACAGGCCCACTAACCATTGGAGTAGCAATAGCATTGGCAGCTTATATTTATACTTTATGTAACATAATTCAACAAACCCAAATAAATCACCAGACTATATATTTCTTCTGGGATAGAAATAAATCACCAGACTCAGGGTAAAAGACCTCAACACCCAAAAAATAATTCAACAAACCCAAATCTTTAAGAGAAAATTTATTGTCCAATGCAGAAATCAGCTTATCAATCATAAAAGAAGAACTTCCAGTGATAACAATATCATCAACATATATGAGAATATAGCAAAATACCCCATTTTTGTTATAAATCAGCAAAGAAGAATCAGCCTTAGATTTTTGAAACCCTTGCTGATGAAGAAAGGATGTTAAGCACTCAAACCAAGCACGAGGCGCATGCTTTAAACCATAAAAGGCTTTCTTTAGCTTGCAAACCTTCGTAAGAGCTGACTTATCAATCATTCCTGGTGGTTGAGTCATGTATACTTCATCTTCTAATATACCATGAAGAAAAGCATTGTTAATATCAACTTGTCTCAAATTCCATCCATAATGCAATGTAAAAGTAAATAACACACGAATAGTAATTGGTTTTATAACCGGACTTAAAGGTTTCTGTATAATCAAGATCAGCAACTTGATTATATCCTTGAGAAACTAACCGAGCTTTATATCAAGAAATAGAGCCATATGAATTTCTTTTGATTTTGAAGACCCATTTGCATCCAATGACCTTTTTATCAGAAGGTTGAGATTCCAAGGACCATGTATCATTAGTAATCAGAGCCTTATACTCTTCTGTCATGGCTTGAACCCAATGAGGACATCATTAGGCTGCTTTAACATTTGGAGGCTTCTCTTGTACATACTCCATAACAAGTACGTTGGGTTTAAAAATACCATTTTTTCTTCAAGTAACCATGGGATGTTGATTAACAACAAAGGAAGAATTCGGCAAAGGTGCAGGAGTGAATGATTGTTCTTGTTCATGTGGAACTTTTAAGGTAGGATGCTCAGATTGTGGATATGAGTTTGGAATAGAGGGTATGGAAGACACCTAGGGTAAAGAAGGATCATTTTGTGGAGAAGAAGAAATGAAAGAATCTGAAGGTGCAGTCAAAGAACTGTTAGAGGAGGGATCAGAACAGGAAACAGGAGGCTGGACATTAGTCTTTGGGCAATCAGATATTACCGCAGGACTGTTGGGTAAAACAGTGATGATAGGACAATGGACTGACGAATTCAGCTGGTTATTTAATGGCTGATGTTGATGTATAATAAGGGGTTTTGAAACAAAGGCTGTTGGAGAAGACTTTTGTGTACGATTGTGAATAAAAGAGGAAGTAAGAAACTGTGACTCATAAAAAAGGACATGTCTTGAAATGTACACTCTTCCTGATTGAGAAAACATTTATAGCTCTTGTGAAGAGAGTTGTATCCTAAGAATAGACATGGAGTAGATCGAGGATCAAGTTTATGTTGGTTATAAGGCCTCAAGGATGGATAACATAAGCAACCAAATGTTTTAATAAAGGAATAGTGAGGTTTAATGCCAAAATTCTTCTTTAAATGAGATATTTGTTGATGGACTATTGTTGGAAGTCTATTGATCAAATATACTGCAGTAGAAAAGGCATCATCCCAGAACTCAAAAGATAAAGAGGAATGTGACAGCAAAGCCAAACCAGTTTCTACAATGTGTCTATGTTTTCTTTCTACCAGACCATTTTGTTGGGAAGTATGAGGACAAGTCAATCTATGTTGAATACCTTAAGATTTTAGATAAGGAGTGAAGGAATAAAAATCACCTCCTCCATCAGTTTGAAGATAAAGTAAAGGGTGCCCTAGAAGTTTTTCTACAGTTTGTTTGGAAGATAAGAAAACATTAAAAGCCTCATTTTTAGTTCTAAGAAAGTAAATCCATGTAAATCTTGAAAAGGCATCAACAAAACTAATATAATATTTGAATCCATTCCTAGAAGTTTGATAGGATGGTCCCCATACATCTGTTACAACTAATTGTAGAGGTCTTGAATAAGTAGTTTGAGAGTTGAAAAAAGGAAGATTATGAGTTTTAGCTATTGCACAATCATGACAAAGAGAGAATGTATTTTTATTGGAATTTTAAATATTACAAGATTGAAGAACATGCGTAACAGTAGGTAAGCTTGGATGTCCTAATCTATTATGTCATATCTCTAGTAAAGAAAGAACAGAGGATTGATTTTTATTACACTTGGTGATTGTTATGTGAAGAACTTGATGAGTAGCTTTAGGTACGAACTTGTGCTTGGAGAGAAACTTTTGGGACTTAGCCTTTTCCATTGCAAAACAATAGAGTCCATCAACAAAATTTCCTTTGAGAAGAGTTCGGCCATTGAGATCCTTCACAAAGCAAACATTAGAGTGAAATTCAAAGTAAACATGGTTGTCTTTAACAAACTGACTGACACTTATAAGACTTTTGGTTATTTTGGGAACATGAAGAAGATTTTTGAGCTGAAAGACAGTGTTTGAAAAGGCATAAGATTGTATAAAGGAAGTCCCAATACAAGAAACATTCAAACTTGCACCATTGCCTACAAAAACCTTGCTGTCACCAAGATATTCAGTACCAAAAGTGAGATTAAATGCATCATTTGTGACGTGATTAGTGGCTTCGGAGTCTGGATACCACTGGTTTTCCCTGTTGAGATCATTTTGTATAGACAGAGTATTCACATATGAATTCCCTATATGTTGTCCTTGATGATTGGAAGAAGTACGTTGTGTATTATTGCTTGAGTTTGGTCCATGAAACCATTTCTCAAGAAGAAGATAACACTTAAGAGCAGTGTATCCAAACTTGCCACAAACTTGACATTGAGGTTTACTATTATTGTTCCAAAATCTTCTATTCTACTTGCCATTTAAATTCTTACTTCTTCTGGTACCTTCAGCATTATTATTATTGGGTTGAAAAGGAGAAGAATAAGGTTGTTTGGATAGAGTTTGTTTGGTTAGATTGACTGAAGGGATAGAACCATCAATATTCACAAGGCTATGTCTCACAACACGATTTTCTTGAGCAAGCAACTGAGAATAAATCCTTTGTAAAGAAGGGTATTCATCCTTGTCTGTGATGACAGAAACAGTAGAGTCATACTCAGGTCCCAAACCAGCTAGAATATGCATAACATGATCTTCATGAGAGATAGATCAACTGACGACCTTTAATGAATCAACCAAGTTTTTAATCTTCTGAAAATACTCCTCCAACTTCATATTGCATTTCTTCATTGTCCCCAATTTTTCTTTTAAATCAAGTACTCGAGCCATATTACGTGAAGCAAAACGTGCAAGAACACTCCATAACTTTTGAGATGTAGAGCAATCCAGCATTTTGGACAAAATTTCTTTTGACATTGCGCCAAGAAGCCAAGAAATGATGGGATTTTCTTGTCGTACCCAATAATCATATTCTGGATTAAGAATCCTTGAAGAAGAAGAAGATGGGGAATCAGTTGATGGAAATCTTGGTGGAGCAAGAGATCGTGGATCAATAAATCGCTCAAGCCCATACCCTTGTAGTGTCATTGTAATCTGAAGCTTCCACGATAGAAAATTACTTTCTTCCAATTTCATGGTAGTAATTTTGCTGCCAGGATCGATTACTTTAAGGGGCAGGGAAGACGAGATTGTTTTAGAAGAAAATTGATCTCTAATTAGAGTATCCATGTCCAAGAAGGCTTGCCAAAGAAGAAGAGAGGGAATTTTTTTTTTTTTTTTTTGATAGTTTAGACTTAGAGCTCTGATACCATAAAAGAGTTTGGACTTAAAATTCAGATTACCAATAATAGGGAATGATCACAAAATGCTTCTATTATTAAGTAATGAAGTGATTAATATAATGAATTTATATAGAAGACTCATTATGAACCGAAAATAAATAGTTCAGCAACTACCTAACAAAATTCTTAGAGTTGATGAAATTAATTGCAACAAACCTAATAAGCTTACAAACAAATTTACTATTAGTGAACTTTTTTGATACACTTAAAGTCAACCCGAATTTTCAAGTTGATCCACAAAATGCCTCCAATTCGATCCAACCTAACCCATGTACATCCCTACCAACATTTAAACTTTGCTATTTAGTTTTGCTCATAATAAATAGACAAAGAACGATTCTATTGCCAAGGTCTCACATTTTCCCGTTCACTTTATCGGGATCCAAACAAACTCCAACAATAAAATAAATTAATTATTTAAAAAAAAGTAGTGGGCCCACTAATCAAGCCCGCGAAAAAGAACAAAAAATAATCACACGATCCAGCCCCGAAAAAAAATAAAAATAAACTCCTCCATATATATTCATGCAACGATCTTTTCCTTTTTCCCATTCCTATTAGGGTTTCTTCTTCCGGCAAAATTTGTCCCCCAAATCTTCCACCATGGTTCTCAAGCCCACCAGAGCTCAAAAGAAAGCTCAATACGACCAGAAACTCTGCCGTCTTCTCGAAGAGTATTCTCAGGTCCTCATCGTCGGCGCCGATAATGTCGGCTCTAACCAGCTTCAGAGCATTCGCAAAGGCCTTCGTGGCGATTCCATTGTTCTTATGGGTAAGAACACCATGATGAAACGCTCCATCAGAATCCATTCTGAAAAGACTGGTAACTCCGCCGTCACCAACCTCCTCCCTCATCTTGTGGTACGGATTCTCCCCCCATCTCTTTAACTCTATTTTGATTTTTGTTGTCTCGTTTTAATTTGAATGAGTTTTCTTCCATCTATAGGGAAACGTTGGCTTGATCTTCACTAAAGGAGATTTGAAAGAAGTGAAGGAAGAAGTTGCTAAATATAAGGTATGGGTTTATTTCATTTTCGCTTTCTACATTGTCTGAGGTTAGATCGGTAATTTCGGTAAAAGTTATGTGCTAGGTTTCTGATTTGTCTTTTACTTATTCTTAGGTTTTATTGTTCTGATTAAATATTTATCATTGTAAATATAATATTCTGCGGATTATTTCACGATGATAACTTTATGATGGTTTGTTGATAAAAATGAATTGATCGTTGAGAGATGTATAGGACTTGAATGATACTGCATCATAATGTAATAATCAAGTGTAGTTTTCCCTTCTAAAAATTGAAACCACTAATTGGGTTAGGAAAAGAAAATGTGACAAATTTGAATAATAATGTTCAAGCAAATGTGACCCATAATTTATTATATTGATGCCTGCAGTTCATGGTTCAATTTAGTTAGATTATTTGGAGGAAGACTGTTTTACCTATTTTGGTTTTAAAGATTCAACCTTTAGTTTGTTTTGGTTTTTAGAGTGCACGTGTTGATTTCACATTGTTTAATCTAATTTGTTAAAAAAAATTTATTCAACGGGGTTGCCACAATGCAACTCGATATAAACTTGAGGTACTTCTGTCTTATATGTCAAGGATGAAAGTGCCTAATGACCTCCTCGAATAATTTCAATGCTTTACACCACATATTGTTTTTTTTTTTTTTTTTTTTTTTTTTACAATTTTTATACATTTATGCATCTGTGGAAACAGGTGGGAGCCCCAGCTCGTGTTGGCCTTGTTGCACCAATTGACGTGATTGTTCCTCCAGGAAACACTGGACTCGATCCTTCCCAGACATCTTTCTTTCAGGTTTCTTATAAACTAATTACCTCCATTTTAAACCATTCAACTTCGAAAAGGATCAACTTGACAATCAAATTGATCTCAGGTGCTGAACATCCCAACAAAGATTAACAAAGGAACAGTCGAAATCATCACTCCTGTGGAGCTAATCAAGAAAGGAGACAAAGTTGGCTCATCCGAGGCTGCTCTTCTCTCTAAGCTTGGGATAAGGCCCTTCTCTTATGGTCTCATTGTCCTCTCTGTCTATGACAATGGTTCTGTTTTCGATCCAGAGGTGCTTGATCTTACAGAAGAAGATCTTCTTGAGAAATTTCTTGCTGGGGTTTCCATGGTCGCCTCTCTGTCTCTTGCTGTGTCTTTCCCAACTCTTGCCGCTGCTCCCCACATGCTCATCAACGCCTATAAGAATGCTCTTGCTGTCGCTGTCGCTACTGACTATTCGTTCCCTCAGGCTGATGAAATCAAAGAATACTTGAAGGTTCGTTAGCTTCGAGCTTTTTTAGACACATTTATATATCAAAAACTTATATATAATTTTGGTGTCTGAAGTTTTAGTTTTCAACCGCGTTCTATTTAGATCCAGTTTTGGTTTGATCTCATCAATTACTTTCTAAATTGAACCTTCTTTTAATAGTTAAAACGTCAACTTTAGCCTTCAAATTTGTTAAGTTGTACGTTCTTTAGTCCCTATGATAGAAGTTATGATCTGAACAAGTTTGATTGTGATAAATGTCTGGCTTATTAGTATACTGCCATGTTTTTATAGAAAATACTGTATATATATATACACGTCAAATACAAAAATGTGTGTTATGGGAATTTGAACTTCCAGCTAGTACATGCCAATTACCACATAAGTCACTACTAACTTTTGAATATGGCGTATTTTTATTGGCATTTTAGTGGGATCCACATATGTTAGACATTTTTGTAGGGTCCATCTATCTGTTAAATGCAATAGTCAAAAGTATATATTAACTGGAAAGAATGCATGTGTATTAGGAGATACAAATGAGTTATATTTTAAAATGATAATGTGACATATTTGGTATGATGAAAAATGTTGTAGGATCCAAACAAGTTTGCAGCTGCAGCAGCTCCTGCTGCGGTGGCCGAGTCCGGAGGTGCTGCTGCGGCGGCCCCTGCCGCCCAGGAAGAAAAGAAGGAAGAACCGGAGGAAGAGTCGGATGAGGATATGATCATGGGTCTGTTTGATTAAGTTCACAGTTAAGAACATTATTCTAATCCATCTAGTTTGTATGTCTTTTTGTTTATATGGTCAGAGATATTTTCCGCTGGTTTATCAAATTTGTGGTGAGAATTTGATGCCTTTTTCTGTTTATTTTGTGAACATAACCACACATTTTATCATGAATGGTGGTTGAGTAGTAACTCCTTTTTTAAACATTAGAACTCTACTTTATAATATGCTCCACTGAAGAACTAGTCCTTAAAAAAAACGTGTTTGCAGTCTTTTACGACCAAAATATTTATTTAATTGAAGCTCTTTTTTCCCTCGTTTTTTCCAAGTTTATGTTGTCTATTATCAGTCAGCTTGGCGGCATTCTATAATGGTTAAAATGTTAAAATATCCTTTTGGCATTGGACTTTAAAATTTTTTCAATTTTTTCTTTTTTAATAAAACAAAAGGATTGGTTACCTACCACATTTTTACTATAAATTTTGAAAATATATTTACATATTGTATTTCTTTACATGAAAATCAGTATTATTGTTTGATCAATTTCAAAAAAAAGGATTATCCTTGAACGACTAAATTTGAGATCTATTATAAGTACGAAAAATAAAATTGGATTATTGAAAGTGTAGGTATCGTTTGGTAATTATTTGATTTTTTATTTTTGGTTTTTTGAAAATTAAGCCTGTTTTTTTTTTTTTTTTTTTCTATTTTTTACAATGATTTGTATTTTTATCAAACACAATAGTTGAATTTTTAGTTAAATTCTAAAAACAAAAACAAGATTTTAAAAGTTAGTTTTTTAGTTTTAAAATTTTGGTTTGGTTTTTTAAACCATTTGTAAAAAGTAGATAACTATAAAAGATGAAAGAATTCTGGAGACTAATAGTTTTAAAAAACCAAAACAAAAAAATCAAAATGGTTACAAAACGAAATTTTAGGGATTAAAATTGAACAAATATTAAAGTACGAGGAAGAAAAAGGTATTTTAACTTGGTTAAAATTATTAAATTGTCTTGTGGTTTATATTTGTGCAGTTTCATTTTTACCCTTACTATTGAGTATCCACACATTGATAGGTACCTAATGAATTGGAGCCTAAATTTAAGAGAGATTTTAAAGCTAAAAGGGGCCGTTGGGTGAGTTGAGTTAATAATTATTATAGGAGGAGAGTAATGGAGGGAATTTAATGAATAACGAGATCATAAACCTCTTTAATTATTGGTCCAAACTTAGGGACCAAATGCCTCAAAAATGATTAAATTTTCAACTTTTTGTTTAAAATAAGAACTATTTTTTTAGTCCCTAAATAGGTGCATTTGATCATTAACTTTTTTAAAAGTCCTCCTTTCATTAGTTAGATATTTTTTTATTTTTATTTTTAAAATAATAATTCAAAAAAAAATTATGCACTATTGTGAACTTGAGGAGTTTGGAATACGGATACTAATAAAATATAATATTAAAATTAATACAACTTAATATAATAATAAAATAAATTAAACACAATATATAAATATATGAAATAAATAAATAACAACTGTAAATAAAATAAAAATGATGAATTTCTCCACTTTCTCCGATCTTGTTGAATTTTATGTAATGTGTGTATCCCAAAACTCGGTGGGGGCATGACACATAGTCAATGGATGTTAAAAATGAGTATCTAATGAGCATCTATTATCATAATATTTATAATACTCCCTCTTAGATGTCATTATATAAATAAAATATGCCTCGTTAAAACCAGAAAAAAAAAAAAAAAAACTATTAGAAACAAAATCCTAGTGAAGGAAAAAGAGTACATATTTCATATAATCTAATGCTCTTGAAAAGAATATAACATATTTACTCCCTTCATAGACACATCATTTGAGATCTCTGAGTCGCCGCATTCTAATATTGTGCATTGATAGCTTGTAGAAATACAAGCTATTGTAGCCTTTTACTTAGAATTATGAGGGCTAATAAGCAGAATATGCGTCAATAATACGAGGAATTCATGTGGAAAAGTGAGCTTGCGTCGACCAGCACAAAAAATCCTCATTAACCCTATATCATGCGTTATTCCGCATCAAAGTATCTATTTTTGCAAATATTGCAGGAATTGATCGCATGCGTTGGTCCCAGACCGCCACAAGGCTGACCACAAGTGTTGATCGTCATAAAGACTAGTTCGTCGCATGGAATGCTGTGTCCACAGAGTGATAATCGTGATAGAAGGCTGATCGCAAAGTAGGTAGAATGCGTTGACACTTCAGGAGAAACAAGCATGAACACATACCTTAGGAGTATCAACAAGATAAGGTGATACTGACATTTCCCATACCGCGACAGAGGCAGCAACGAGTCAAAATGGGGTATCAGAGTTGTCAGCGTTTGAGCTCTATAAATAGAGCCTTGGATCTTAACTTCAAACTATCCAACTTTCTACCTTAAGGCAGATTCTTGTGATTACAGATGAGAGCATGAGTAAGATTTTCTTTGAAAATTCTTCACCTCCACAGCCCCTTCCGAGTGACGATCAGAGTGTTGCCAGAGATAGAGCTCGAGAGAGACTTCTCCACCATTCATCCATGGCGCCACCAGTAGCCTTGACGCATTTCGGATGAAAAAGCAAGAGATTGCTTACATCTAGCCTTTCACCTCTCCTCTTATCTCTAAATTGTATTACATTTTGGCTTAAGACATTAATACATTTTGTAATCAATGCATCTATTCCTTCCTTCAGCACGATCTTCATCATCTTCTTCTTCTTTATCATCGTCTACATTCATCGTTTAGTTAAGTATTGAAGATATTTGCATACTCAGTCATATGGCCTGAGGATATGATGCATGTAGCAACCCTTCGAGAGGTGTGTGTTGCACGAGTATAGTGAGTTAATCCTCTTTGCTTAGTATGAGGCTGTTGCAATGCTTGCCTATGAGCTGATTAGCTGCAACTAACTGTCCGAGAGGGTAAGTAGTGGAACACACTAAAGCAAGGTAAGCTTTGTTCCTAGAGATAGGAACGGTATTTTGCTTGACGCAACCATGCATTATAGAGATATAAGCATGCGGCTAACCATCGAGAGGTATGCATGCGTTAGTGTGGCGAGCTAGGATTACTCAAGCGACCAAACATAAAGCCACCTTATTATGCGTTAACAGTTGCTGCATCTCTACCAATTTTCATTGTTAAACTTTCATTGCTCAATCTGTTTAGTTAGGAGTAGGAGTAGCGTATAATCCTTTAACTTCTATCTTTTTACTTTTATTCACCGCCTCAGACGCATTACTTCACAAACATCATTTAGTTACAAGTCTCTGTATTCGACCTCGAATCATACCGAGAAACTTGCGTTCTCGTTATACTTAGCGAGACAACAAGAAAACTAGCGGAAAAAATGCATGGTCATTGCATACGCGCTTAATGCATATTGCATATTTTTCAATCCAACGCATGACTATCGACGCATGGAGGTTAATGCATAGCATGAGACAAGTGCATTTTTCCTCTCCCTTTTCCTCCGAACGTGCACCAATTTCTCAAAGGTTATGGTTGATAATGATTTTGTAAATAAGTCTGCTAGGTTATCCTTCAGACAAATTTGTTGTACAGTGATGTTACCATTTTCTTCAAGATCATAAGTGTAGAAAAGTTTGGGTGAAATATGTTTTGTTCTATCTCTTTTAATATATCCTCATTTGATTTGAGATATGCATGCTATGTTGTCTTCGTATAATATCGTTGGAAGATTGTTACTAGAAGAAAAACTACATGTTCCAAGAATTTTAGCATGATTTGAGGAAGTAGTCGTTATGGTCTGTTTCACTGATCGTCATGATATAAAAATTCATCTCCATGTACTAAGGATCCTATTTAAGATCCAGCTTGTATAGTTAGATAACTAACATGCATCTTCACAACCAACTAGATCATAATTATATTTATTAAAATAAAATAAATCAATATAAAAAAATTCTCAAATAAAACGTACCATATGTTTAACTCTACTCCAATATCATCTTTTTGGACGAATATCGTATATATGTAACAAAATTACTAAAAAATACTACAAAGTGCAATGGGTAAACTAGTCAAGCTAATTGAAGGACTGTGTGGTCCGATGCGGAAGCGAGGATCGTTTCCAATTTTTTATTTTCGCAGAAATTAAAATTACAAAGACCTAAATATACATTCTAGAAAGAATTTATAGCATGTTTTTTCAATATGTAGTGAAGAAAAAAATATAAGGTTAATCACACTTACCCTTGAAGCCCAATACTTCTTCACGAATTTCCTCTTAATCGGTCACGAATCTTCCTCCTTATGAATCACAATCAAAACCCAAATTCAATTTGGAATGCCACCGAAAGTGAGACCTCTGTATTCTCCTTAGCGGTTGAGAATCACAGGAGTGTTTTGGGCTCTATGATAATTTTGGGAAGAAGGAGCGTAAGAGAATTTGAGAGAAGTATATGTGTATATATATTACAACGAAGAACTTGGAAGTGTGTTATTGATTCACACAGACCATTTGGTATTTTGGGAAGAATAAGGCGATCTATCCCTCTGCAACCACCTTCATCCTACGATCAAAATTAGAGAGATAAATTTTAATTTAAATAATAATAATACAATAGCTAATTTATCATATTATATATAACTACATATTATATCAAATATAACACATAACATATAGTTTATATTATATCAAATATAATATAAGTTATACTTTATAATCCTCATCTATGGTATTTAATATAAATCAAATTGATATTGAATATAATTATATGAATCCAATTCATATAATTAATATTTGAATCAAATTCAAATATTTATTACCTCTCAAAATAAATTTTATATTATAATGTATCAAATACATTATATTAATTATATCATATATAATTAATTCTCTCAATTAATTTAAACTGTTCAAATTAATCCAAAATTAATTTGGTTCTACGGTCGAGCTACCGAGGGGACCTTATGGACCTGTAGATTGAAGCTCCAATGGAACTTGGATAATTAATTAAAGGGATAATTAATTAAAGCACTTTAATTAAATTATCCAACATCCATTAATTATCACACACTCCACGAAAGCTGCACTCTTCACACTAAAAATATATTTTTGTGTTTATTGGATATAACTAGTGACCAGTGCGATGACCCTTCACAAATTGCTCGTAAGTACAGCTGAGCCAAAATGACAGTTTTGTCCCTGTAGTTACATCTAACACCTTAGGTACTACCAATCTCGCTAATGAACAATAAGTCATAATAGAACTATGACCAAACCCTTCTCGGACTAAGAGAAGGTGTGATGTCAGATTGTTCAAGCCCTGGAATTAACTCTTAAGCGAGCAATTTATCTACTTAACCCGAACATTAGGGAATGAGTTAATTCCTTCTTGTGTAGCTTTGTTTCTAGCTCCCCAATGAGACAAATCCCCAAAATGGTAGGCATATTAAGTCGGTGAACTGGCCACTCTCACCCATGCAGATCAAAGGACCACCTTCGTAGGTAGGAGTTCACAATTCACACAGGATTTAGGTCATGTCCCCTATGTTCATCTAAGTGAAATGTAAGTTTCTACTATTAATGGTGTTATATAGTGAGACTATTCATTTCGTGTTCTGGTCTTCTATAAATCTTTTTGTATAGAACACCCTCGCTCACATGTCTCCATATGAATGATTAGGATCAGATCATTTGAAGAACTATACAATAATTGTAACATCTATAAAGTGGGTCGTGTTCGTAGTGTTACGAGGATAAGGTACCCAGTCTTATCCATCTACTACAGACCGTTCAGGTTATCATTTAAACATGATCCACTCCACATTAATATTTAAGCTACAAAAGATAATCTTGGATATTTGTTTATTGGTTTTGTGGGGTAATGCTACTAAATGTCAAATAAAATACCTCATATTTTATTAATTAAATAAACTGTTCGTATAATACAATTACAAACTACAGGAACCACGAGATTTTGAGCATCAACCCCAACAATATAAGTGCACTTATTTCCCAAAATTAATGGTTCTTCAGAACCTAACATTCTTCATTATCTTTCTAAGATCAGATGATATATCCTTTTCACATCGAGTGAATGAATCACCATAGGAGTATTAAATGATATACATAATCCACAAAAAATCTTTAATGTATAAATTGATGCAATTCGGTTTGCTCTATGCTTTATTTGCAAGCTAAGACAAAATTTATCATCTCAATTTCTTTCTTCAGAAAGTTTATTGTTTTTGAAATCTCTTCAGGGGTTTTTACTCAAATCAACAACACATAGTAAATCTCAGGTTGTGATTTATTTATAAAATGATATAGACAAATAGAGTTATTTTTGTACCCTCATACCAACAAATATTGAACAAGATGATTATATCACATTCGTCGAGAATATTTTATAAGAATCTCTATGATATATATATGATTCTCTAATATTTGAATTATAAAGATATGGTATCTTTAATTCTTCAGGATTTTTCATAAATAAATATCATTATTAATAGATTTATATAAATATGTTGTGATTACATCCCTATCCATAAGATGCATGTCCAGATTTTCATACACAATCAGACCAATTAAATATCTTAGTGTAATTGCATCCACCACCGGAGAGTATGTCTCTTCATAATCAATACCAGGACTTTGTGAAAAACCTTGTGCAACTAGTCTTGCTTTATATCTTGCGACTAATGGGATGAAAACCCTAGACACAGCGAAATTCAGAATACATAATTCAAAGGTATTTAAAATTGGCATTTAAAACAAAAAAATTTTGCATTGGAATAAAACAGGAAAAATAAATTAAGCATGCAATTCCCAAAAAACCTATATTGCAAACCTTTGGGGAATTCTGTGGAATTCGTATGAATTGGGAATGGGCACCACCACTTGGAGTCCTCCATATTTTTGTACTAAAATTGAGGAGATGAGAATTGTGGGACTCTCATTGTTTTCTTTTCAGAATTAGGTGGAAAAAAGAAGAAAAAACACAGAGAATTTTCTCATCAATCAAATTGATATTTACTATTTTTTTCCCTTTTATTTTGATACAGATAGAATGAGAGAGGGTGAAAGTGAGGAGACGTGGGATTCATCCCACTTCTCTAGTAACTCCCCTATGTGAGGAATTACATTTTATTTTATTTAATTTATTAAATAAAAACTAATAACCATTTAAATCATATTTAAATGGTTCCCTCTCACATAACCTATAACGTTAATGTGCATCTAATGTGCTTTAGTTTTAATCTATAGTTTCGATTTAATCAATTTAACTAAATTCAAAATTCAATTAAATTAAATAACTAAATAATTCTCTAATTAATTAATCATCCAATTAAATATCACATATTTAGTTTAAATTTTCCATTTGAATCATATTAAAAAATATTTCTCTCATTTAATCTATAGTTTTAATGCGCATCAAATGCACATTATTTTTAACCTATAGTTTTCAATATGAATCTTATTCATATTAAATTAATATTTAAAGTCATTTAAAATATTCCATTCTCTCATTTATTAATTTTGAATCATATCCAAAATTAATAATAAAGTCTAAATCTAAACTTTATATTAAAATGTATCAACATATATTAAAAAATTTCCAATTCCAAATTTAAACATTTAAATTCAATTTAATGACAAATTATCTCAATATCCTTACAAGCTAAGAAATGGACCTAATGGACCTGCTAAAGACCCACAGCTGCAATATTCTCACTACAGATATGTTTTTGTGTCAACGGATATACACCAATAACAGCAAGTTAGTCCTTCAGGAGTGTTCGTAATACCAGTTGGGTCAAATTATCGTTTTACCTCTGGGTTACCTCTACATTCTTAAGTATCAGTGTTTCTCTAATAAAAACCTGTTTATGATCCAACCATCAAACAGAAACTCCTCTCGGGCCTGTGAGAGGGTAGGGTTCTTTGTTCAAGTCGGAGACACCACTAAAAGGAACAATCATCTACTTACTCTGAAGTCGGGAAGAAGTGAAATCCATCTTGTATGATTATGTTCCCAGCTACTCACTCGGTCTTATCCCCAAAATGGTAGGCATATTGAATTGCCAAACTGGCCGCTCTCACCCATACAAATCAAAGGACAATCCCTCATGAACAGGAGTTCATAATATACTCAAGAGTAAGACTAAGTTGTCTAGGTCATCCTATTGAAATAGAAACCTAACTAGTGTACAGAGTTACATCTAGTGCTTACTGTTTTGCGGTTCGGTCTTGTGCAAACTCATTGCCCAGGATACCCTCACTCGCGTGTTTCCAACATGATTGTATTGGATCATTGTGTTTGAATCAAATACAAAGTGGACCACATCCATAGTGTTACCAAGATAAGGTACCCAACCTTACCCATATTCTACAGACCTTTTAGGTTGTACCTTGAACATTGATCCCTATATGTCTCTACATACAGTTCAAGACTCATAAGACAATATGGGATGTTTCTTTATTGAATTTTAGGATTAATAAAACAAAATTAAATAAAACATCAATAACACTTATTGAGAAAAACTTTAGTAACTATTTATTAATGACGGTCATTTAATTACATTCACTATCTATGAATTTTAGGGCATAAAACCCAACAGTGACCTCATTATTTTCATTTATTTTCCTCACAAATACCTATTTATATCCCACAGGTTTGATGCCTTCTGATTTTCAGACGACTGGTCCAAAAACCTGACATTTTGAAAGCGAGTTTAATTCTACCTCGATTGTTTCTTTCCACTGAAACCAACATATTTTGGTTCAGGATCCTCACTTTCAGATATAATATCAAGAGTAACATTATATGCAAAATGTTGTTAACTTATATGGTCCCATAATTTATTGAGATCTCATTATTATCCTCATTTACTTTAATTTCCTTATGAGTACTTATGTCTAGGATTTCTTCTAGAACATCCATATTCTTAACTAAGTCATTTATTGACTATTTCTTTTTCGTGGATTTTTATCTTTGGAACTGAATGTTCTATCACGCTTCTGGTGTGTCCCAGACTCATTAGTGACAACTTACTACATTTGGTGAAGCATTTGCAGCTGGTATGTGTGACTTAGTTACTTTCTTAGCATTTATAAATGCATCTGGTAACTGATTTGCTATATTTGCAAATGAATTATTTTTTGAACATGTTCATATTGATCTGTACGGGGATCTAAATGAGACAATAACGATGCATTCCATGTAATTTCTTTTTCCAACTTTTTAGTTCCTCCTTCTAATGTTGGAAAATTTATCTCATTAAAATGACAATTAGCAAATCGGGCAATAAATACATCACCGATCAAGGGTTTAAGATATTTAATAATTGATGAGGAATCATATCCAATATATATTCCTAACCTTCTTTGCGGACGACTCTGTTGGGGTTAATGCCCTAAATCTTGTAGGGTCCTATAGTTTGTAAACATTGTATGAACAAACTCTTTATGTGATTAATAAAATATATGATATTTTATTCACTTTATCTATAAAATATGTGATATTTTAGTTGCATGAACGACAAATCAATAAACTAACATCCAAGGTTATATTTATAACTTAAAAATGTATGTGGAGACATACAAGTAGATCATGTTCAAATGATAACCTAAAGGGTTTGTAGTATATCGATAAGGCTTGGTACCTTATCATGGTGACACTACGAGTATGGCCCGATTTTTAGGTGTTACAATTGTTATAAAGTGCTACAAATGATCTGATCCTAATCATTCATGTATTAGACATGCGAGCGGGGATATTCTTTACAAAGGAGTTTGTATAAGACCGGGCCACGAAATGTTTAGTCTCATTATATAACACCATTCATAATAGAGACTTACATTTCACCAGGATGACCATAAGTAACATGACCTGAATCTTGAGTGAGTTGTGAACTCTTGCCTATGAAGGTGGTCCTTTGATTTGTATGGGTGAGATGTGTGACTTGTCTATGAAGATTACCGACTCAACAAGCCTACCATTTTGGGGATTCGTCTAATTAGGGAGCTGGGAACACAGCTACACTGTTGGGATTGGTGTCCTAATTCTTTCAGAGTCTTGTAGTTTGTAGACAATACTGTAAACATTGTTATGAATAAAATAAAAGTTATTTTATTTTGCATTAACTCATATCTAATAAACAAAGCTCCATGGTTATTGTATGAAAACTTAAGCAAGTATATGAGATATACAAGTGGATCATGTCTTAAGTGATATCCTAAAAAGGTCTGTAGTATAAGGATTAAGGAGGGATACCTGATCCTGGTGGCACTACGGATACAGCCCGCTTTGTAGAGGTTTACAAGTGTTGTGAACTACTACAGATGGTTGATATTGACCATTCATGTGGAGACATGCAAGCGGGGGTGTCTTATACAAAGAGTTTGTATAAGATCGAACCACGAGATGATTCGTCTCTTTATATAACGTCGTTCGTACTTAAGACTTACATCTCACCTAAAACGGCCATAGGTGACATGACCTTAATCCTGAGTGTTTTGGTAACTCCTGGCTTTGAGGGCAGTCCTTTGATTAGTATGGGTGAGAGAGGCCAGATTGCTAACTCAAAAAGCCTAACTTTTTGGGGATTTGTCTGATTGGGGAGCTGGGAACTCAGTTACACAAGATGGAATTCACTCCTTCCCTGAAGCAGGGGTAAGTAGATAGATTGCTCCCTTAAGAGCTGATTCCAAGTCTTGAACATAGTGGCCACAACCTCTCTTTGGAAGATTCCAAGAGGGATTTTGAGAATGTTTAGTATTAATGTTGATCAGGTACAGGCTACATGATTCCAAGAGGGGTTTGTTACCCTTCAGGCATGGAATCGTATTGTCTAAGAATCAATGTCCAAAGACACCTCAAGAGGTCGAGGAGATAAGACATATTCCCCATGCTTCAGCTGTTGAAAGCTTAATGTATACAATGTTATGTAGCAGACCTGACATTTGCTATGCAGAAGGGATTGTTAGTCGTTATCAGTCCAATCAAGGATTAGATCTCTGAACGGCAGTTAAGACGATCCTCAAGTATCTTTGGAGAACGAGGGACTACATGCTCGTGTATGGAGATAAGGATTTGATCCTTACAGGATACACAGATTCTGACTTTCAGACTGATAGAGATTCTCATAAATCGACATCAGGGTCAGTGTTCACTCTGAATGGAGAGGCTGTAGTGTGACGAAGCATCAAGAAAAGATGCATCGCGAACTCCACTATGGAATCCGAATACGTAGTCACTTGCGAAGTAGCTAAGAAGGTTGTTTGGCTGAGGAAATTCCTTACAGATTTGGAAGTTGTTCCAAATATGTCTTTGTCGATCACTCTTTATTGTGATAACAGTGGGGCTGTGGCAAACTCGAAGGAACCTCGGAGTCATTGTAGAGGAAAGTATATAGAACAAAAATATCATTTGATCGGGGAGCTTGTACATCACAGTGATGTGATAGTCACAAAAATCGCGTCGGAGCACAACATTGTTTATCCGTTTGCAAGTGTTCGAGGGTCATCAGGAGAGTCTGGGTCTACGGGACATGCGGCATCTTGTGGACAAGTGAGAGATGATACTAGGGTATAGAGTATGCCTTAAATTATTGTATATTGTAATTGTTTTTTTTCATGTATTGTACATTAGTCTCCCGAGGCACTAGGACAAGTGGGAGATTGGTGGGATTAGTGTCCTAATTCTCCAAGAGTCTCGTAGCTTATAAACACTGTACACATTGTTATGAAAAAAATAAGAGTTATTTTATTTTGCATTTACTCATATCCAATAAACAAAGCTCTATGGTTATTGAATGAAAACTTAAGCATGTATATGAGATATACAAATAGATCATGCCTTAAGTGATAACCTTAAAAGGTCTGTAGTATAAGTATTAATGAAGGATACCTGATCTTGGTGACACTACGGATACGGTCCGCTTTGTAGATGTTTACAAGTGTTATGAACTACTACAGATGGTTGATCCTGACCATTCATGTGGAGACATGCGAGCGGAGGTGTCCCATACAAAGAGTTTGTATACGACCAGACCACGAGTTGATTCCTCTCTTTATATAACGTTATTGATACTTAATCTTGAGTGTTTTGAGAACTCCTGCGATTGAGGGTGGTCCTTCGATTAGTATGGGTGAGAGTGGCCAAATTACCACTCAAAAAGTCTACCTTTTTGGGGATTTGTCTGATTGGGGAGCTGGGAACTCAGTTACAAAAGATGGAATTCACTCCTTCCTCGAAGCAGGGATAAGTAGATAGATTGCTCCCTTAAGGATTGATTCGTGTCTTGAACATAGTGGCCATAACCTCTCTTTGGAAGAGAGGACTCAGTCATAGTAGGACTATGACTTAAATTCATTAGAGGGATCAGTGGTACTTAAGAAGTTAGATATAACTACATGGGCAAAAAGGTAAATTGGTCTAGCTATACTTATGAGCGATTTGTGAAGGGTTATCGCACTGTTGATTTGTTGATATGGACATAAAATATATCTGTAGTGAGGAAAGTGCAGCTGTTGATCTATAGAGGAGTGCCTGGCAGTTAACAGATAGTGGATCTTGTGACTAAAAAGTTTAGTTAGTTATTCACGTACCGGTGGAGCTTTAAGCTACAGGTCCATAAAGTCCCCTTGGTAGCTCAATGGATTCAAGTTGAGAATCAGTTCTTGGGTTGATTTGAAATATTCAAATTGACCAGAGGAAATTCAATTATATATGATATAATTGGTCTGATGTATGAGATACATCAAGTGGAGGATTAATGTAAATATGATTTACATTAAGTACCATAGAATAGAAAAAGAAATATCATTTGTATGTTTCATGAGATGAAATATTAAAACTATAGGTTATAAATATAATATGGTAAGTTGGTTATCATATTTATTTATAATAATATTAATTATTTGATAATAATCTCTTTTTCTCTAATAACCAATTAAGTGGGAGATTATTGGTGGTTTTATGATAACCGTGAGATAAAAGAAAAAATCTTTTCCTAATTTTAGAAGTTACTTGATTCGGAAAGAAACTCACGGTAAATAGTGAAATTGTTTCACTAAGCGATAGCTCATTAGAGATACTAAACGATCGTGGACTTACACTATACGATTGTCGACTCAGCTGGTCGTAGCTAAACGATCTTGTGGCATTGTCTATACGATAGGCTGCCATCTTCTACACAATTGAGCACATCGTCTGTACGATAGACTGTGTCATCTCCCACTTGGTCAATCGTCTACACGATTGTTGTTCCTCTAGTCTATTTCTCTAACCGAGATCATACAGAGCCCACAACCCCTAGATTCTCACACCGAGTATACCAAGGTAACCATTATGGTGGTTCCTCACTCAACTCGATTGATATCGAGGATTTAGAGGTCATTCATTGGGTTCGTGATCGTTGTGTGTCCACGTTGTTTGTGTGGTGGTTTTTGTTGATCGTGTTGTTGTTTCGGTTGTTGTGTTCGAGGGCTGAGGTGTTGGTCTTGGACGCATTGAAGTGATCAAGGGAGTTTGAAGAATGAGTCTTCAAAAGTATGATACGTTATCCCTTGATTGTCTTAATGCATGCTGTAATTCCTAGTTATTGCATGACCTATTAGTTTCCTGTAATTGTTAGTGTTCAATTTTGAATGGAATTTGGATCGATCCTTCTACTGCTCATGGAAATTCTCATGTCTAATTTCTTTCATACACAAGATGGAATTCACTCATTCCTTCGAAGTAGAGGTAAGTAGATAAATTGCTCCCTTAAGGGCTAATTTCGGGACTTGAACAATGGCCCGAGAGGGGTTTAGTCATAGTAGGACTATGTGAAGGAACTCTTATCAAGGAGTACCTTTGAGCGGAAGCAAGATCATTCCAAACTCATTGTGATAGAATTATCGCATTCACAATCAAACAGACTAGTTATGCATTTAACAATAACTTACAGGCATGCTTTGAACTTTAACAACAACAAGAGAACAAGATACATACCAGTTGAAGAACTCTTCTTCAAAAACTCGCTCTCATCCAGGCAGCCAATCTCGCTCTCGCTGAGATCATCAAAACCATCGTCCACCAAATCGCTGTCGTCTACCCACGAACGGACTTCTCACGAACTCAGAAGCAAGGAAGATACCCCACTCAGAACCCTCGGTATTCTCGGAGTGAGAATCCAATCACGAACTCAGAAGAGACGATCTTTTACCACGACTAAGTCGTTGGGAATGAGGCCCTAAACTCTTGTGTCCTGTAGTTTGTAAACACAGTTTTGTACAAACGCTTGTGATGTATAATATATGATATTTTCTTCACTACTTGTCTTTGAATATTGGATGTTTTATTTGCTTTACCACAAACCAATAAACTAAAATCTCTGGTTGTCATTATGTAACTTAAGCATGTATGTGGTAACATACAAATGGATCATGTCTTAAGTGATAACCAAAATGGTCTGTAGTATACGGATATAGGAGGAAAACCTTATCCTGATAACACTACGGATGCAGCCCTCTTTGTAGAATAGTTACAAGTGTTCTGACTTGCTACAGATGGTTTGATACTGATCATTCGTGTGGGTACACATGCGAGCGGGGCGTCCTATACAAAGATTTTGTATAAGACCTGACCACGAAGTGTTAACATCTAGTTATATAATGTTATTCATGACAGAGACCACACTACATTAGAATGACCATAGGTAACATGACCTATATCCTAAATGAGTTGGGAACTTCTGCCTTTGAGGGTGATCCTTTGATTTTCTGGGTGCAAACGGCCAGGTCACCGTCTCAAACCTACCACTTTGGAGATTCGTCTGATTTGGGAGCTGGGAACTCAGCTACACAAGATAGAATTCACTCTTTCCCTGAAACAGGAATAAGTAGATAGATTTCTCCCTTAACTGCTAATCCCGAGGCTTGAACGATGTGGTGCCATACACCTTTTTATGGCCCGAGTGTTAGAGTTAATTCCCTAAAGTCTCATGTCCTGTAGTTTGTAAACAGCTTGTACGAACGCTTGTGTTGTATAATATATGATATATACTTCACATCTTGTATTTTGCTCAGTTGTTTATTTTATTTGCTTTACCACAAACCAATAAACATAAAATCCCTGGTTATCTATATGTGACTCAAGCATGTATACGGTGACATACAAATGGGTCATGTATGGTCTGATCGTGATCATTCGTGTTGGGGACATGCGAGCGGGGGCGTCCTATATAAATAGTTTGTGTAAGACCTGATCACGAAGTGTTAACATCTCATTATATAACAACGTTGATGACAGAGATTTCACTTCACTAGGATGACCATAGGTAACATGACCTCAATCCTGAGTGAGTTGGGAACTCCTGCCATTAAGGGCGGTCCATTGATTTGTATGGGTGCGAGTAGCCAGGTCGCCGATTCAAACCTACCATTTTGGGGATTTGTCTGATTTGGAAGTTGGGAACTCAGCTACACAAGATGAAATTCATTCCTTCCCTGAGGCAGGGGTAAGTAGATAGATAACTCCCTTAAAGATTGATTCCAGGGCTTGAAGGATGTGGCGGCACACACCTTCTCTTGGCTCGAGAGGTGTTCACACATAGTTGGACTATGTTGTATTGTTCATTAGAGGAATTAGTGGTACTTAAGAAGTGAGATGTAACTACAGGGGAAAAACGGTAATTTGGCCAAGTTGTACTTACAAGCATCTGTGAAGGGTCATCGTACTCATGATTGGTTATATTCGATGGACACAGAAATATATCTATGGTAAGAAGAGTTCAGCTGTTAGTCTTTAGTGGAATGCCTGACAATTAACGGATGGTGGATCTCGTGGCTAAAGAGTTTAGTTAGCTATTCACGGACCGTTGGAGCTTCGAGCCGCAGGTCTATTAGGTCCCTTAGGTAGCTTGGATAAAGCCTAGAATCAATATTTGGGTTAATTTGAAATGTTCAAATTGACAAAAGGAAGTTCGATTGTATATGATATAATTGGATTGGTCAATTATGAAGAATCTCTTACCGAAGAGTTCTATGAGCGCGTTTGGATCGCTCTAATCTCACCTTGACCGAAATACACATTATACATTCAAACGTACAGTTATGCAAACAGACAGTAATTATTGGCATGCTATGAAGAAGATATAACAAGTGAGAGAGTGTCATACCAGTTGAAGATAGTCTTCAAAACTTTGGAACTCACCGCAGCAGAAACCTCCACCCAATCGTCAACGTAGCCGCACGCACAATTGCAAACTCACGATCGCAAAAAGGACGACACTACGAGAAAAGAGTCCCGAGTATTCTCGGCCTGAGAACTGAAAGCGTGGTCTTTGGTGAATTTGGTAGAGGAAAGAGGAAGACCAGATCATGTAGACGATAAGCAAGTGGGAGGGAAAAAGACGCTATCGCATAGCACGATGCTTATCGTTTAGGAGACACTACACGATCGTGTAGGTTTTATTGAACGATCGTTTAGCAAAATCGGCACACATTACGATCGTTTAGGGAAGCTATCCAACCATGTAGGAATTAGTGTGTGATCGTTTAGGCAGAGAGTCACTATTGTATAGGCTGTCAAATCTTTTAATCGATCGTTTATGATATCACCAACGCGAGCTCTGATTTCTTTTCGGACGAACGATTCAAAATGAAAACCATTTTCATTTTAATTCATCGGTTACAATAACCGACGCTCCCCTACTAACCCACGTCCAAACGTGATTTTTGGCTTAATTATCATATAATTAACCAATTAAAATATTAATGAATATAATCATATTATATTTTTATCCTATAATTTGATATCACATATCTACTATAGTATTTTCTCCTCAGCTTGATATAAATCATATTTATATCTAATCTCCTCCAAAATAATGTATCTCATATATTTAGCCAATTATATCATATATAATTAACATGTCAATTATATCATATATAATTAAACTTCCTCTTGTCAATTTGAACATTTCAAATTAACCCAAATACTGGTTCTCGACTTTATCCAAGCTACCCAGGGGACCTAATGGACCTGTGGCTCGAAGCTCCAACAGTTCGTGAATAGCTGACTAAACTCTTTAGCCACGAGATCCACCATCCGTTAACTATCAGGCATTCCACAAAAGACCGACAGCTGAACTCTTCTTTCCACAGATATATTTCTGTGTCCATCGAATATAACCAATCATAAGTACGATGACCCTTCACAGATGCTCGTAAGTACAGTTGGGCTAAATTATTGTTTTTCCTCTGTAGTTACATCTCACTCCTTAAGTACCACTGATTTCTCTAATGAACAATACAACATAGTCCAACTATGTGTGAACACCTCTCGAGTCAAGAAAAGATGTGTGGCGCTACATCATTCAAGCCCTGGAATCAGCTCATAAAGAAGCTATCTATCTAATTACCCCTGCCTCGGGGAAGGAGTGAATTCCATCTTGTATAGCTGAGTTCCCAAATCAGACGAATCCCCAAAATGGTAGGTTTGATACAGTGACCTGGCCACTCGCACCCATACAAATCAAAAGACCGCCCTCAATGGAAAGAGTTCCTAACTCACTCAGGATTGAAGTCATGTTACCTATGGCCATCCTAGTGAAGTGAAGTCTCTGTCATGAACGGTGATATATAACGAGACGTTAACACTTTGTGGTCAGGTCTTATACAAAATCTTTGTATAGGACGCCCCCAGTCGCATGTCTCCAAAACGAATGATCAGGATCAGACCATTTGTGACAAATCATAACACTTGTGACCATTTCACAAAGCTGGCTGCATCAGTAGCGTTATCAGGATAATGTTTCCCTTCTATATCCATATACTATAGACCATTTTAGTTATCACTCAAGACATGATCCACTTGTATGTCACCACATACATGCTTGACTCATATACAGATAACCAGGGCCTGTATGTTAATTGGTTTGTGGTAAAGCAAATAAAACAAGCAACTGAGCAAAATACAAGATGTGACGTAAATATCATATATTATACAACACGAGTGTTCGTACAAACTGTGTCTAAACTATAGAACACGAGACTTTAGGGATACAACCCCAATAATCTCTCACTTGTTCTAAAGCGAAGTGGGGTGTATAATAAACTAGTACAAAACAATAAACTAAAGCATAAAAGCCCAGTACAAGAAAATCTCCCATATGCCCTAGTCCATCCGCAGGGACCCTTAAACACTATAGCCATGAGAGCCTTCGTAAATGGGTCAACAACATTGAAATGGCCTGGGTTAGACTGATCTGTCTCATCTCCTCAACCTCTTAAGGTGTCTTAGGAAACATGTCCTTAGACAACGTGACTCATGCCTGAACGGTAGTAGACCCTACTTGGAGTCCTGCATCAAGTACTTTAGCAACAACTTGTCAATGTACGATGCCTGAGACAGTGCTAGCACTTTATTCTTATGATCTCGAAAGATCTGTATACCTAGAAAAAACTGAGCCTCTCCCAAATATTTCATTTGGAATTGGGTCGCTAGCCAGTTCTTAACTACAATCAGTAGACCTACATCATTCCCAATGAGTGGGATCTCATCTACATACAACACTAAGAAGACTACTGAAGTGTTGATGATCTTCTTACAAACACAAGGTTCATCGACGTTTTGGTTAAAGCCATATGACTTGATCGTGTTACCAAATTGTATGTTCCAAGATCGAGACGCCTGTTTCAGTCCATAAATGGACCGATTCAGTTTACAAACCTTTTGCTCTCGACCTTGGGCTATGAATCCCTAGATTGCACCATATAAATGGTCTCCTCAAGATTACCATTCAGAAAGACTGTCTTGACGTCCATTTGCCAAATATAATAATTATAATAAGCTGCAATGGATAGGAGGATGCGGATCGACTTTAACATGGCAACAGGCGAGAAAGTCTTCTTATAGTCGACTCCCTTTACCTAGGTATAACCCTTTGCGATAAGTCGAGCCTTGAAGTTCTGTACCTTCCCATCAGCACCCTGTTTATGCTTGTAGAACCATTTACAACCTATAGGTCGAACCCCATAAGGCTGATCTATAAGATCCCATACTGAGTTAAAGTACATCGACTCCATCTCGAGATCCATAACCTTGATCCATTCATCCCGGTCAACATCCTCCATTCCCTTCCTGCTACCATAACAACGGATCCTCAACGTCGCCAACTGCTACCATAGCAAGCATTTCCATGAAACCCAGATAGTGAACGGGTGGGTTCGCAACTCTCCCACTATGTCGAGATTCCCTCAACTCTTGAGGTGGAACGGACATACTGGATGAACTTCAATCAACAACTCTTGTTGATGTAGCAGGCTTTTAAACAACTCTTGTTCAAGTTTCAGTAGTTTCATTGGAAAGCTCACGCAACATGACTTTTCTTCGTGGACTGTGCTCCCTTATATGATCCTTCTCCAAGTAACAAACACCTTATTTTCCGTCGGATCATAAAAATAACCCCCTCGTGTACCTTTGAGGTAGCCTAAAAAAAGGCATAACCTCGACCATGGTTCCAACTTCTTGGGATTAGCCTCAAGTACATGTGTAGGGCAACCCAAATGCGGAAGTGACATAAACTAGCTTTACGCCCATTCCACAACTCCAGAGGTGTTCTTGCAACACTCTTAGATGTAACACAGTTAAGTATATATATCGCAGTCTTCACTGCGAAACCCCAAAATGAGACTGGTAAAGAAGCGCAACTCATCATCGAGCGAACCATGTCTAACAAGGTCCTACTTTTTCTCCTCTTCGCTACACCATTCTGCTAAGGTGTACCCGACGCTGAGAGTTGAGAAACGATTCCATGTTCTATCAAATAATCTTGGAATGTCGAGTCCAAAAACTCTCCACCTCGATCCGATCAAAGTGTTTTAATCCATCTATCTAATGCGGTTTCAACTTTAGTCTTGAACTCTTTGAACTTTTCAAAGGATTCAGACTTCCGTTGCATAAGATAAACATACCCGTACCTGGAGTAATCAATAGTGAAACTGATAAAATACTCGTAGCCACCTCGGACTCACACATTCATAGGACCACAAATGTCAGAATGTACTAACTCAAGAGGCTCCTTGGCTCTATATCCTTTTCCAGTAAAAGGTGGTTTAGTCATCTTACCCTCAAGGTAAGGTTCGCATACTGGTAAAGAATTTTCTTCTAACTCACTTAGAAGTCCATTCTCCACCAATCTCTCAATTCTATTGAGATTGATGTGCCCTAAATGAAGATGCCAAAGTTGGGCATTTTGTTTTGGACTAATTCGTCGAAGTTTTTATTGAGTTACGGTAGTTCTGAACAATTCAGTATTATGGAGGGAATTAATGGCTAACGGCCTTAGCACATATAAATTCGATTCCAGATTTGTTTTGCAAATAAAAACACCATCTTTATGAATAAACACTTTATCCACATTAAACGAGATAGTATATTTACATTGCAATAAACACTTTACAAAAATAAGGTTCCTCTTTAGTTCGGGAACAATATATACATCATTTAAAATAAGAAACCTATTTTGTAAAGCTAACTGGAATTCTCCTACTGCCACAGCTGAGACGACGTGCCTGGTGCCTACTCGCATCGTCATCTCACCAGCCTCCAGCTGTCGCCAAGATCTAATCCCCTGCAAAGAAGAACAAACATGGTTAGTGGCGCCCGAATCAATTATCAAGGCAGAATCATCATTCTCCACTAAATAATTTCAAGAACAAGTAAATCACATTTACCTTTATCAGCCTTGGCCTTAGCCTTGGCTGCTTTCTTCTCTTTCAGATACCGATGATAGTTGTTGTGGACGCCTCCTTGGGGCGATAGGCGGTGGGTTAGTAGTTGCCTTTCATTTTCCCTTACCACCCTATTTCTTTTTCCCCTTTGGAACGTCCTGGAGGATGAAGCAACATTTGCCTCACCCTTCTACCTCTCCTTACTTTTCAGTAAAGATTGGTAGGTTTGCAACTCATTGAGGAGAGTTGTAAAGTTATATTTCACTTTGTTACGAATCACATTGCTAACAAAGTGCAGGAAACTCTCTGGCAAAGAATGTAGGATTATGCTAACCTGGCTGCCCTCATCGATGGTAGACCCATTCAACTCTGCCACATTAAAGTGGACCATCATGTTAAGCACATGTTCACGAACAGAGGTGTCTTCTTCCATTTTGGAGTTGAATATGTATTTAAAAGCCTTCTGCATAAGTTGTTCAGACGGTTGTCAAAACATCCCCTGCAGGGACTCCATGATCTGTCGGTCTTTAGTGGAGTGTCCGACAGTTAATGGATGGTGACTAATGTAATTAAAGAGTTTAATTAATTATTCACGTACCATTGGAACTTCAAACTACAGGTCTATAAGGTCCTCTTAGTAGCTCAAAAAGATTTAGTTGAGAATCATTTTTTGGGTTAATTTGAATTGTTCAAATTAATAGAGGGATTTAATTATATATAATGTAATTAAATTATTTCAATTATATGTGATATAATTATTATAATGTATTTGATACATTATAGTTTAATGGGAGGAAATAAAAATTGGAATGAGATTCAAATATATTTCCTATGAATGTGATTCATAATTATTAAATTTAATATAAATGAGATTTATATTAAATGTCATTTAAAAGAGACAAGAAACTACAATTTATATTCTATGTGATACAATATTAAAACTATAGGTTATATGTTATATCAAATATAACATATAATTTAATATGATAAGTTAGTTATCATATTTATGTGTATTATTTTATTATTATTATTTGAATAACATTCCCCATCTTTTCTCTCCAACCACTTTAGTGGGTGGTTATGATTTTTATGGCAAAAAGGAGAGTAAAAAGAAAAACAGTTTTTTCTTCTTCTTGAAAGTTGTGAGTTGTTGAATGATTGAGAAACTTACAGAAGTGTTCTGTCTTTTGTGTTTTTGTGTGAGAGAATTCTCAATCTTCTTCTTCCTCCACCAAAACTTATCCCTCCTAACTAAAATAATCAGAATCCATCATTCCTGGGTTCTCACACTGAGAATACCAAGGACTCCTTTGTGGTTGTGTCCGGCTATTGGTTGGAGAAAATCTTGAAGAAGGTCTTCAAGAAGTTGCTATTTCTGTTCAAGGGAGGATACATGAAGAAAAATGTTGTTCAAAAGTAATGTATCTTGAACCCTTTTCTTGAAAAAATATGTTATAATTTAACTTTAAATGCATATCACTTGTATGTTTAATGTCAATTTAGTATTTGATAATTAATGGAATTTGGACGATCCGTTTCCGCTTAAGGTTCTCCTCAGAGTTCCTTCAGACTCATCTTAGTGTATTGTGGTGGAGCAATTGGAACATATACTGCACATTTAAAAATTCTCAGATGGGAAATATTTGGCTAATAGCCATAAGCTAATGTAATAGTGAGTACTTATTATAAGCTATTGGCCTAATGCATACAAGTGATGTCGCATGCAAAATAGTATGTCCTCATACAAATGTAGAAGCTTAACTTTTATAAGAAATGGTCTAGTAATTAACTACAAACGTTTTATGGATGATTATGCTAAACCATTTTGTATATGAACATGAGCTACAAGATGTTCAACACTTATTCCAATTGACATACAATATTTATCAAAAGCTTGGGATGTAAATTCAGCAGCATTATCAAGACGAATGGTCTTAATTGTATAATCAGGAAATTGTGCTCTTAACTTAATTATTTGAGCAAGTAATCTTTCAAACGCAAGATTTTGACTTGATAATAAGCACACGTGTGACCATCTACTGGATGCATCTATTAACATCATAAAATATCTAAATGGTCCACTTGGTGGGTTAATAGGTCCACATATATCACCATGAATTCATTTTAAAAAATGTAGGTGATTCAATCCCCACTATAGCTAGTGATGGTCTAATTATCAATTTACCTAGAGAGCGAGCATCATGATAATGAATTAGATTGAAGAATCTTCTGGCAAGATTGAAGAATTTTCTAGCTCTTCAATGGGTGTCCAGTTGAATTCTTAATAATTCTTCTCATCATTACAGATTCTAGATGACCCAATCGGTTATACCAATTGTAAATATGTCTGTTGTCATGAAGTTCAGGTTCATTGTTGCATATGTTTCAATTTCTCGATTGTATATGAGTATAATATAATCCAGAAGATAAAACAAGCAACTCTTTAGTATATGTTGTTCATATGAGACAGTGGATATGATATAAAGTTACTCCATATTATGAAATAGTGGATATGATATAAAGTTACTCCATATTTTTCATTCTATCACTCTCAATATGATAACCATTGTAACATATAATTTTATTTCTCTAGGCCAAATAATATTTTCCTTTTCAAATCCTTCAATCAGGTTTGCAGAACCTGATGTTGTATTGACTTTTGCTTCTAGCATTTTCAGTTTGGAAAAATATTTTCTACTTGTAAGTATTATATGTGTTGTTGCACTATCTGCCCGGCATAGATCTTATTTACTCATTTTTTAGTCACCCAACATATGAATATAATCTAAGTTTCTTCATTAAAAGAAAAAATAATTATAATAAGAAAAACAACACTTGGAATATACTAAATTCAATATTAACCAAGGAAAAAAACATAAAAATAAAAAAGGGACAACATTAATACTAAATATTCTCAAAATCAAAAGAAACGCTTGTTATGCCATCAATTATGTCAATTTTCTCTTCAGAAAATTTGAAAAAATGTGCCACATCCAAATCTGTTATATTATATTGGTAAAATACCTCATTATCTTGGTATGCAAAATTTACTTCCACATTTTTTCCTTTTTTTCTTCAAGGATGTTGGATAGATAGAGATCAACTAAGTGTTTGACGTACAACAGGAATGTGACCAATGTTCAGTCATTCCGCATTAGAAACATTTATTTTCAAAACTTTTTAAACTCTTATCTTGTGGAGCTTTTCCTTTGTGATAATCATTTTGTGTGGTTCTTTTGTAATTTGAATGATAAGAACGACCACCACGAATATAATAATTATTTCTTCCTCTACCATGGTGTAAACCCTGAACCATAATTTTCCTACTTGTGTATGTTTACTACTGAGACCAATATGGCGAGTAGGATAACGTGAGAACTAAAGTCTAATTGTAGGGAAGTGGTTGAAGAGTTGGAAGAAAGTTTTAAGTTTGGAAGCTTGACTCTCGGATGAAGCTAGAAATTGGCTAAGTGTTGTTAATGTGTAGCCCATGAGTTAGCCTTACCTTTTGAGGTTAGTTGGGCTCTTAAGAAAGCCAAGTGTGGCCAAGTGAGGAGAAGCTATACACTGGAATGTGCATGTCAAGAGGGGCCATGTTGAACGCTTACAAGCTTATGCATAGACAAGGCATCTAGCAACCAAGTCTTGTGAGGTTAGTATGCGTGCGGCAAGAGGGTGTTGTGTGTTGCTTAAGAGAGGATGTACGGCTGATGGGGCTATGACGTTCGCTCGGGACTGGGCATTCAGCCTAGAACACACATGCGAGGGGAAGCAATGGCAAGGCTGTGCATTGAGGTGTAGCGTGCAAACAAGTGCATTTGAGGTTATTGTGCGAAAAGGGGCGCGACAAGACAAGACTTGGGCGTTGAATGGCTTTGGCTTGGGTATGCGATGTGCAAGCTTGGAAAGTGTGAGTATGGTTGCGTTGGTTAGTCCTAGCAAGGCTGGAGGCTAGAGCTTGCAGCGGTGTGCAAGCCAAGAGCATTTGAGGTTATTGTGCGAGAAGGGGCGTGCGACAAGACAAGCCTTGGGTGTTGAAGGGCTTTGGCTTCGGTATGCGATGTGCAAGCTTGGAAAGTGTGAGTATGGTTGCGTTGGTCAGTCCTAGCAAGGCTTGAGGCTAGAGCTTGCAGCGGTGTGCAAGCCAAGAGGAGGCTAAGGCACAACGCACATACGTTGGAGTTATCTTGTGTGAAAACTATGGTGTGTGTTGAACCTAGTTGAAGACATGCGTTGATAGTGTTGGGGTTGATGCCCTAAAGTCTCGTGTCCTATAGTTTGTAAATACATTTTGTACGAACATTTGTGATGTATAATAAATGATATTTACTTCACTTATTGACTTTGCATATTTAGATGTTTTATTTTCTTTACCACAAACTAATAACCTTAAAATCCATGGTTGTCTTTATATAACTTAAGCATATATGTAGTGATATATAAGTGGATCATGTCTTAAGTGATAACCAAAATGGTCTGTAGTATATGGATATAGGAGGAAAACCTCATCCTGGTAACACTACGGACGCAGCCCGCTTTGTAGAATAGTTACAAGTGTTGTGACTTGTCACAGATGGTCTGATCCTGATTATTCATGTAGGGGACATGCAAGCAGTGGCGTCCTATAAAAAGAGTTCGTATAGGACTTGACCACGAAGTGTTAATGTCTCTTTATATAACTCCGTTCATGACAGATACTTCACTTCACTAGGATGACCATAGATAACATGACCTCAATCCTGAGTGAGTTGGGAACTTCTGCCATTGAGGGCGGTCCTTTGATTTGCATGGGTGCGAGTGGCAAGAGTGCCGACTCAAACCTACCACTTTGAGGATTCGTCTGATTTGAGAGCTGGGAACTCAACTTCATAAGATGGAGTTCATTACTTCCCTGAAGTAAAGGTAAGTAGATAGATTGTTCCCTTAAGGGCTGATCCCAGGGCTTGAACGATGTGAGGCCACACACCTTCTCGTGGCTCGAAAAGTGTTCACACATAGTAGGACTATGTTGTATTGTTCGTTAGAGGGATCAATGGTACTTAAGAAGTAAGATGTAACTACATGGGCAAAACGGTAAATTGGCCCAGCTGTACTTACAAGCATCTGTAAAGGGTTATCGTACTCATGATTGATTATATCCAATGAACATAGAAATATATCTATGGTAAGAAGAGTTCAACTATCGGTCTTTCGTGGAATGGATAGCAGTTAACGGATGGTGGATATCGTGGCTAAAGAGTTTAGTCAGTTATTCATGTACCGTTGGAGCTTCAAGCCATAGGTCCATAAGGTCCCCTTGGTAGCTTGGATACAAGTTGAGAATCAGTTTTTGGGTCAGCTTGAAATGTTCAAATTGACAAGAGGAAGTTCGATTATGTATGATATAATTGAACTAGTTAATGATATAATTAACTTTGTGTATGAGATAGATCAATTTGGAGGAAATTGGATATAAATATGATTTATGTCTAGGGGAGGAAAAATACTATAGTTAATATGTGATATTTAACCATAGGTTATGAATATAATCACATTATATTTATTATCTATTAATTGGGCAGTTATGGGATAATTGGCCGACGTCTCTTCTGTTTTCATAACGGATGAGTAAGATGAAGAATCACTTTAAGACACTTAAATAGCTCATGGTGTGTTAAGTAATTGTGACATAGTGTTGAAGTGTGTCATCGCTTAGTAAAATCAGAGCCTATATGATAGTGTTGAATGATCGCTTACCTATACGATAGTACTAAACAATCACTTAACGCTTACACCCGCGTGTGCTATTTACTAAACGATCGCTTACCTTTTACTAAACAATCGTTTACCGCCCGAGTTTTTCTAAACGATCGTATAGACGATCGCTTAGCTTTTCCTACATGATCGTATAGATGATCGCTTACCTTTTCCTATTCAATTGTATACTTCACCTAAATGATCAAGCATTTTGTCTATACGATAGATGAGCCTTTCTCCCACTTGCTTGATCGTTGTATACGATCTCTGTTCCTCCTCCCCTCTACCAAATCCGAACAAAGACCACCCTTTTGATTCTCACTCTAAGAATACTGAGGGCTCTAAGTGGTGATGTCATCCCCGTTTCCTTCTGTTCGTGTGGAGACTGTTTGAGATAGACGATTGGGAGTTGTTGAATGATAGCTTGCCTTCCAGCGAAAGTGAGATTTGCTGTGAAGAAAAGTCATCAACTGGTATGTTTTCTCAGTCTCTTATTTATTGATCCTTTAAGCATACCGTAATTTAGTGTTGTGAATGCATATCTGTATGTTTGAATGTATATTTGAAAATTCTGTCACAATGAATTGGAAAGATCCGCTTCCACTCCTAGGTACTCTTGAATGAGAGTTTCTTCAGATAGTAGTGAGTAATCAGCATCAAACTACCGATCAGAGGAACCAGCTATCCTAATCTCATGAGTTAGGCCCACTTGAGGTGGAGGTGTCATGATAAGAATTCATCAAAGACGGTGTGCGGTGGTATAAAAGGGAGGATAAACTTCAAGAGGTCAATTTGAACAATTCCTCTGTGCAAATTGAGAGTTCTTAGTGTCGTTGGAAATATCTGTGAGTCTAGTTTCTGAAGTCAGGCTACTGGAAGAAAATCTCACTGAAATAAGGCTGAAGAAGAAAGAAAGTTACAAGAGGTTCAGTTCTCGGGTGAATCTAGGCCATTGATGAAGAATTGAGGCTCTATGATGAACAACAAGAAATTTTAAGCTAAACGTTTAAGGTAAGCTTCCTAAGACAATTATAAACAAGTTTATAGAAGGAAGTTTCTTGAGATAAGTTTTAAAATTTGAGTTACTGATGAAGTAATTCGAATTTGGAATTCTGTGAACAAGTAGGTAGCTGCTTGGGTTGATTAAGCAGGCAACTCAAAATAGGCGCACGGGCATACGAAAGGTTGAGCATTCCTATGCGTTTAACCTTATGTTTGGGCTGATAAGGTAGGCGTTGAAGACTAGGATGCATAGATTCTTATGTGAGTGACTATGTGCGGCTGAAGGAACACTTAGAGCAAGTGTTGGTTGCATCGTGGGAATGCGTTGGTGAAGTGTGTTGTCCGCATAGCAAGAACCTAAACCTTAAGGAAATTCTTCTACGGAAGGCTAAACGCAAACTTAATTAAGACTTAGTCTCAAAAGGGAGACCATTGCTAGTAGCTAAATGTAAGTTGGTGTCCACATGATTGACACCATTGCTAGAAGCATATCAACCATTAAGAAGTAGCCCTAAAGTTATGAGTGACTAAGTATTTGTAATGATTTTAAAGAATCCATGATTTTAAGAAAGATTATTCTCATGCTAGCTATTTTACAAAGAAATTCTCCAAGATTATTCTCTTAACCAAATGCATGCCATGTATGAAAGAATGTGGTAAAACCTGTAAAACTATTTATGTGTGTTCATATGCACAAAGCATGCGTTAGAGCCTTTAAAGACATGTTACTATACGTTCAAGTATACATGCTTTAAAGAATAAGTCTTAGTATGACTGATGTTACTTCAAGCTCGATACTGAAAGACTTGGAGAAGGTATGCGAGCTATAGTACCTAAGGTATGACGGTACTTAGCTATAACCACGTGCACGTAGGTAATTTGACGTTGAGAGATCGAGCAAAAAGGTTCTCTCTTGACTAAGATTTCACGTTGGGATTTAACCATATCAGGGTTACTCTCAACTAAATTTAAGTTTAATGACTTATGATGATAACAACTTTACATGTTTAGTGCTTTGAAAGTTTACATTTCAGTACAAGGTTACTGTAAAGACTTATGTTTCAGTATGATTTCTTTATTGAGACTTAAGCATGAGAACCTGTTTTTCCTTATTAAGTCACTCACTAAGCTAGTAGTTCACCCCGTTTTTAAATGTTTTCTTTCCCCAGGTAGCGGTCAAATCACCTGAAGATAACTCTGCTCCGCTTTGCCACGTAAAGTCGGGGATTCTTGTGACCTATCAGTTAGGTGGTTACTGTAAATATTTGTACACATGTTGTCATTGCATATAGGGACTAAGTTTGGAAGTTGGGACTCATGAGACTTATGTTGTAAATCATGTAAATGTTTTATGTTTAATGTTTGATGTTTGTTTGATCATAGTGGCAGACAGCTATGTTTGAGATTGTATGTTGTTATCAGATTAGTTAAGTTGGTTTAGAAAGCAGTAAGTGTCACAAAAGGGTTGATAACTGCTGCAATCATGTCCTTGCCTTGGTTAAGAGAGTAGTCTAGGAAGAGATGTGACACATGGTCACGACCAAGACCACAATTGTTAACATTCACAACATTCACTTTAGGGAATGGTATTGTTCCAGTTGATTAAGATTCATGATTTTTCATCAATAACTCATTATTTTGTTTGGTCAGGAGAAAACATGAAATTAGTTCAGAATACTGTTTAATACCTTTCTCTCGATATTGCTACTGCAGTAGCATATCCGAAACGTAGAAAAATGTCTTCTCTAACATATTGATTTAAATTTTGGAGCCTCAAGTGCATCCATTTACAACGAGCTTTAGGAAGAAAAATTATTTTCTGATTATCACATTTTTATGACATCTTGGTATATCTTGGCATTAAGCACTAACGACAAATAATTAATACCATTAATATCAAATGCTACAAATTCTAATTCTATAATATTTTCATAGTAATACCATTACAAAATATTATATTTACATTAGAAATTTAATATATATCAAATATATAAACTAATATTTAATTTATTAATTATAACGAAGAGAGAAAAACTAACATACTTTTAGGACCTACATTTAGCAAGGAAAACGATAGGAGCTCATGCTGATAACGTGTTGTGAACTTGAGGAGCACAAGGGGAACACGGATACCAATAAAATATAATCTTAAAGTAAATATTATATAATATAATAATAAAATAAATGAATATTAAAATAAAATAAATATATTATATAAATCTATGAAATAAATAATTAACAAAAAATAAAATAAAATACAAAAAAGGATGGATTTCTCCACTTTCTCCAATCTTTTTGGATTTTACCCAATGTGTATCCCAAATGCGAGCAATTTGACAAGTAGGAGGTGGATTACATGGTGTCACATATGGTAATGGACATCATAATTGATAGAGTAAACTAACATGTCACGGAAGAAATCAGAATCAATAAGTACTCTAATTACACTAAATTTGAGTTTAAAAGCATGCATTGAAACTAATTTCAAATGAGAGGGTTTCAAGAACACAATACCTTTGTTGAAACTCAGCAATTCCAGCTTCTCTTCACGAATTGGATCTCCAAATTGATAGAGGACCACCACAATGATCTTTTCTATTATCCTCTAACTTGGATTGAGAGCTGGAAATCTATGAATTAACTCAATTAGGTCAAAAGGAAGAGAAGGGTTTGAGAGAAAATGCAAAAATCTAGAAAATACTTTGCATGAACCTCTCCAATTTCATAACTTGGAGTATTTATCAATCTAAATCATGCAGGCATTCTCTTAATCAGCAACTTGACACCTTAAGCTACATGATTTAGTGGGCTTAGGTATTAAGAAATGGATTAATCCACCTCAATTAGCTTGAAAATGTTGGAAAAATCCACTATGAATAGAAAATCAATTTTAATTTTCTTTTTCTTTTTCAATTTTCATTTAATTTTCAGCAAAATTAAATTTAGTGGAAAAACCAAATCTGAATTTGAATTTTAAAAAATAAAAAAATATTTAAATAATTAATTAAACAAAATTAATTATTTATTTATTTAATAATCTAATATCAAATATTAAATTAATTAAACACCTAATTGATACATGAATCCTATTGATGTAATCTAATATTTAAATCAATATTTTAAATATTATAATCTCTCTGATTACGTTTAATTTCATTAAATTAAACATTTAATTATATCAAATATAATTATCCAAACTCTAAATTGAATTTGAACACTTCATATTCAAAACTCTAATTTCGATTTTGAACATTTCAAATCCGCTCAATTCATTAATCCAAGATATAATTTTATGAGCTAGTAGAGGGACTTTATAGACCTACAGATCTTAAGCTCCAACGATTTAAGATTATTCGACTAAACTCTTTAAACCGAATTAATCATTATTCATTAACTACCGAGATGCACGACTATAGCTTGATAGTTGCACTCTTCTCACTGTAGATATATTTCTATCCACTTTAACCATAATCAGTAAGTTGATCCTTCACAGGTGTTCGTATTTATAGCTAGGTCAAAATTACCGTTTTACCTCTGTAAATACATCTTGCTCCTTAAGCTTCCACTGGACCTCTATTGAACAATTGGTTTATAGTCCAACTAATAAACCATTACCCTTTCAATCATGAGAAGGCAGGATCTCGTTGTTCAAAACCAGGAATCAGTACTTAAGAGAACAACCTATCTGCTAATCCTAAATAGGGTAGGAGCGAATTCGATCTTGCAAGACTATGTCCCCAGCTATCTATCCGGTCTTATCCCAAAATGAGAGGCTTATTGAGTAGTTGTTAGATTACCCTCATCTATGCAGATCGAAGGATAATCCCGAATAAACAGGAGTTCATAGTTAGCTCAGGATTGAGATCGAGTTACCCTAGGTCATCGAATTTTGAAATAGTCAGTTTTAACAGTAAACGGTCGTTATAAAGAAAAGTGGCTATTTCGAGGTCCGGTCTTATGCAAACATCTTTTTCATAGAACGCTCCTATTCGCATATCTCCACATGAATGATTTTAGGATCACATCATTTGTATCAGCGTACAAAGTGGGTCGTATCCAACAATGTTAGCAGGATGAGATACCCAATCTCATCCATATACTTATAGATCATTTTGACTATATACTAAAACTTGATCCACTTTTATGTCTCTACATAAAGTTAAAATATTCATATTATAACCATGGATTTGTTTATTGGATTTTTATAACAGAATGTAATATCAATAGCATTTTATGAATGAAAAAAACTCAATAATACTTTCATTGAAAAAATAGAATATGTTTCTAACATTTACGAATTGTACGTTCCGAACAATAATATTTATAAAAAACATCGAATGAGCATATATTATCATAATATTTATAATATGCACATTATTTTGAATTTAAAAATAACTGAGATAACTCAAGCCTAAAAAAGGCTAATTTTAATATTCCCACGGCAACTTGAAGGCACTGAAGCTTCATTTTTTCCTCCACCAGCTGCAGCTGTCCTCAGTTATTCACCATTCAGAAACTTTTCCGTATTTGATTTGATTTACCATCGTATAGTTTTCTTGTCCAACTTATTATTTTCCAATTTTAAGTTTAATTGTTGTATAAATATGTCTACAAAGAAAATTAAAACACGCTTCTCTGGTTTCTTTTCGTATTGCTTTAAAGTAATGAAAAGAGGGGCCTTTTAAATTTATTAATATTCAAAACCGAGAGATTAAAATGTCCAAATTAAAATTTTAGGGACTAAATGCATCTAATTCATGGACTAAAAAGTTATTTTTTCCCTTTAAAATTTAATGTGAAATTAGTTTTAAAAGTAGATAAAAAAAACTTCAATATCTACGTGAAATTAAAAGATTAATTTTTACAAATAAATAGTGAACTACATGGCGTAAAATCATGTAGATGAAATGGCCCCGCAAGGTTGAGTGGCAAAAGTATGAGAAAAATGAAAATCGCATGGTTAATTGGGTCATAGCTTCAACAACTTTACGTCCCTAAGCAGAAAATACAGTAACTGCACTTTAACATAGGTAGAATGTTAGTTTTCATTTGTTTTTAGATGTAGGTGAGTCATCCATATAAAAATCTAAAAAAAAAGAAAAAAGAAAAAAGAAAATGTAATTCTTTTTTAAAAAGTGTAAAAGAAATTTTTTTTTTTTTCATTTCAAAAGAGAAATATAATAAAACAAAAAGACAAAAGATGGAGGTTTTCTTCAACCATCTAAAAAAATGTAAATATTACTTGCTGTCTATTTTTCCTTCATTAGAGTATAAGTAATTCTTAATAATAATGAGATTTCCTTCCTACTTTAATTAACCTCTGTTGAATTTAAAAAACATATCCTCCTATGACATGTGCATGTGTGCTTATATTAGAAAATGATTGTAACAAGTTAATAGATCCAACTAAAATTAATTAAAAAAATAAAAAATAAATTGATTGAAATCTAATCTCCATTTCTTGTCTTTTCGAGAATATGTATAGTGTATCTTTTGAATGTAATGCAGTGTTTGTTTATTCAAGAAGTGTTCATATTTGTTCTGCTAGACTTACAAATAACTTATATATATTTCAACCAACGGAAGCAAAAGCCATTTTACATATAGAGATGTTTAAAACGGTCAAAACTCATAATAAAAAGCGGAAAATTTCTCCTAGCGTCTATCTTTGGCACCTCAGGCTTGGTCACATTAATCTTAACAGGATTGAGAGATTGGTAAAAAATGGTCATCTAAATCAGTTAGAAGACAGTTTCCAACCTCCATGTGAATCATGTCTTAAGGGAAAAATGACGAAAAGATCTTTTTCTGACAAAGGTCTTCGCGCCAAAGAACCTCTTATATTTATACATTTAAACCTATGTGGTCCGATGAATGTTAAAACTCGAGGAGGATATCAGTACTTCATCAGTTTTATTGACACTTACTCTCGATATGGCTATATTTACTTAATCAGTCACAAGTCTGAAACTCTTGAAAAGTTCAAAGAATTTAAGGTTGAGACTGAAAATCAATTAAGTAAAAGAATTAAAACACTTCGATCTGATCGAGGTGATGAGTATATGGATTTGCAATTCCAAAACTATCTAGTAGATCATGGAATTCAATCCCAACTCATAGTACTTGGAACACCACAACAAAATGGTGTTGCAGAAAGGAGAAATCGAACCTTGTTGGACATGGTTCAGTCTATGATGAGTTATGCTCAATTACCTCAATCCTTTTGGGGATATGTAGTACAAACTGTAGTTTATATTCTGAATGTTGTTCCATCCAAAAGTGTTTTAGAAACACCATATGAATTGTGGAAATGACGTAAAGCGAGTTTACGTCATTTCTGTATCTAGAGTTGTCCAGCATACGTGTTGGTACAGAATCCTAAGAAATTAGAAACATGTTCGAAATTATGCCTATTTGTAGGATATCCCATGGAAATAAAAGAAAGATACTTTTATGATCCCCAAGAAGATAAAGTGTTTGTATCGACAAATGCAACATTCTTTGGAAGATGATCATATTAAAAATCATCTACCTCGCAGTAAACTAATATTGCAAGAACTGTCTAAAGATACTACAGAAAGATCAACAAGAGTTGTTGATCAAGCTACTCCATTAACAACGGTTGTTGTCCCGTCACGTTCATTCCAAGAGTTGGGAATGCCTCGTCATAATGGGAGGGTTATTCAACAACCTGAACACTATATGGGTTTAACAAAAACTCAAAACATCATACAAGATGATGGTTTAAAGGATTCATTAACCTTTAAGAAGGCAATGGAAGATGTTGACAGGGAACAATGGATAAAAGCCATGGACGATGAAATGGAGTCTATGTACTTCAACTCAGTTTGAGAACTTGTAGATCAACCAAAAGGTGTTATCCCTATAGGTTGTAAGTGGATCTACAAGAGAAAACGAGACCACCAAACTGGCAAGGTACAGACCTATAAAGTCAAACTCGTGGCAAAGGGTTTTACCCAAAGAGAAGAAGTTGATTATGAAGAAACTTTTTCTCATGTTGCCATGATTAAATCAATAAGAATACTTCTTGCCATTGTCACATATTATGACTATGAGATATGGAAAATGGATGTCAAGACAGCTTTTCTGAATGGCTATCTTGATGAAAGTACTTTTATGTCTCAACCAGAGGGGTTCGTCGAAAAAGGACAGGAACAAAAATTCTGTAAGCTTAATCGATCCATTTATGGATTGAAACAAGCATCCATATCCTAGAATATAAGATTTGACACTGCGATAAAATCCTATGACTTTGAACAGAACATTGACGAACCTTGTGTATACAAGAAGATAGTCAACAAAACTATAGCATTCTTAGTTCTATACGTTGATGATATCTCGCTCATTGGGAATGAGTCAAGTTTTCTTGCTGACGTAAAGAGATGATTAGCAACACAGTTCCAAATGAAATATTTTAATGATGCTCAATATATTCTAGGAATACAGATCTTTCGAGACCGAAAGAATAGAACATTGACACTGTCTCAAACATCTTATATTGATAAGATGTTGTCAAGGTATAATATGAAAAATTCCAAAAAAGGTTTATTACCTTTCAGGCAAGGAATTCATTTGTCAAAGGAACAGTACCCTAAGACACCTCAAGAGGTTGAGAAGATGAACAGAATTCCATATGCTTCTACAGTTGGGAGTTTGATATACACTATGTTGTGTACACGGCCCGACATATGTTTTGCAGTTGGAATCATCAGCAGGTTCTAATCCAATCTTGGACACGGTCATTGAACCACTGTAAAAAATATCCTCAAGTATCTTAGGAGAACGAGGGACTATATGCTTTTGTATAGACCTAAGAATTTGATCCTTGCAGGATACATTGATTCTAATTTTCAGACTGACGTAGATTCCAGGAAATCTACCTCGGGATCAGTTTTCACTCTTAACGGAGGAGCTATAGTTTTGAGAAGCATCAGCAAAGCTGTATCGCTGACTCCACTATGGAAGCGGAATATGTAGTTGCATGTGAAGCTGCTAAAGAAGCAGTATGGCTACACAAATTCTTAGCTGATTTGGAAGTCGTTCCAAATATGCACCTGCCTATCACAATGTATTGTGATAACAGTGGTGCAGTTGCTAACTCAAAGGAACCCAGGAGTCACAAGCGTGGAAAACACATTGAAAGAAAGTACCATCTCATCCAGGAGATCGTACATAGAGGAGATGTGCTCGTCACAAAGATAGCCTTTGAAGACAACCTTGCTGATCCATTCACCAAGGCCCTCTCGGCTAAAGTTTTCGAGGGCCACCTAGTTGGACTAGGACTCCAAGTAGCGTAATCTAAGGCAAGTGGGAGAATGTCTATGGTATTATAAATGCCCTAGTTTATTGTATTTTTTTCCATTATGTATCTCAACATTATATTGTATATATTTGTTCTCACTGGAGTTTTAGTCCAAGTGGGAGATTGTTAGAAATGTCCTAGAACTCGCAGTTCGTGTTAAGCATTCCATTTTATCAATAATAAAGACTTGTTGATTTTGCATCTTATTATAAAATCCAATAAACGCATCATTGGCTATAGTTTGAATACTGTAACTTTATGTAGTGACATAAACAGGATCAAGTCGACAGTATATAGCTTAAATGGTCTAATAAGTATATGGATGAAATTGGGTATCTCATCCTGGTAACACTATTGGATGCGGCCCACTCTGTAGTTGTTAAAAAAAGTTGTAAGGTGTTACAAACGATGTGATCCACAAATCGTTCATGTTGAGACATGAGAGTGGGGGCATCCTATGCAATGAGTTTGCATATAGACTACACCACGAAAATAGTCACTTTTCTTTATAACGACCGTTTACTATTAAAACTGACTATTTCATGTAATATGTAACCTAGGTTAACTCGATCTTAATCCTAAACTAGCTATGAACTCCTGTTTGTTTGGGATTATCCTTTGATCAGTAAACGGTGAGAGTAGTTCAACAGCACTGCTCAATAAGCTTACCATTTTAGGGATAAGACCGGATGAATAGCTGGGGACATAGCTTTGTAAGATGGAATTCACTCCTACCCTATTTAGGGTTAGTAGATAGGTTATTCTCTTAAGTACTAATTCCAGGTTTTGAATAATCGGGGCCCCGCCTTCTCATGATAGAGAAAGGATATGATTCATAAAGATTATGAATTAGAATTGTTCATTAGAGGATCAGTAGGAACTTAAGAAACAAGATGTATTCACAGGGGTAAAACGGTATTTTTGACCTAGCTGTGATTACGAAAAAACTGTGAAGGATCGACTTACTGATTATGGTTATTAAGTTGACATAATATATCTACAGTGAGGGGAGTTCAACTATGGGCTATAGTTGGGGGTTAGATCGGACTAATGAGTTTAGCCGATTAATCTCGAATCGTTGGAGCCCATGATCTGTAGGTCCACGAAGTCCCCCTACTAGCTCATAAATGGATAAGCTTTAGAGTAGCTTGAGAAATTAAATTGAAACGTTCAAATTAAACGGAACAAGAGAATATATATTTAAATATATGAAGATGATAATTGTGCAAAAATTGATTTAATATTTGATAGTAGATTAATTAATATTTTAAATTAATTTATGAAATTAATTTAGAAAATCATTTTTCAATTTTATTAATAAAAATGTTTTTGAAAACATTTTGTATTTTTTTAAAAAAAGTGAAAATATGATTTTGCATGAAACACCAAATGGAGAATGCAGATTTTCCATTATCTTCGTCTTCATGCTCACACAAAAGTCATTAAGTTATCTTCATTAATTCTCCAAGCATGAGTTGCAAGGCATGCACTTCACTTCTTTGCATGTTCATTTGTAATATATAAAGAAGTTTGGAGTCATTTGAGAAGAATTAATGCAGAAATTTTGAGAGAAAAATCTCTATGAGAAGAAACTGTTCTTCCCATCCGGCTGTTGTGTATCCTTCACTGTTCTTCACCAATTCAAGCTATTCTTGAGTCCTAAAACTCTGTCTAAAGCTCCAAGAGGATAGTAGGAAAGACTTTGAGGTGGTTCACGGTGATTATTGGTAAAGACTGCTGCTGTACATTCGGATTCTTGGAGAGTTCTTCAAAGGTACGATCTTAAAACCCTCTTTTTAGAAGAGCATGCTTTAGTTTCTGCCAAAATTAGTGAATTTGAAAGCTTATGGATCTTTGATACTTCCACTGCATGTTATTTAACTCTTTCAGATACTTCATATGAGGCAAAGAATCAGTATCAGATACGTATTGGATACTGATACTTCCAAGATACGTATCTGACATGCGATTTGACGTATCTATTTTTATGCCTACTTTTTTTTAAAGAAAAAAAACAAGCAACTCATCTAATCTTTCCTAATCTAAAACTAGGCAACCTATTTAAAAAGTTCACTACTCGAGTCCAAAACTAAAAAGAAAAATAAATAAATAAAATACCAAACCCTAGAATCATCTGATCTTCATCTTCACATTTGAGTCCCCCCAAAGTTCACCAAAATATAAACCATTTGAATATCTTCAACAATTCAATGAAGAAGTTCTTCATTTATCTTCATTCTTCTCCCTCTAATCTTCTTTTTCTTCTTTGCAATATGAGTAACTCTTCTATTACATCTTAGATGTTTTTTTGCATTGAAATTTCAGTGTTTGTATTCTATTTTGTATTATTGTTATTGACTTGTATGCTAAATTTATCTATATCCTAGATTTTTTTAAGAAAAAGAAAATGTATCTTCGATGTATTAGTATCCTCTTTTTTAGAAAAATATATATTAAAAATTAATAAAAAGATGATCCTTAGACGTATCTGTATCTTAGTTTTTTAGAAATTGACGAATCGCCGTAACTGATCGTATCCGTATCATATAGTTGTATCTGTGTCTGTATTTTATAGATGAGTATATATTATCATAATATTTATAATATGCACATTATTTTGAATTTAAAAATAACTGAGATAATTCAAGCCTAAAAAAGGCTAATTTTAAACCAAAGAACCAATTATGCCCACGGCAACTTGAAGGCAATGAAGCTTCATTTTTTCTCCACCAGCTGCAGCTGTCCTCAGTTATTCACCATTCAGAAACTTTTCCTAGTATTTGATTTGATTTACCATCGTATAGTTTCTTGTCCAACTATTTATTTTCCAATTTTAAGTTTAATTGTTGTATAAATATGTCTACAAAGAAAATTAAAACATGCTTCTTGGTTTCTTTCGTATTGCTTTAAAGTATTGAAAAGAGGACTTTTTAAAATCTATTAATATTCAAAACCAAGAGATTAAAATGTCCAAATTAAAATTTTAGGAACTAAATGCACCTAACTCAGTTATTTTTTCCTTTTTAAAATTTAATGTGAAATTAGTTTTAAAAGTAAATAAAAAGAATCTTTGATATCTATGTGAAATTGAAAGATTAATTTTTACAAATAAAATAGTGAACTACATGGCGTAAATCACGTAGATGAAATGGCCCGCGAGGCTAAGTGGCAAAAACATGAGAAAAATGAAACCGTATAGTTATTTGGGTCAGAGCTTCAACAACTTTAAAATGGGAGAGACGTCTCTAAACATAAAACACTAGTAACGACACTTTGACATAAGCAAAATGTTATTTTTCATCCATACAAAAATCTGAAAGAAAAAAAATATATATAAAGATCAAGGAAACGTAATTTCTTTTTTAAGAAAATGTGTAAAAGATTTTTTTTTTCATTTCAAAAGAGAAATATAAAAAAATAAAAAGACAAAAAAAAATATTATATTCTTGCTGTCTTTTTTTCTTTCTTAAAGATCAAGGAAAACGTAATTTCTTTTTTAAGAAAATGTGTAAAAGATTTTTTTTTTTCATTTCAAAAGAGAAATATAAAAAATAAAAAGACAAAAAAAAAATATAATATTTCTTGCTGTCTATTTTTCCTTCTTACTTTAATTTATGACCACTGTTGAATTTAAAAAATATATCCTCCTATCACATGAGCATGTGTGCTTATATTAAGAAATGATTGTAACAAGTTAATAGATCCAACTGAAATTAATTAAAAAAAAACAAAAAATAAATTAATTGAAATATTTTTATTTGTTTGTTTATTTTAAGGAAAATGATAGCAACAACTAAACAGATTAAAAGAAATTAAAAGCTACCAATATTCAAACGTAAAAGAGAATCCAATAATCACATCAAACCATGTCGTCATGAGCAATTGTGTTCAATTGCGAGTATGGGACTAAATTATCATCGAATCAACTATGATCGATTTAGTAAATGTTCAAATCGATCTCGACTATCAAGGAGGAAAAGTCGGTCAGTTGGTCGATTTTATTCTTTAATTTTTAAAAAAAAATTCAATTTTTCATTTTTCCAAATCGACATTAATTGATCCCTCTCCTTCTCTGATCCATCGATTTCGATTCGATCCATCGACTCAATTTTTCGGTCTATCATGTTCACCCGTATGTTACACTTTAACTAATCAAATTGATTGATTGAATCTATCCATTTATCCAATTTGATTTACTCCATAAACATAGGCTAAATAAATTTGTATGTTAGTGTATTTAATCTATATATGTTTATGTTTAGTCAAGTTGTTTTATATTGTTAACAAATATTTGTATAACAAATGGGACATGTCTATTAAATAAGTTTTGACTAAGCTAACATGACATTGTAGATAGTCATTAACCTTTTTCAGTACTAGTTAGAAGACACATGTGATGTACGTGACTAAAACCTTTTATGACATAAAATTTTAAGATATAATTTAAATTTAATTGAATATTCATTTAATATAATTAGTAAAGTTTAACATAAAATGAAATAATTTTAAAAGATAGTGCTTAAACTACATATTTATTGTTTCAAATTAATTTACCATAAATAAATATGTAAAAGTAGATTAAAAATATATATATATATTTCCTAAGAATTATATACCTCCATTTAATAAAAAAAAACATAAATAAATATTTAATGATTTTGATATTGAATAAAGAAAAAATCTTTGTAAACAAAATTGAACGTTGTTTTCCTATTATATTAGGACCTAATCTATCAAATCAGTTTTTAAAGAAAATTATAATAACTAAATCTTCTCATGTTTTAAAGTTTTTTTAAGTGTTACTCGGATTTACTTTTTTAGTTTCTTGATACCTGACTTTGATGTATCTATTGTGAGTATGTGATTAAGATATGAATTTTTTGAAAAAATAAAAAATAAAAAAACAACAAAGCAAAAAACAATTATTGGACTAAAATGTTAATTTAGAAAAATAAAATTACTTTCATATTTTAATTTATTAAATCTAAAATATAAAACTTTAAAAGCTTTTAACATTTAAATAAAATAAATATATATATAAAATGATTACAATAAATAAAAATACAAAAAGAGATTGATGAATCAAATTAAAATACACAATGATATAATTGGATAGAATAAAATTTGTGAAATATAATTAATATGAAAGTGACGTAATAACATAAAATAGTACTTTAATTAGGGTAGTTCTTTGATAGTTATTTTTAGAAGGAAAAAAAAAGGGGAAAAATATTTATTTCATAGGAAGTTTATATCTCAATTTCTTGATAAAAAGGAAAATCTGATCGTAAACAAAATTTCTTATATGCATGGAACATAATTTTATGGTTCTTCTTATGATACTTCTTTTTCCTTTGATGATATGGAAAATTTTGTGAACTTTTTCTCAAAATTTGATAAGTGAAATTGAACGTAGTTTTCTTATCAATAAGATTCCAAATCATATTTTTTTAATATATATATATATAACTAAATCTTCTCCTATTATTGTTTTAATTTTTTTATATTATTACTCAAAATTACTTTTTGAGTTTTGATACATGATTTTAATGAATAGTATGCCACTAAGTTAAGAATTTTCAAAAAGAAAAATAGAAACAAAGCCGCCAAAAGGAAAAAACATCTTTCATATTTTAAATATTTTAATTTATTTTTTTCCTTAAAATATAAAACTTCCTTTTGTTTTTAACATGTAAATACAAAGAAATTATGACTTTAACATTTCTTTAACAAGAAATAAACAATTTTATGTATGTTAATGAAAATGGTCATTTTAATCAAAATTTGAGCAACTAAATCAAACATTTAAGTTTAAAAAATCAATCATATAATGCTCATTGAAATAACTATGTATACGACAATAATAGAAAAATAAATTTGAAAAATTGAACTTACTAATTTTAGAAAATTAACAAAAAAAGGCGACTAAATCTAAAATGGTGTGTTGAACTAAAATATCTACAATGCTAGATTTAGGATTGAGAGGGGAATAATCTATAATACTAGGGTTGTCAAAAAAAACCCCGTTCGGGCGGGGATTTCCCGATTTGACCAGGGATGGGGTCAAACAGGGGAATTTATTCAGGGCCCCGTCCAGGGACGGGGCGGGGATGGGGACAGTATCCCCGCCTCAACCCCAACCCCGAATTTTTATATATATTTTTATTTCCTCCCCAGTCCCCTCTCGCTTTCTGCAATCTGCAACAAAACATCCCTTCCCTCTCGCTCTCACCCATCCCTCTCTCTCGCTCTCGCTCTCGCTCATCTTCCCCTCTTGTTCATCCCTCCCTCTCGCTCTCGCTCATCTCTCCCCTCTCGCTCATCCTTCCCCTCCGTTGAAGTCTGTCACGAATGGGGCCCCGTGGGTACCCCATTTCCCCAACGAGGAATCCCTACCCCCGTCCCCGCCTTCAAATGGCGGGGACGAGGGTGGGGATGGGGAACAATTTCCCCTACGGGGTCAGGGACAGGGGACGCTATATAATACCCATAGAAAGAATTATGTGTATATAATAATCATTTAGAAATGAATTTGAAAATTTTAACTTACTAATTTTAAAAACTCAAAAAAAAAAAAAAAGATGGACTAAATTTACAATGGTAGATTGAACTAAAACATCTCCAATGATGGATTTAAAATTGAGAATTAGAAGACTTTCTATTGCTCTAAGAAAGAACTATGTATACAATAATAATAGGAATATAAATTTGGAAGTTAGCCTCTACATAGAAAAACAAAGAAAAAAATTTGGATTTGGATTTAGATTAGAGATTTTACAAACTATTCAATTTCAAATCACAAAAAGATAATTTACCAGGAAGTGTTGACAATACAAAAAGAAGGCCAATGACATACTTCACCATCTTTATGATTCCTTTGTAAAGATTTGAAAGAAAAGTTTTGAACAACATGTTGTAAATATGGAGAAATCGAATGGGTTACCAATATATATCAAACTTCCAAAAAAAAATGACGACGTGGCAATATGAGGAATGATTGATAATACACAATCGTAACAAACAAGCATATGAAAAGGTGGAAAAGGGATGGGAGGGTAGAGAATAGGAATTTTGTTTAAAATTGAAGGGCAATATGGGAAGGTAAAGATTCTCATTTTTGAATCACACCCCTTTTGACCGCTAACACATTCACATGTCAGTTGAGTTGTGTTATAAGCCATTTTTAAAAGTGTATTTATTTATTTTTACATAAAAGCATTCTAAATAGCATACTATGCTAGATTAGGTTTCATGAATGATATTAACAACATGTGATTAAATAAAAATAATAATTTAAAGCCGAATGATTTAAAGCTATTGAATTATATCATTTGACCCCACCACTTGCCTTTCTAAAGGACAATGCCTTTGAACATTTTTATTTTTGGGGCTAATCTTCCCTTGGATTTTTCTTGCTGTCACATCTTAATTTGTTGAATTATTATCAAAACTATCAATAGATATGATTTTAGATTATTTCTTTTAGTTAGAATGTGAAAATTGTATGTGATTGAAAAGCTCAATTTAATTATGTTGGATTTTATATGATTTAATTTATATTGAATACTACATCCTAGTTTTCTTTTTCTTTTCTTTTTAATAATTTTTGAAAGGCACTGTATGTTAGTTTTTTGAATCGAATCTTGAGGTTGATAGTATGAACACTATGCCAAATGAACTACGGCACACTGTATGTTAGTTGAGGAGTAAAAAAAAGCAACTTTATTTTTTTAAGAATTATTTTTAGATAATATACTTTATTTTAATTTTAAAAAGTTAAGGCTCATAAAAGTTACTTTCATTAATAACTTTTTAGATTCTTTTCAAATAAAGTAAAATGAGTACACTTATTTACAAATATAACAAAAAGTTACTGTCTATCAACGATAGGCCACGGTAGACATCTATTGAGTCTATCGATATCTATTAGCATTAGTGATAGATGTCTATCACAGTTTATTGGACCTATCATTATTAGATAATAACATTTTCTCATTCTTAAAAGTATTTAATTTCAAGTCATACTTTTTTTTTTGTTCAAATTACATATTCTTCCTCATTTTTGTTGATGTTTCTTATTTATTCCACTTTTTTTAGGGTTAAAAATGTATTTAATGATTGTTTTTCCTTTGTTTACCTTTCTTATTGAAAAGCAAGATAGAAATGTATGTTTTTCCTTGTTTGTTAAAAAATTAAAATAAAATAAAGGGCTACACTTGAATTTTAGTTTTCTAAGGACAAAATATTCAAAAAAACATTATGTTATTATAATTTTTATATTTATTATGTATATTGCAAATAAAAGTAATAATATGATACATTTACTTACCTTTCAAATAAAAAGTTTTAAAATACAAAAACAAGAAACTATTATCAAATAAATATATATATTAAAAAGAAACACAAAGATTAATAAATATCATTAAATAATTAAAAATTAAAAACCAAATTAAATGTATTTGTAACAAAAGATTCGATTAAAAAAGTTTCTCTCAAACAAATACTAATTTATATTGATTTCAATTCTAAGAGACTATTTCATAAGGTAGATTATTAAATTTACTCGTCATTAATCTGATCACGATCGATAACAATGTGACAATATTTTGAGAGAGAAAAATGAAAAATAATTTTCAAATTAAGAGAAAGAGAGATTGAGGAATAGGATAAGGAATTGGTGTGGCATTGGTGTCTACAAGTCATTGTCTCTCACCTCATTTTCTTGCAAAGTTTGCTTTCTTCCTTTCAACCTTTTCCTCAATTTCTATTGGTCAATAATAATTTAATCTCTCTATAATTTCCATCTAATTTGTTTGATTCTCTATTTTATTTTTAGCATTCTATTCCTATCACTAAAAATGTAAATGATTATTCAAAAGTTCTTCGAGAAACGTGTTTTGTGGAGTTGAAGTTTATATAGATTTATGCGAATATGGTTTTTACCTAATAATCTAGAGGTGTTCATGGATTAGGTTGAAGCACTTTTTAGACTCAATCCAATTGTTCGAGTTGCCAGTTTCTTCAACACAATCAACCTTTATTAAACAATGAACTCAACTCAACCCAACCCCGAAACATTTAGGGTTAGGTTGATTCGGGTTAATCGGGTTATGTATTTAAATTTTATTCTAAAAATAAGTAAAAATATTTAATTATTTTTATATATTGAATTAAGATTAATAATTTAATTTTAATTTATATTATTAAATTTATAATTTAATTTTAATTTATATTATTAAATTTTCTTTCCAAAGTGCTAAAAATTATTATTAAGAGTTGTTGGAGAATAAATTGAAAAAAAAAATTAATTATTAATTATATGTATATATAATTATATTATAAGTAAAAAAAAAACATATGTTTTAAAATTAATATTAAGTTCAGGTTGGTTCGTTTGAGTTATTTAAGGTGAATGCATGAACTATCCCAACCCATAAAATTTTAACTTATTTGAATCCAATCCAAACTGTACAGATTGTGTTAGGTTGATCGGGTTTTTCGAGCCATCGGATTTTTTGAACACCCTTACCTAATACGTAATATTCTAATTCTCTTTGTTGAATGTATACACTTGATTTGAAGAATGTAGCACGTGGATGTTCAGTTTTCAAAAGTTAAAAAAGTATTTTGATAGTTGAGACAATTCTCTCTATATTCTTTGTAATAACTTCGAACTGAATAGGAATTCCTTTATTTATAAAGTTCACATGTATTGTGTAGGTTTGAGCTTGGTTTGTCTATAGACCTAACCCTTAGTCCTAACTACTTGAATTTTGGGTTAGGATGGCTTTGGGCTAAGTTTATTCTTTTGGCTCAATTGAACGTTGATCCAAATATTAATACCAAATCGAACCAAATTAATTTATCCAATCAACGAAAACATGCGACACCATCAAGATCTATTAGGTTTTATCTTCAAATTAAATTTAGGACACATGTCGACTTTTAATCGGTCCTAAAATTGATCATTTGTAATTTGTCATTGATTTGAGTAATAATGTGCCAATTTATGATTGGTGAAATTTTCTCATTCAACGGTTTTATGTCAAAGTTAACAAATTTATTAGATGCAAAATAGATACAACATTGATTAAACTTGTTACTTTACAATACATATATATTAGTTATCGGTAGGTAGGTTAATGACGTAACTCATGTAATTCTTCGTTTCAAAAAAAAAGTTATATAGGCCAAACATTGTATACCCTTTACAATACTTTTTTTGTACAATAAAAGTTAAACCTTAATAAAAAAAAATGAGTTTGGTGGAAAGTCATTCAAAAAAATAATAATAAATAAATAAAATTTGTCAAGAATTAATGGAAAAAATGATTATTAATACGAATAACAGAAACTTTATTACAGCGATATGTACGTTTAATGTACTCTACGGATAAATGAATACATAGAATTGAACATTAAGACATTCTAAACCAGTAGATATAAATTTAAAATGTTATGAAAATTTTAAATAGTTATTATTATTTAAGAAATTAGATGAAAGAAATAAAAGCAAAATTCTCTCTTTCAACATGTATGACTATGCTACAATAATAAAGTAGTGCAAAAGCATAGCATGTTAAATGGTCATATGTTTAACCTTTCCTAATATATTGGGTCTTTGAAAGGTAATATGTAATCTAAATAGTTATTTATGGAACAAAATGTATTGGAAAAAAAGGTCCTCTCTCTTGTTTACCTTGGCCCCATATATTAGTTAGTAAAGAATTTTGCAATAATTTTGGAGGGACAATTTTGACCTTTAGCCACATAAAATGTCACATTCTTATTGTACTTTCCTTATGGTTATTGAGGAGAAAGGAAGCATTAAACCAAACTCATTTTTTAGTTTCTTCTTTCTTCTCCTTATTCTTCTTCTTACCAAATATTCTTTGGTATTTATTTGTCACTTTCCTTTAAACTATTACACCTTTTGGTATTCTCCTCCTTTTTCCTAAGTGAAAGGGAACTTTCACATTTAATTAATCACTTGAATTAAAATATACCACATGTCATATTAAAGTAACTATGATTTTATCCCTAAAGTTATATAATAGTTTCTTTATTTAAATGATTTACAAAACTTATCTCATCATGTAACATGTTTAATAAGATATATAAAATTACATCAATGAAGAATTATATAATTTTTTTTTAAGTAGAGCTAATAAAATATATAATTGTTCGTATTAAATTCGTAACATATCAATTATTTTACACAATGGATAATGTAAAATTGGTCTATATTAATGCTTATACTGATTTTTAAGGGTTGTTTTTAAATATAGGAAAATGAACTAACTTATTTACAAATATAACAAAATGTTATTGTCTATTAGTGATAAGTACTTACAGACACTAATAAACATCTATTAGTATCTATATGGACATTGATATATATCTATCAATGTCTACCACTGATGGACAATGACATTTTGTTATATTTGAAAATATTTATAACACTTTTGTCATTTGAAACAATTGTCGGTTTTTAATTTTTTCTTAGAGGGAAGATCCAATTGGTTGGTGGGAAACTCCATGTAAGATAAAGATCTATTGTCTTTAGCCTAAGCGAGCATAGTTTAGCATACAAATATCTGCTTGTGACCTAGAAGTATGTGTGGTTCGAATCTTCTTACCGACTGTATTAAAGAATAATATGCCAAAATGAGTATAACCAAAAAAGTTTCTACTCAGAAGTGTATGTCCAAATCTCTACCACTTATTTATGATATGATATATCGTCTTACAAAACGAAAGAAAGAAAAAACAACCTTAGTTTAAATTGTACAATCAAGATTTTTAGTGTATTAGTAACTTTTAATAGCGAAGTTTGTTTTAAAAGGAATTATATGAGCCAAAATATTACTAGAAGATGAAAAATATGTTTAAACCAAAATCTTGAATATTTTGTGTATGGTCCACATGGTTAGGTTATTTATGGGACAAATTTAGGTTGGGGTACCAAAAATTTTGTCACATTCTTGTTGCAATTTTGTGATAACAAGAGAGAGAGAGGAAGCATTGAAACATGTTCCATGTTCAATCCAATTTCATTCTTTGATTCATTTCTTCTCCTTTGTTATTATCATTTACCTATTGAACTATACTAACTTTAACTATCAAATTTATCACATGATAATAGACATGATATAGAGGTCTCTATGCTTTTATCCAAAGTAGATAAATGTATTATTTTCTTATCTATTTTATATAGAAATTTGTCAAAAAGTGATCTACAAAGTGTACTTAATTTAAGAAAGGAAATGCATTTCAAAAATAAAAATAAAAAAAAAATTAACAAGGGGAAAAGGGTTGGTAGGGTAGAGTATTAATCCATTGGTTCAAAGTTTATTTTGGCCCTTATAATATCTAAAGCTTTACATAAAATACTATTTTAGTTCTCATAGTCAATTTTCATCCTTTGTTTAACTTAAAACATAAACACAAAAGTACATCGATTTTAAATCTAATATTGAAAGGGTAAACCAATTCTTACTATAAACATATTTAATTTCATCAAATTACGGCTTAAATTTTTAAGGTGTAAAATTTTGTAATCACTATTTTATTTGAGAGTTTGTTAATGACAATATTCACATGTACATTTTATAGTGAATTAAAATTGTTGTGGATAAATTTGGACCAAATGACATAATCAATTTTAAGTAAGTCTGTAGGCTATCAAACCAAGAAAAGAACGAACATCAAGCCAAAAACCACACCCCAAGACCCAATCGGGCCTAAAAAATAAGAGAGGTTGGGCCAAAGGCCGGAAGTAATCTACTTGACTTTAGCTAAGGCCAAGGTTGAGACTCTCCTTTCAATGAACGGGTCATACTCAATGTGTTCCCCAACACATTTGGGCATGGAAAAGGGGAAAAGACCTAAATGATCTGCATGGCACCGATCCTCCCCATTTGATGAATGAGGTGTATCAAATGCATGTCGCAACCCATTTGGTTCGAGGATAAACCTAATTTGACTCCGAAACCCTGATCCGAATGTCCTACGTCAGGAATTTGTTATAAATACATAATTATAACTTCAAAAGAAGTAAGTTCATTTTTATCCCTAAAACTCTTGCTACAACCCAAAGCTCTTACTTACTTATTAAAGGCTCGTTATTGCAAGTACTACACCAGTGCCCTGATTCTTTTTGTTATCTTGAATTATAAATTGGTGTCATTTGTAAGGACAACAGTTTTCTAACTTTTTATTTCAAAATTAAAAAAATCAAGACCAAATTGAACTTGTTTGCAATCTAGCCAAAAGAAAAAGTCTTACGATAAAGGATATTGGAAAATTTCATCCCATAGGCAAAAACCAATGAATAGACAAACCGTAGAGACTAGAATGAAAAGGAACAAAAAAAAATGCAAGATAGTAAAGGCTTAGATTGACAAAAATAAAATAATAATAATAAAATAAAAGATGAAGCACTTTTCAACCTCGAAGATATCTACCAAGTTGCAAAATTCCATATAAGTTTTATTTCATAACTCAAAATTTTTTGATGCTATACTAAAAATTGATATCGAGTTTGTCTAAATAGATGATCTCTTTTCTTTCTTTCTTTTTTCTTACTTTTGAATTTGAATCCTATTATTGTACACAGTGTATAGATAATGTAATTGTCTGTATTCTAATTAACGTATAACTATTTTGCTACTATTATTAATTTTTTATATATTATTTCTTTCAACAATCTTAAAATGTATTGTTTTCTAACATATAAGGTAAGAGATTCGAACCTCAATACTTCAATCTAATTATGTTTGTTGGGTTGGAAAAAGGATAATTATATGGCCTCCATCTAAAGAAAGAAAAAAACTATTTCTGATCAATCAATATGCACCGTCAAAATTTACGAGCCAGCACCAAATAAAGTCAAAAATTAAAACTACACATCCTTCTTCTAGAAATATTTGTATTTTTTGGTAACATATTTTCATATAATGAAAAAATACATGAAAATTCAAATAAACTCCAAAATCTCTATTTTAGTAATTTCCCATTATTACAATAATGGACAAGGATATTTTTTTGCATGCAGAAAAATGTAAGAAAAAAATGGAATATTTATTTACATGCTATTTTTGCCACCTGTTTAATAAAAACGCCGAGTCCCTATCAAGCGAATCGGGACCGTACAAAGGAAATCAAGTAAGAAAATATTTGCCGTTGATTTGTTTATATTTCAAATAAGATGCCAGCGTCGTAGAGACTGCTACGCTGACAGGAACCGCCTTGCCAACTTGCCTTTTTCTTGACTTGTTCCCATCTCTTATTTTCCACCGTTTGTTTGTTTTTTGTTTTTTTTTTCTCTTCAACTTTTTTCTCCTTTTTTTTAATGATTTTTGTGTTTTTCAAAATTATATTTCATTGCTTAATAATGATGTAAATTAAAAAATTGAAAAAGATCTAGCTAAAGAAACCAAATCTAATATATTAGTCTTCATTTTGTTGGCTTGAGATTAGGATTGGTAAGATTCCTCGCGAGGTCGGGTCTTCATGGGGACCCGCCTCGATCGGGGCGGAAAATCCCCGATTTTACCAGGGATGGGGTCAAATCGAAGAAAATTTTCGAGACCCCGACCCTGATTAATCCTCGATCCCCGTTTTGATATATTTATATTTTTATAAATATATATTTATAATATATAAAATAATTTATTTATATATATGTTTATAATGTATAGTATTGGATTGGAGCCCAATATTAAATATCCAAATTCTAACTCTAAGCTCAAACCAAGCCCAAACATAAATAAAATCAAATTTTAATTAAAAAAAAATTGAGAATCCTTACGGGAAATCCCGCAAGGAACTAGTAGGGGAATCTCCACGAGGAAACGGGGAATGGGGCCCGCGGGGACCCAGTTTCCCCGACAGGGAATCCCTACCCCCGTCTCCGCCTTCAAATAGCGGGGATGAGAGAGAATGTCCCCCACGGGAGACGCCCCTCCCTCCCCCCAAGCCCGTTGCCAACCCTACTTGAGGTTGATATTGAGCATATTATTAATAAAGTGAAATCAATAATATAGTATATTTTTTTAGATTAACGATGTTGGAAGTGAATTGGTTGACCGTTGAATATATTCGAGTGTGAGACTTAATTAGCAATGAATATTAACCTGTCACGATACTACACACCAGGTTAGTGTTTAGTTGCACTCTAATGCTCGATAGATTCGAAGTGATGTCAGGTCAGATAGATGTGTAGTGTGTTATATTGAAAGAAGATTATTTTCTTCGTTTTATAGGAAGAAGCATGTTGAAATTGTGAAACCCGGAATTCCATTTTCCCTACTTAAGCAGGTGATTAAAGGAATTAACTAAGTGGAAGTTAAATCCTATGTTGAAGAGAAGGAAAATTCCAAATGTTTAAATAAATTTGTTTAGTAGCTTTGAAATAAGCCTTAACTAGTGAAAATTTGGTTAAATATGATCCAAAAAGGAACCATGCGTTTGAAGCCAAGAAAGAAATGGCTTAAGTATTTGACAATGCTTTTGGCCTTGCGCTAGGCGTTGGTATGGTGCCATACGTTGTCCATGAACATTTGAGAGGTTATTTGTGCGTTGAAAGAGGTTGAAGTATGGCCGAGAGGAAAGGCTATGCGGGGACAAGCATGTGGCAACCTATGTCTTAAGAGGTTAGCAAAGCATATGGTAGCCTCAAGTTGCGCGAACATAGACACTGGTAGACGATCGTGTAGCAAAGCGGGGAGCTACACGATGAGGTAGGCAATCGTATAGGCGGGCGTTGGACGATCGGGCTATACGATAGACAAAGTACTACACGATCAATGTAAGCGTGGAAGCTAGGCGATAGCGCTAAACGATAACACTAGACGATAGCCGAGCTTCGCTAGACGATGGGCGTCAGCGCTACACGATGAGCAAGAGCTATGCGGCAACACTATGCGACGATGCTATGCGGCAACGTTATGCGACGATACTATGCGGCAACGCTATGCGACGATGCTATGCGGCAACGCTATGCTACGGTGCTATGCGGCGGCCTTGCTAAACGATAAGCTATGCGATGATGTTATCTGGTGGCCTTGCTAAACGATGAGCTATGCGGCGATGAGACAAGCTATGGTGAACGCATGGTGAATTTTCTTTGCGTTGCTAAGGCTAGTTAGTTGCGTTGGTCTTGAACAAGAGACTAAGGACATTGACAAGCAACAAGGACATACATGCGTTGGTCATAAGGGATGCGTTAGCAAGAGCCTAGGCGATGGTAAGTTATACCATGAGGTGTTGAGTTGAAAACTAGGTTGACCCAAACGTTGTTATGCGTTGGTGATGTGCTATGTACCGAGGACATCCAAGGGCATGTAGGGGCATAGAACAAGGCTTGAGCAAATAGTATGCATTGAAGAGGGTTGGTCATAATCCTAGTTGAGCGCATAGGCCAAAGGTAAGCCATGCGGAAGAGGAAGGCATGCAACCAAGGATGCGATGCCTTGAGTTTAGTATGACTCAAGTGATGCGCTGATGAGAAAGCCACGAGTTGATGATGACTAACCAAGAAAAGGACATGCACAACCAAGCAATAAAGTTAGGATGAGTCTTGCGAGCATCTAGCATATGTGACCAAGTTGCGTCAATGGGATGCACAAGGTAAGGTTGCGTTAATTGGAAATGGCACAATCGAGGTTAGTAGGTCGCATATAGGGAAAGGTGTTAGGCGGCAATGGCTTGAAGGATGTTATGTTAAAAGACACCTCAATGGCGCAAAGATAGGGTGGACGCATACGCCACTGTGTGGTGTTCGGACATAGGTATGTTACGCCAATTGGATGGACGCATATAAAGGATGAACACATATGAAGGATGGATGCATATGAAGTTAGATGAACACATATGAAGTTGGATGGACGTATATGACGTTGGATGAATGCATATGAGATTGGATAGACGCACTCAAGGTCGTCATCCGAACATGTGGCTTGTTGGGAAGAAATCTTAGGCCTTAAGCAAATAAAGTGGATGTACAAGAAGACATAAAAATTTGAGGTCTATGTGTTGGTAAAAAGGGGAAGAAGACACCTTGGATTGCGATGACGTATGATTGCGTTAATAGTGTAAGGAAAGGACACTTGGACATGCGGCCAAGTAGGAGGTGTCGGCCTTGGAGAGATTTTGGACGACTATAAATAGGGCCAAGAACTTCTGATGATAACTAGAATTCTCTTCAAAGGAATTATGAAGAGCGTATGAGAGTCAAGTAGGAGGAACTATGCGTTGATGGAAGAACGCATGCGTTGGTAGTAAAAACCATGTGTCGGTCATGAAGTTCCAAGAGGAGGAGATGTTGTCGGACAAGAAGGTCTGGAAGTAGTATCAATTTGAGACAAGGATATCTCCCAGAATACTTGTGCGTTTGGAGTGATTCCAAAGCCACCTGAAAGATCTGAGAGTCTAGTTTTTAGGGTAGGACTGCAGGAGAATAATCTCCAAGGAATCGGGCTGAAGAATGAGGAAAAGACAGAAGGGTCGAGCTGTCAGGTAAACTTGGGCCAGCCTTGATATATTGATGATTCTGGCCAAATCACGAAAAGTTATAAGCTAATATTTTAGGGTAAGCTTCCTGAGACATTTTAGAACATGTTTGTAGTTAAATTAAGGTTTGGAACTATGAGTAATCTAAGCTGATAATTGAATCTGGAATTTAGGGTTCAAAAGGGAGCCTGAGGTGATCAAGAACTTCTAGAGAGAAAGGTTCCTAAACGATGAAGGTGAGTGACTAAATATTTGACTAAATATTTGCAATGTTTTTAAGAAACCATATTTCTAAAGAAAGATCTTTCAGATAAAGACGTGTTTTCTATGCTTTTTAAAGGAAAGTCGTTGTATGACTAGTTTTGCTTGAAACTCGATACCGAATAACATTTGAGAAGGTATCCGAGCAGCTCGATACTGAAGGACACAGTTTTGAGAAGGTATCTGAGTAAAAGTACCTAAAGCACGACGGCACTTTTTCATAAGAATCAGTTTTCTTGTCACTCACTAGGCTAGCAAGCTCACCCCATTTTTCAAATGTTTTCTTCCCAGTTAGCGAAAGGTGAGGAGTTCCAAGGGGTTGCTAAGGTCAAGGTCTGCCACAAGCCACAGTTACACTTCTTAAGGGTTTTAAGAGTGGTTATAGTAAACTTTGTAGTTAAGTCTTGGAGTTGTATAAACATTACATTGTAGTAATAAAATGGGCCTACTAAATCAGTTGTTGTTATCTCATTGACTTAAAGTTTACTCAGTATATTAAAGAGGTTCAGATGAGCAGTAGGGTTTAGGGTTTAGGGTCAAAAGGGTGGTATCTGCGGTCCCTCACGCCTCTCCTCAGACTCAGGAGTGCGGGCACAGGACGGGGTGTGACATAAATTCTCTTACTACGCCCATTAACTCAAGTTGTATTATCCACGAATTTTACATCGAAATTACCCCTAAAGTATAGATGTGTTAGCTCGAAAATTTTTTTAGGGATAGTTCGAGGTGAACTCTGCATGGCATAATGTGCACCTCAATACGTTGGTAGTCTTCATGGACACATATTTCAATCAAATCGTCGCACGTGGCAAGTCGTTATTTTACCCCTATAACATATTTTATAATAGTTTTACTAGCTAGTTAAGTTGTGCTCTACTTTTAACTTTTTTTTTTTTTAATTTGGTATTTAGATTTAAAAGTTCAATTATAATCCTTATATTCCTCTTTTAACCATTTCAACTGGAGGAAAAAAATAAAAGAGCAAATTAGGTAGGTAAGTGGAATTAGGTAAAGGGTAAAGAAAACTAGTTTTTAATGGGAGTAATTTATGACTTCCTATTCTAAAATCAAATAAATTTTGTTTTGAATTATTAAAATAGAAGAGGAATTTATAAATAAAGTTGGGTGAAAATTCAAATAAAAAGTCACTTTATGCTAATCAAATTTTGCTAGCTACGATTTTTTGTTAATCAACTGTAATGTGAAAACATTAAATGAATAGTTAAAAAGTTGATTTTCAATCGAAATAAAAGATTAAGAAAAGATTATAAATTCAACCAAAACTAATCTTTCTATCCTAATAACGATTATTGGCAAGGGCGCTTATAAAAAGTAGTGATAATTATAGTGAGAAAAGAGCTTTGAAATTTCTCTCTTTCCATTTTTCAAAATACTCAAAATCCACCTACTTTTGCCAATTCATTCTCTTTTTCATTTCAAAAAAGAAAAAAAAAAGTTAGATATCTTAAATTTAATGAGAAGATTTAATCAAACCAATAATAATACTTTTAAGACCATAGAAACTTAATCAAAACAAAACTCTAAATTGTAAGCTTAATTAATAATCTCTAACCTATAAAAGAAACTCTACTTTAGCTTACCTCATTGTTTTTGCCCTTTTCTTTTTCCATATAACTTTTGCTTATAAATAACTGAATAAAAAATCTCCACTATTTGATTATTATAATCATCATCCATGACAAAATAAAATAAAATATATTTATATGATCCGTATATTTTAAGTTTGATTTCTATTTGTTCTTTAGATTTTAAAATGTTATATTTTTAGTCGGTAAGTTTTAAGTTTGATTTCAATTTAGTACTTTAGTTTTAAAGTGTTACGATCTTAATCTTGAACTTTGAGTTTCGTTCTAATTTGGTTCATAAATTTCAAATTTTACATTTTTAACCTCAAATTTTTACTAAATATTTTATTTTTTAATTCTTTTAAATTAATTAATAAACGTTAATTAATTAATTAGAATATCTTTGATGGACATGGCCAGCATGCCAAGGAAAATATAACTTGTGGGGTCGACACAACAACTAGCAACCAAGCTTTTTTTTTTCCTTTTTTGCAATAAAAAGAATAATTATTAAAAAAGGGAAAAAAAAAAAGTTTCCCTATTTTTTAAAATTCATATGGGAAACGAACCGCAATGAAGAGTTGGGGAAATTATTTTACTTTTAAAAATGTGTCGCACATGTTGTATATCATGTTTTATTTATTAGCAATGGGACCCACCTTTTTGTATTCTTTTTATAAAATTAAATTTTATTCTTAACTTCATTCTCTACATGTAGACAAGGAATGATTTAGGGAAAAAAATTGAAGATTACGATTGTGGGAAAACATAATAAACATATACTTTATATGAAATAAAGCTGGGGTTGGGAAACAAAAATAATATAGCAATAATTATTATTATTTTTTTAAAAAAATACAATAATGCAGTTAAATCACAAGTTTTGAGAGTAAAACATAAGTGTTCTCATCGATATTTAGGGATTATTTGGGACACTAAGTTGAGATAAGATATTTGGAGTTCATATATCGGTAGAGTTTATATTTTTGTGTTTGGGGTGTAGAATTATTGAATAAAAAATTTTCAAAACAAAAAAAGTAATCGTAAAAATATATTATCTAGAGTTATTTAATCTAAGTTCTTATATATGTGTTTGGGGTGTAGAGTTTAGTTCATATGTCTGGGTATGTAATGCAGTTTTTTAAACTCTAAATAATATGTTTTTATGATTACTTTTTTTTTTTTGAAACTTTTTTATTCAATAATTCTACTCATCTTTGTTTGAGTAAAATATAGATTGCAATTTTTTTATTTTAATTTTTAGAACTTTTCTTTAATTCTTTCTTTTTTGGACAATGAACAACAATAAAATCATTATATTTACGGTAGAAATATGGTTAAATAAAATGAGAAACTAAAGCAAAATCAAAACTTTCTAACCAATTTTTCTCCATGAATTTCATTATCATCTTCTTCTTTTTTTTCTTCTTCCTATTGTTGCTCTATATTTTTACTATGTCATGTATTTTTTTTAGTTAAATCTCCCTCATCATCGTAACAGTCAATTGAATGTCACCATGTTTCTCCAATAGTTTCACTTTCATTTCCTCTAAATTTGGAGGATCATCAAAGAACAAATCTCTATTTCTCACTAATTCTTGCTGGAAAATATTACAGGAAACTTTTTTTCATTTTATGGTTTTTTTTGTTATATGTTACATACTTTTCGTCTAAATATTCTTAATACTGCATTTGATATGTGAAATCATTACGTATAAATATTTCACTTAATGTAGACAAAAGAATATTTTTTATATAATCAACAACCCTACAACATTCTTTAACAATCATCAGTAGTAGTCGAAAGTGGTTGTTGAAGTTGATTATCAAATATGATTTTTGCTGGAGTTTATAGCCGGAGGTGGTTGTCGGAGCCTAAAATTGGTCACATGAAGGTGTATTGAAGTTGGTTGTTGAAGTTTGTCATCGGAGGTGGTTTTCAAATTTCGGAGTTGGTCGAGCGAAAGTGGTCGTCGAAGTTGATCGTCAAATATGATTTTCACTAAAGATCGTAGTCGGAGGTGATTGTTGGAGCCCAAAGTTAATCACATGAAGGTTGAATTAGAGTTGATTGTCGGAGTTTGTTGTCGAAGGTGGTTGTCGAAGCCTCGAGTTGGTTGTTAGAGTTGCTCACTCAAAGGTGATCATCAAAGGTGATTTTCATCGGAGTTTGTAGTCGGAGGTGGTTGTCAGAGTTGTTCATCAGATTTTGTTCTCGAAGCCAATTGGTTGTCGGAGTTGGTAGTGCGAAGGTAGCCGTCGGAGTTGGATCACTGGTGATGGTTGGGAAGAAAGAAGAGTTGGGGTGGGTTGAGGTGAGTTGGTAAAATATACCAACTCAACTCCACTAACATTTAAAGTTGGTGGGCCAAACAATAAGTTGGTATAACTCAACTCAACTCATGTTGGTGAACCAAACACCCCTATTAATTTTAGATTGTGTCTGGTTAACTTTTTAAGGATTTAATTTTGAAACTAAATCATTTAAAAAAAATTAAAATATTTAGGATTTGTTTGATAGAAAATTCAGATTATGTTTTATGTTTTCAAATTCAATAAGTTCAGCAAATATGTGTTTAGCAGACAACTCAGATCCTATTTCTGAAAACTGTTTTCGAATTTTGTGATCCAAACAATGCAAAAATCTGAAAACAACATTTTTTATATTTTAATTGTATCCAAATTTTGAATTTTAAATTTTAAAATAAAAATTAAAAACATTTAGAGATATAATATGTCATATTATAAAATCAATTTTTTTAAATATAATATGTATTATGAAAATGATTTAATATTACAAAACAATAAATATATTTTTTTAACATAAATCATATTCATCAATAAACTAAATAGTTTATTGTCAGCTAGATATCATTGGGTTACTATAACTAGTTTTATGATTTATAAATATATAATATCAAACACATTTCTAACATTTGTTAAAATTATAATCTAATTTCTAAATCTAGTACCTAAAAACATAAAGTACAACTTTGTTTCCATTGAATTTATTGTTTTCAAACTTTCAAAGTGTGTTTTAAACTGTTTTTATCAAACGAGTTTAAATAAAAATGACATGTTTGAAATACATTTTTTCTCTAGTCATCTAAACAGGCCTTTAGTACACAAATATAAGTACGAATACCAAAATCTACATTTTTGTTTAGAACAAAAGACAATTTAGGTCGCATTGTTAACCATTTTGTTTTTTGTTTTTTATATTTGAAAAACATGTTTGATTTCTCACAATTTCTTACTTATGGTTTTCATATTTCTCATATAAATTTGAATTCTAAGTTAGTTTTCAAAGATATACAATCAAGTTTTTTAAAACTATTTTTTTTAGTTTTCAAAATTTGGCTTTAATTTTGAAAGCTCTCATAAAAATTTAGACAACAAAAATATATAAACCAATAGATGAAAAATGATATTTATAGGTTCAATTTTCCCAAATTGAAAACCAAAAACCAAGGCCCCTTTCATTTGGCTTTTTATTTTTAGTTTTTAAAATTAAGTTAAATTCAATCTTACCTCTAAATTTTTTATTTTATTATCTATTTTTAAAAAACTAAGCACGGTTTTGAAAATTAATATATATATTTAAAAACTTGATTTTGTTTTTAAAAAAGCTTAAAATTCAACCCTTTTAGTTAAGATAAATGAAAACACTCTTAAAAATTTAAGAGAAAATAAGTTTGATTTCTTAAAACGAAAAAATAAAAATCGAAATAGTTAACCAATGTGATCCAAACAGGACCAAATATAAATTTTACATATATGTATTATTTTATTATGAAAAATACCAAAATGAACTACCTAAATACTAAAATGAACTTAAATCTTATAAACAATCCTGATTTTAATCATGATTTTATGTTTTACTTATTCATACTTCATGTTGTTAATACGTATTGAAAAGATATTATTGTGACATTTCGTTACATTCAATTTAGACTACGCAACATGTTTGATTTATTCTTTTAATTGAAGATATAAATACATTAATTAGATTTAGATAATATAACACATTTGGTTTATTCTTTTAATGGAAGATATAAATACATTAATTAGTTGAATTATGTTGGTGTTAGCAAATAAGATAGTGTAGGTGTGATGGTTAATTAAAAATTATAAATTCAAGATCCTAATTATTTATAGTTCATCTCAAATCTACGTACGTAACATCATGTCACCTAATTTAAATAAATTTAAAGAAGAATTGATTTTTTTTTCAAAGTTTATGAAAAAAAAATTAAGATAAGTATGATTCAAAAGCCTAGAAAATATATGCATATGAAACTATAAAGTTTAAATGAAGTTGGTAACTTATTTTCAAAATAAATTTTTTGCTTTTTTCTTTTCTGAAAAAAAAAAATGACATGAATTGTAGATCCATATTTATTAGAAAATTACAAACAAGGGATGTTTATATTAGGAAATATAAATTAAAATATATTTGAACAATGTAAGCTGAAGTGGAAGTATTTGTACTCTCTTTATGGAGATCCATTACTTCTGCAAATTTCTTTATTCAAACATATATTTAAACAAAATTAATTATTTTATTAAAATAAAATGGAAATAAATTCATTTGGATTTTGTTGTTTAAAAAATTAAAAGTACACGGCATGCCATTAATCGATATTCACCCAACTATATAGAATCAAATCAAATATAATTTAAGTAAATAATAAAAATAGAAAAATAGTTGTATTTAGATCACGAGAGTCAAGATAATGATATAGATTAAAATAATAGTGAAAATTAGAATTTTCTTTAAATTCTTGCTTAAAATATTAATACACAAATTAAAAGTCCAAATTATGTAATTTGTAAGTCATGTCGATTACTTCAAATTAGTACAAACGAGTTTTAAAGAAAAAGGAAAATACAAATTATTTAGGTAAATCAACGCATTTCCATAATAAATAAATAATATCGTTTAATGAAAATTATATATATATTTTTAAAATATTTATTATAAAGTCAAACAAAAATGAGAAAATAATTCAACTCATTTGGCTTAATCAAAGCATCCAATTCAGAAAATTGTTTTTCTATTTTTTTTTTTTTACATTTTAATTGCAAATATTAAAATTTAGATTTCATGAAAGAGTATACATTGATTTTTTTAGGGTAATTATACATTGAATTAGAACCGTAGTTAATGGTTACAATTTCTAATTAGTTTTTAAAAAAATATATTTCCTTTAAATATTTGTTTTCGAAATTATGCAATTTTTTATATATATTAATTAATGTGACCACTTAACTTTGGCGGCAAAATCTATTAATTATCATATTTCATAATTATTATTATATGGCTCCCTCAACTTTTATATATTTGTCTAATAGATCCTTCGAAACGAGGCTATTTATGGATACAATTGAATTTTGTGTATTAATTCGCTATTTATGGATACAATTGAATTTTGTGTCAACGAATTAATAAGACGTGTTTGATCACCGTTTGGTTTTTAGTTTTTGAAAATCAAGTTTATTTTCTTTCAATATTTCATCATTCATAAGTAAAATAGTTGAATTCTTAGTCAAATTTCAAAAATAAAAAAATTTTTAAATTTCAAATTTTGATTTGATTTTTTAAAACATTGGTAGAAAATAGATAAAAAGTAAAAATTTTAGAGTGGAGTGATGTTTTTAAATTTAATTTTTTTAAAAAAAGTTACCAAATGGAGTATAACCTTTCAATTTAAGTCCATTAAATTCATGAAATTAAAAATGTGTTGAGGACGTCAAGAATCTATTAGACACAAAATTAAGAATTCAAGAATTTATTTGGTACAAAATCAAAATAGCTAGTAGGGCGTATTAGACATTTTTTTTTTTTTTTTTTATAAAGATTGGGACCTATACATAGAATTAAAAGTTCGATTCCAATTAAAAACTTTTTACATAAACTTAAAAGTTTGGACTAAACTTATGATATAATTTTTTTGAGCAAACTGCAAAAACCACTCCAGAAGTATGGTAGTAGTTGCAATTATACTCTCAAACTTTTAATTAAAAATTAGGCCCTCAAAACTTCTACCTATGTTAAAATTAGACCCTTGAATTTACAATAATTGTAGAAATTTTTACTCCAAAATGATAAAAACTGAACTATCAAACTTTTACAATTATGTAAGTATGACGATCTAAGTAACACTCGTGTAAGTTTCAGAGTTCAAATTTTATAATCGAAAATTTAAGGGTATTTTTGCCCTTTGCCCTTTTTTTTTTTTTTGGTTGATGCATTAGTTTTCACAATTATGAATTAATTAGCAAATCCTATTCTTATTGCCTTTGCACTAATAATTGGGTAAGTAGCACTTAAATCTAGGTAATTAGTAAGGTGACGAACTATTCTACTATTGAAACATTGATATCCATACATTGAAAAAATAACTAATATGAAAATTTAGTAAACTTTATTGTTTACAACTTACAAGTATTTTTTTTTTTTAATAACCAAAGTTAAATGCCTACTATCACATTCAATAACTTGAAACAAAGAGAAAAATGATTAAGACCGAACTTTATGGAGATCAATATAGTGTTACACTAGAAAAGCTTGAAATAATTAAGTTAGGCGAAATATTATATTCTTATAAATTTCATTTAAGTATAATAAGTTTGAAAATTAATATTTTAATAAAGTAGACAAACATTAAGGTCAAGATGGCATTTTGGAAGAAAAAGTATACTTTAGACAAGTTTAATACTCTAGTCCTTTCCAATTTGTTTAGTCCAAGTAATTGCAAAGACCTAATTTTAATCAAAAATCGATGTGTCAACCTGAATATAGTTCAACTGATATAGATTTGTATTATCAACCTTAAAGTTTGAAATTTGATTGTCCATTAAAAAAATTTTAGAATATATATTTTTAAATATAACTTTTAGACTTAAATTTTCAAGGTTATAATCTTTCTAAATAATTATTAAAGCCCTTGCACCAAACTTTTTTTAAAAAAGGCATTGTATTTCTTGTTTTTGTTTCGATGGATGTTAATATAGAGAAAATTAATTTTTTTTAGTCTTTCAGTTTTGAATAATTATTGAGTTTTTAAGAATGTGTAGGTTTAATTTTTTGTATTTTCAGAAAATACTTTTTTAATGTTAAGATTTGAGAATATGTGAATTCGACCTTGAGTTTTCAAAATGTAATTTTTTTAATCATTGTTTTTTTTTTTTTTTTTCTAAATTTTCAAAATATATTTTTGTTAATTTGAAATTTTAAGAATAAGTTTAAAAAGTTGTTAGGATAATTTTTTTTTAGTAATTTAAAACAATTATATAACATTTTAAATTAGAAAATTATTTCCGGGAAGAACTAATGTTTTGAAATAATTTTTTTAATTTAAAATTTCATAAAATTATTTAAAATAATAAAACATATTACTTCATTAAATTTTTGGGAAATTCTTGTAAATAGGAAAATCTAAAAAATATTTACTCTTTAAAAAGGCCCCTTAATTTTTTAAGGGTGGATTTAGAATGCATTTTCAAGAGTCTAATTTTTTTATTAAAAAAATCATTTAAAGAAAATTAAAGTGTTTGGCAACGGTTCAAAATAGCTTTTAAAGTATATCTTCAACAATTTTTGTCAAAAATGTTTAAATAAAAACGAATCTTTTTGACAAATATTTGTTCTCAAATCAATCCAAATGGGCTTAAATCGGTTATTAAAAATTTTAGACTAAAAATACATATTTTGAAATTTTAGAAATTAAACACACCTTACCTTAAAAATTTAGAAATTAAAAAAGTATATTTGAAAATTTAGAGACCGAACACAATTATTCTTAGATTAGAAATAAAAATTGCAAAGGCCACTCTTAAAATATAATAGTAATTGTAATCATACTCTCAAACTTTTAAAAGTTAAACATCGGACTCTTAAATTTACGTAATTATAAAAATTATAATAATCATATAAATTTAAAAGTTAAATTTTTATCATTTTAAATGTCTAATTTAGAGTAAGTTTTAGATCTCTATTTTTAGATGGTAACTGCAGCTATTATCATACTTTCATGAGTGATTTTGCAGTTTTTTTTAAAATAAAAAAATAAAAACTATTCCCAAACGGTTTCCGTTAATTTGGCCGTGTTAGTTAGTCTCCAAAATGCGTTTCATTTCTTTCCTCTACCGTTAACCGTTAACGACGTAGCCTTAAAAAAAATGAAAAACTGTTAAACGACGTCAGCCGGCCCGGACCCACAACAAAAAAAATCTCAATAGTTGTTTAAATATGAATTAACCCAACTCCTTTTATTACTCATTGTAAAGCAACCGTTTACCGTCTATTCCACTTCTCTCTCCCCGTACGGCCTTGATATTTTAAAATTTGACGGTGTTCCGAGATTTTAATTAAATTATTATTTTTATTATTTTTATAAATTTCCAAACAGTCTAAAAAATAATTGGCATATATAAAGACGACTCTACTCGTCTTCTCTTTGCTGATAAAGTGAAGCACGGAGCTACGCTTCTCTAAATTGCTTCCAAATTCTTTTTTCTTTTCCTTTTTTTGGAGAAATTTTATTTGTTTAATTCGGAACGTTTTCCGATGAACCGACAAATCCAAGTAAGTTTTGTATTTCCGAGAGGAATTTGATGAGAATGAATGAAAATTTTCGAGTTCTTGTGTTGGATCCAATTTTTCCATCGGCTTTTGTGTGGTTTGAGTGATCCGATTTCCATGGAAAGAAGTTGAAATGATTGTTCCTCTCTTCCAATGGAGATTGGTTTTGAATTTGTTAATGGATTTTTTTTTGGATTCGTTGGTGTTTCCTGCTTTTTGTTCGTTTGATTTTAATTTGCTTTCCTTTTTGCAGGTTTAAGTGAATCGAAAGGAAGAAGGCCTTTCGGGTTTTATCTTTTTCGTTGGATCTGAGTAAAAATTTTGCGGAGGTGAAAATTCCTAGATATTCCAAGCTTTTCCCCTAATCTTTGATTCTTCTTCGATTCTTCAAGCCTTTGTAGTTAAGCTTCGAATTTCGTCTTCTATTCCTGTTCTTGAATCATCTGTTTGCCTTGTTAATCTCGCTTGGAAGGTTATGGAGGCTACGACTTGTTTCCATTGGTCACAACCGTTTATTCCTCATTGTCCTTCTTCTCCGCAAACACTAGCCTCCACCGTACTCTCGCCGTCCTCCCCCAAACGCCGGAACTATGCCGACGGGGGATCTCTCGTGTGGCGGTGCGTTCACCGGTTCGAGCAATCGAATCTGTTTGGTTCTTCATCGACGAAGCTCCATCGGTCGCGATCTTGCGAGATTCTGAAGCTGACGAGTCGGAGTATCAAGAGAACTTGTAGTGCGAGTTTGGATGCCTTCTCGGACGAGGAATTTTCCAAGAAGATTCAGGAATTCGAGCTCAGATTCCAACACTCAGCCGATGAGGATGAAACTGCCGGTAGCAGTACCAGTAGCAGTAGCAGTAACGGTTCCTGTGCGGATTTAGATTCGGTTTCGGAATTTGTGGAGCCGTCGTGGCCGGAAACAGGTCATGAACCGCCGGATTGGCCGCGGCCTGACGAGCTTGTTCCGGCAATGATTGAGCGGAGGGCGAATAGCTTCGATCTTCCGGTTTCGCTTAGAATGATAAAGAAGAAGTTACAATGGGAAGAGGATGTTAGAGAATCGGCGGAATCTTCTCATTGCTCCGTCAAAAAGGCTTTCTCCTCCGTTGTGTTCATGATTCGTGAACTTCATAGCTACACTCTACGGCTGCGAGAGATTCTTTACTTCGAAGATCTACAGAGCATTCTCGTTCGTGTCCAGAAAGAATCTCAAGCTTCATTCGTTTGGCTATTTCAGCAAGTTTTCTCTCACACTCCAACACTAATGGTCTCTGTTATGATCCTCTTGGCTAATTTCACCGTCTACTCCATGGGGAACAACGCCGCTTTAGCTTCCACTTCGCCGCCACCAGCCGCCGTGGCTTCCGTCGTCGAATCAAACGACCAATACCACTCCAAGTTTGACTCATCCACCATCAAAACATTCTCGGTCTCCTCCTCAAGTGGAAAAACAACGTCCATTGGCGGGAACAATGGCGGTGGAGGAAAAGTACGACCGATCGCCGGCGGAGTCGACGATGACGGACAGTTCAATCAATCCAATCAATACCGAACGATCCTCCCCGATAACGCCTCTCAGGTTTCTTCATTTGGAACGACGGCGGAGGCAGAGTCGGTCTCAAACAGAGAGGAGGAGTTGGAGGAAGCCAGTTTGTGGAACTCAGTAGTGGAAGAAGCTTCAAAGATGCGGCAATGGCGAGATGAAATTATTGATGGGGATGCGTTTCGGAATCTGGTATCGCCGGTAACGGCGAATATCGAAACGGATGATTACACAGAGTATTTAAGAACAGAGCTTCTTTATCAAACAGGCCTTCTTCAAGAACCTAACAATCCTCTCCTTCTTACGAACTACGCCCAGTTTCTGTACCTCGTCGCTCATGATTATGACAGGTCCACTTTCTCTTCCCTCTTGCATTTTCGTTCCATTTTTCCATGAGACAAAAAGAAAACGAAAATGAAAGTTTCTAATTCCTCAACAAATTAGCTTAAATATTACCATTTTAGTCTTCAACTTTTAGTATTTTGGGTACTTAAATTTTCGGTCTATATTTCATTTAGTTTTTAAATTTTAAAATGTTTCACTTTTAATCCTTTGATTTTAGTAAAATGATCAATTTATTTATAAATACAACGAAATAACCAAAAATTTTATCCGTCAATTGAAAAGTTAATGCTATATTTGAAAATATTTAGCAATTGAAAATAATTTTAATAAATATTTTATAAGAATATGATTAAAGAGTAAATTTAAATCAAATCCAAAATTTACAAAAGTTAGAAACAAAATAAAGCGTTTGACTTAATAGATAAATAACTTTTCTTATTTTTCTATTTTTGAAAATTTCCATTTTAAAATTTAGGGAGAGATTTAAAATATAATAGGTACTTGAGAGGAATTTATTCCAATACAAAAAATTACATTCACAGAAAAAGGAGGAATAAAATCATTGTTTTCTTGAAAAAGTTTCCGATTGCAACTTATGTGGCAATGGTTCAAGTTCTAGATAACAAAAATCGCTTGCACTTGTCACGATTTTTTCGCTCGTGATTACACGCGCTTCCCTTTACAAAATAAAAATCAGACTTCTCTCGTCGTTTACTGTAGTCGCCGATTCAATCTCTGGTCTACTAAGAGCTTGCAAGTTGACTTCATTTTTATTCATATTTTTAGACTGATATTTTAGGAATCGATGTTCTTGGAATTGAAATTACATAAATCATGAAAAAAAGATATATTATCCATTTATTGAATTAACTTTTTTTTTTTTGGAATGATTTTACAGAGCGGAGAAGTATTTCAAGCGAGCCGTGGCGGTGGAGCCGCCGGAGGCAGAGGCGTTCGACAAATACGCCGCCTTCTTGTGGCAGGTAAGGAACGATTTGTGGGCGGCGGAGGAGACTTTCTTGGAGGCTATTTCTGCGGATCCTGGGAATTCTTACTACGCCGCTAACTACGCCCATTTTCTATGGAACACCGGCGGCGATGACACGTGTTTCCCTCTCGACTCGCCAGAAGCTTGAGAATTTATTTTTCTCATATTAAACCAATTGTGAGAACCGATCAGTCTCCGGCGGCAACGGCGGCAGTGGTTGCTGGGACAACGGCGAGGTTTGTACGGAAAGTGGTGGTGGGATGGGTGGTCGGTCGGGCATTGAATGAGAAGAAATATTGAGTTTCTTTAATCGGTTTGTAGCATCTTCACGTGGCTATGTTATGCAATGTCACAAATGTATATTTTTAATTTTAATTTTTGGTCTTTTGGTCTTTGTTAATACATAACTTTTCTTTTCTTTCGTAATAAAATACAGATTTGAAATGTGATAGCTTGACTTGATTCTCAACTATTGTTAGAACTTATTTAAAATATATATATTGGTGAACTAAAAAAATTAATTTAGTAAGATTTGTAGGGAGAATTTTGAATAGTATTTGTTTGGTGGATTCATTTGTACTTATTAGGTAACTAGATCTAGAAAATAAAATCTACTCATGAAAATTAGAAAAAGTTTTAATTATATAGACAATTTGGTTCTGGTTCATTTTGGTCCATTTATTTTCAAAATATTCGTGTTTTTGTTTTTATACTTTCAATTCTGGTTTAATATAGTCTATGTACTTTCAAAATGTTCAATTTGGTCACTATACTTTTTTTTTATTTATTTTTAGTCTTGAACTTTAAAAAGGTGATTGTTTTAATTCCTTAAAAGTGAAATAAAAATGAAATGAGGAGACTGAAATGGTAAGTACAATGGTCAGACCAAAATGAACATTTTTTTAAGTACAAATTGGACGAGAAGATATTTGAACCATTGGACCTCTTGGTCCTCGATACATATAGATGCATGTTGAGCTAAACTCTTGTTGGACGAGAAGATATTTGAACCATTGGACCTCTTGGTCCTCGATACATATAGATGCATGTTGAGCTAAACTCTTGTTGGCCTATAATGAATCTTTTGAAACTAGTGGAACCAAAATAAACCAAAGTCAAAGGAGATCAAAAGCCTCTACAAATTTATGTAGAAGAATTAGAAGTAGAACTCCTGAATAAGTAGGGTAAATCTATAAGGCCGTGTTTAGTGCTCCATAGTCAAAATGCAGCAATCGTAATGATTTTTTTTTTTTCACATATTACAATTGATTGATTATATTTAGGTATGAATTGGTATAATCGGAGTGAGATTTCATTGATGAAGCGTGTCATATTTGAATCGCAAACACAATTGGATTGTTTTTTATCTCGTTTACTTATAATTATGAATCTGTCACATTTTACTGTTATGTTTGACCCTAATGATAACGGTAATAGTAAAAGTAACAATTAATGTGAAAAAGTCAAATTCATTTTCTCTCTCCAATTGATAAATGAGAAAAACTATATTAAATGTATTTTCTCTATTTATAATAAATATATTTTCTATCTCCATTAAAGTAACTTCGAAAATAGGAGTATATATATATATAGATATAATGAATATAAAAAAGATAAAAAAATGGTAAAACTATTAAAAAAAAAAAAAAAAAAAACACTAAAAGATATTTTTTTTAAAAAAATCAAATTTAAAAGACATTTATGAAAATATATGATTAAAGATAAATTTCTTACGTAAAAATCCCTATTTTCATTAAAATGTAACAATAGACATCTTTCGAAGCCACTTTAGTCATTTCTGGCCATTTCTGATTTCATAATTAAAATTTTAACCCAAATCTACACTCAAATGAGTTCTAAAATGTTTGATCAAAAGTTTCATAACCATGCATATAACTTTTTATTTCTTGCAATTTCTGATTTCATTGATGTTCACTTTTTAAACTATGAGGAATCAAATTATGTCAAAGTAAAATAGAGTTTAACCAACAAACAAAAGAATAAACTAGTGGCACTTTCATGTTAAATAATAAATAAATAAAAAGAATAAAGTAGTGAAATAAATGAAAATCTCAAAAAAAAATTGAAGAATACCCACAATTTACAAGATGCCTTAGGCATCTTTGAACGCCCAAGAATGTACTAAAAAATAAAAAAGAATGCCCAAGAATTTTATAACATGCATGAAATAAAACAATGGAATCTTTTTTTTTTTTTTTTTTTTGAGAAAATTGGAATCTAAAGTTAGAATTTGTTTCTTTTAAAATTCATATATTAATGTGCTTTTGCTTGGATAGAAGTTTATTACACCATGTACTCTGCAGGAATTAAAGTATCGAGGTTGATATTGATTTTAAAATTTTAATTTTATGAATATATCGATAAAATATCAAGATCGACAGATATTAATTATGTAACTAAATAAATTCACAAAAACTATTTAAAATAATAATTGAGTTGTTTTTACTTTCAAACTAAGTAATAGATGTTATTATTAGTATACAAATTCATATTGAAATTAATAGATGATAATTTATTATTTTTATGTGTATTTATAAAAGATATAATAGATATCGATTAATCCTTAATATTGACGTCAATCATGTTCACTTTACGAATATAGTTTAATGACTAGGTGCTAAGAAAAAGATTATGCCACAAATACAATTGATAAAAAAAAGATTTAATATACAAATTGATTTCGAAGTTGAACAATAGAAGGTCAAGAATAAAGAAAAGTATTTGGGTGTGTTTAGGTTACATCTATATTTTTGCATCTAGCACACTTGTTATCTAAATGTTCTTTTTCTTTTTATGACGTATTTGGAATATATTTTCAAGTGTTTAATTTAAAAAAAATATGTCATTTTAGAAGAAATTGAAATGTTTGGTAACCCCTCAAAATAACTTTTCAAATGTACTTTAACCCGTTTTTATCAAAATATTTAAATAAAAACGATATTTTTTTTAAAACACTTTTTTCTCAAGTCAATCCAAACCGACTCTTAATATTTTTTTATTCTTTTTTTATTAAGTGATTAAAATGAGTTTAAAAAGGCAAGTACATCCGACATGATGTATTTAAATATTGTTAAATAATAATAATAAAAAAATATATTTGTAAACCTCTTGAAAAGTTGAAGAATGCCTACAAATTAGAAGATGCCTTGAGCATCTTTAGATGCCAAAGAATCTTAAAACATTGGAATTTAAATTGTAACGACCCGAGTTTAAGAGGGGTACATGAATGAACCGGTATCATATCCGAATGAGAGGATCCTAAGGACATGAAAGTATGGTTAAGAAAAGCTTAAAAGAATTGAAAGTTACTATCTATACCAACAAGGTGCACATTCCTTTTCATTGACGTAGGGGAATGTCGAGGCCATTAGGAACCGAATCAGGATTTCAAATCCTAGGCTTGGGGTGTTACATAATTTTTTTCTAAGATGGACAATAAAAGATTCCTACTACCAAATGAGTACCCTATTAAAAGTACTCTACATGTTTGTTTGTTTGTTTGTTTTTCAAATAAAGAATTTATGATGATGCAATCTAATTTTACATTTACATCTCTACCTATTATGGAAAAAAATTATAAAATAATAATTTCTTAAATAGTTAAGCTCTACTTTAAACTAATAGAAACAACTAGTTGTTGTTTTTTAATACCCTTACAAATTAAGAAGCAAATTAAAATAATTTTAAGGATTGCTAAATGATATATAGGGTTTAGGTTTAAATCTTATTTTGATCTCTCAACTATGAATTTTGTTCTATTTTAATGTCTAAACTTTGAAAAGCAGTTATAGTCTCTAAACTTTTAAGTATTTATTTTGGTTATTGCCATTATTTTCTATTAACTTTTAAGAATGAAATTGCATCTAATATAGGTTGAACAAGATAAAAGTGAAGTAGAATGTCAACAACCAATGCACAAAAGACTTTTGAGATCTTCTCTAGAAATTTACTTACCCCTAATTCAAAATTGAAACTTCTGATTTTTTTAATGTGATTAATTTATTTGGCAACTTAGTCATCCAAAAATATAAGCTATCTTACCGTTTTGTCTAAGAGTTCACAAAATTTGAATAGCAGGGACTAAACTCTAAAATAGGCATTTTTTTAAAAAGTTTAATGATTGGAATTGACATTTTTGAAAGTTTGGGGACCAAATTAAAATAAAATTCAAAATTTAGGGACCAAAATAAGATTTAAACTTGATTACTTTCTTTAAATTAAGCCCCTTGTAAATGTTAAACTAAAAAGAAAGGCAAATAAAAGGTTACTACAATTTCGTATAGTTTGATGATTGTTTTGTTAAAAAATATTAAAAACTATATTAGTTTTGCAATAACAATATATATATGATGATGATGATTGAATTGCTAAAATCTCTTTACTAACTATTTGATTTTTCATTTTTATTTAGAAAATTGAGTTTATAGACACTACTTTCACCTTCAAATTTCTTTATTTATTATCTATTTTTTACCAATGATTTAAAAAACCAAGTCAAATTTCGAAAACTAAGGCATTGGTAACCATGTTTTTTTTTTTTTTGAAAATTAAACCTATTTCATCTACATTTCTTACAATGATTTATATCTTTCTTAAGTACAATGGTTGAATTCTAAACCAAATTTCGAAAACAAAAACAACTTTTTGAAACTATTTTTTGTAATTTTCAAAAGTTGGCTTAATTTTTTAAACCATTGGTGAAAAGTAGATAACAAATGAAGACATTTGGAGGTGAAAGTAATGTCCACAGACTTATTTTTCAAAAACAAAAAAAACAAAATGGTTATCAAACAGGATCTAAAAAAGTAGCTTTTCAAAACTTGATTTTTATTTTTGAAATTTGGTTAAGAATTCAACCATTGTACTTAAAATGATAAAAATCATTATAAAAAAGAGAAGGAAATAAGCTTAATTTCTAAAATAAAAAATAAAAATCGAAATGATTATCAAACAAAGCCTAAATTTGTTCTTTTATGATATGAATTTAATTTCAATTGAATAGGTGAAATTTTAAGACTTTCGATTTAGTTCTTATAATTTTTTTTTTTTTTTAATGAAACCTCACAAATTTGCTCTTACTGTTACAAATTGTTACTGTAATGAATATGCAACTCATTTTCTATTGAAGTGTTTAAATTAAAAAGGTTATGTTTTTATTTGACCGAATGGATTCGAGTTTACTCAAGAATGAGAGAATATTGTGACTTTTAAGGGGTAAAAAAACAAGGTTTGGGGGACTAACTAAGCCATGAAAAATAAATTAGTAATTTAACATAAAATGTTTTTTAAAACCAACATTTTTTTTTAAGAAATAGATTGAAAATACTTTTTTAACATAATTAAGATTTTATGTTTTAAAACTCAATAATTGTTTTTCTCATTTGAATACCATTTAGCCTATATTTGATAAAAATTTTGTTTTTATTTTCAATTTTTTAAACTTATGTACTCGCCCTCTCCTAAATTTCCATTATTTAAAAAAAAACATTTGAATTTTTAGTGAAATCTCAAAAATAAAAACAAGTTTTTGAAAACACTGTGATTTAAAGCTTGTTTGATAACCATTTGGTTTTTCGGTTTTTTTATTTTTAAAATTAAGCCTATAAACACTTTTTCTACCTCTAAATTTCTTGATTTGTTATCTAATTTTTATCAAGTTTTCAAAAGCCAAACCAAAATTTGAAAATTATATAAGTAGTTTTTAAAAACCTGTTTTTATTTTTGGAATTTAGCTAAAAAGTCGACTCTTGTACATAAGAAATATACAAAAGAATTGTAAGAAATTGAGAGGATCTGGTTTCTATTTAATACTAAAGTTTCAAAATGTTACACATTTAGTTCTTAAATTTTGAGTTTGGTTCTAATTTAGCCCCTAAATTTCAAAATGCTATAATTTTATTATTGACATTTGAGTTTTGCTTCAATTTAACCTCTATGTTGCAAAAATTACACTTTTAAACTCAAATTTTCACTAAATACTCACTTCCCGTCTTTAGAATTAATCTATGTTAATAAATTAAAAATCGTTAAAAGAATTGTAACTAAATAAAATTTTATTATTTTATCACTTTTAAAATTAAATCTAAAATTTCACATCCTAATTATTTTTAATTAATTAATAGAAATTGATGTCAATGATTGAAATTGAATATTTGATGAAAAATTGAGGTAAAAAAATGTAAAATCTTGAAACGTAGGGACTAAATTGAAACAAAACTCAAATCTCAGGGGAACAATTATAACATTTTGGAATTTAGAGACTAAATTGAAATAAAATTCAAAATTTAAAGACTAAATGTGTAACATTTTAAATCCTAAAGACCAAATAAAAATTAGAGCCAAAACTTAGAGACCATAAATATATCATTCTTTTTTTTTTTTTTTTTTTTTGAGAAGATAAAAATAGTGTTTATAAATCTAATTAATTTTTAAAATAAAAATAAAAATCAAATAAATGTGAAAGGAGGCCAAAATTAATGACATGGCTATTTATTACAAACTTATTAATGAAAAAAAGAAACTCAAAAATTATAAATAGTAATATTTGACACAAGAAAAATATTACCCTTTTCTTTTCTAGAACAATCTCTTTCATAATGGTAGAGAGAATTAAAAAAAAAAAAAAAAAAAAAAATTGATGCCATGATGCTTAGCTAATGAAAAATGCATGGGCCATTTGGTTGAACATCTTTAAAAGTACTTGTCATCTATGCATCACTCTATGAATTGTACTATTACAAACAAGATTTAGAATTTGAGCCAAGTGCCATGGTTTCATGTTTTCTCTCCTTTCTTATCTCATTTTATGTTTGTCAATATCCAACATTTCAATTATTCATTACTTTGATACAAAGAACCAAAGAAACTAAGAGAAAGTAGTTTCCATTGCAAACTTCTTGTGATGAAATCAAAAAAATAAAGATAAATAGAAGCAGTAGAAATCGACATAGAGATTCACGTGGTTAATTAATAATGTGTTAGCTATGTGCATGAATAAGGGATGACAATTTATTCTAGAGAGAGTAATTTAGATTACATATGGTTCACTAACAATGGTTCACCAACAATGTATTAGCTATGTGCATAGGTAGAAGGAGAACAATTTATTATAAAGAGAATAATTGAGATTATGAATTCAGGGGCGTCAGTAGGGTTAGAGAATTTATATAGTGTACTACTATAACTCCTAGAGCTGAAATCATAAATAGTGCATTTAGTATAAATAGGAATATAAATTGGGTTTTTGCTTAATAGACTCTTGAAGTTTAAAAACATGTTTAATAGATTCATATATTCTAAATTTTATACTTAATAGGTTCTTGAACTTTAAAAACGTTTTTATAGATAAATGGAGGTTTCAATTTTGAATCTAATATAAATATAGGTCCCTAATGTTATCAAATTTTATTTAAAAAAAAAATATATTTCCCAGAACTTTGGCCCTAAATTAGGGCTCTAAATTTTCAATTTTTTATACCTTATATATATTGTCGTCTTTTCAAAAAAATGTTGAATAAGTCAATAACCTATAAAATTGATTTTTTTTAAGAAACTTATTATAGACAATAATTTAAATGTTTAACCGGGGCCTTTTAGAGAGATTAGAAACTTTTTAAAGTACAATGATGCATTAGGCATAAATTTAAAAATTTAGATTAAAAAAGAACTTTTAATTTAGAATTACGAGAATGGAAAAAAAAATAATTAATTATCTAATTAACCACGTGACTCATGCGTTGAGAATGACATTGGGTTGGAAGAGCACCCACCATAGAACCCTCTCTTTTATCTAATGCTTAATTTTGTTTTGATTAATTTGTTTGAACTAAAATAAATAAAAATAAAAATAAAAAATAACAAAAGGTATTTATATCAATATTTTATTTGAACATGAAAGGGAAAAATACACTAAAGCTAATTGATCATAGATTATTTTAACTATTACTTATAAACTTCTTCGTTAGGTTCAAAATTGACCATAATTTTCCAACAAGTCATGTTTTTAAAATATAATTAAGAAATGATTATTTTTCAATATAAAAAAAATAAGTAAATTTATCTATAAATATAGTAAAATGTCAATGATAGACAATGATAATAGATACTAAAATCAGTGTCAATATCAATTATGGACACTGATAGATGTCTATCAGTATTTATCCCTGTTGAACGTTGACATTTTACTATATTTAAAAATATTTTTAACAATTTTACAATTTCAAACAAATATTCATAAATAACGTACTACTAATTATTTTCAATTATTGAGAAGAAGATGCAAAGTCCAACCACACAAAGGAAAGAAGATATAACACAATTAATGTAAGAACATAAGGACATTTCAATCGATAATTTAAGGTTGGATTTTAAGTTTCGTGGTTACTTTGAGTGCAATTCCATTGGTTCAATTTTAGTACATTGATCTTAAATAAATCTTAAATTTATTCTAAAAAGATGAAGAAGAAGGATCTCGTTGGTATAAGTAGTGGTTGTCATGTCACTTCTTTTAAGTATTTATTAACCATACTTTTATATTCTCAAGATCTATTTCATTCAGACGTAAACTCAATTCTTTCATATATTACTCCTAAATCGGGTGTTACCTATTGTTAGGGGTGCAAACGGTTCGGTTCAGTTTGGTGCTCAAACGAACCGAACCGAATTTGTTAAAATGTAAAATTGAACCGATTGTTTCAAATTCGGTTTTGGCATTTTTAAAAAATCCATGTTATATTCTTTTTTAATTAAAAACGGTTCGGTTCGGTTCGGTTTTAAATTATATATATATTTATTTATTTAAAACAAGAGTAAACCCGAATTTAAAACCAAACCGAACCGTTTTTAATTAAAAAAGAATATAACATGGATTTTTTAAAAATGCCAAAACCGAATTTGAAACCGAACCGAATCGGTTCAATTTTACATTTTAACAAATTCGGTTCAGTTCGGTGGTTAGTTAAAACGGTTCGGCTTGGTTTCATGGTTTTCGAAAGTGAAACCGAACCAAACCGAATTAATTCGGTTTCAAATCTTCTTCAAACCGGATCGAACCGAATTTTTCGGCTTCATTGATTTTTCAGTTCGATTTTCAGAAACGGTTCGGTTTTTGCGGTTTGAATGACCATCCCTACCTATGGTATCAAGTAGAAGCTCTTCCAATAAGCTATTATTCGAGGACAAATCAAGGCAAAGGCTAGTCGACATGTAACATTCGACTTTAGAGTTTTGATTTTTCTACCCCACATATTGTAAAAAAAAAATGCAATATAAAAGGGAAAATTAAAAGGATATTGTCCTTTTAGAAACTATTTAGGAAAATATTGTTGTTTTCAAACTATTTGTAAAAATATTGTTGTTTTTTTTAAAAATAAGTCGAGCGTTGAAAATTCGACCTAGATGGGTTGAATTTTGAACCCTCGACCTTCCCCATTCCTTTTACATTTGCACGTCGAACTTTGAACCTTCGACCTTGCCCTAACATTATTATTGAGTCTGTTTAATTATCATTCCGAAGACCTTCCTCATAACACTCATAATTATTTGGTGTGTTAAAAATAATTTTGTATTGGGAGAGAACGAAAGAGGGAAGAGTAAGAGAGAGAGCGAGATATTGAGATAGAGCTGAAAGAGCGAGATATTGAGAGAGAGCGAGAGTTTCCAGTTTTTTTCTTTTTAACTTGGGAGTTTCCAACTTGATATGTTATTCTTTCTAACCCATTCATTGGTGCATATCTGGCACGAAGCTTCTTAACTTGGGAGTTTCCAGTTTTTTCTTTTTTGGTCTGATTTTTTTTTTGGAAACTTTATGAAGGGTAGTTTTTTCATCTCAAGTGATTTGATGTGGAGCTGTCTCTTATACACATCTAGATGTGTATAAGAGACAGCCTCACTACTATGATTAAAATTTCTGTTTTTTATATCAATTAGTCTTATTTATAGACTTGCATGTGAAAGTTTTGAGTGTTGATTTGATTTATTATGTCCCCAAATTATTATCTAAAATATGTAAGTTTGAATATTAAAGTTTTTTTTACCTAACTTTTTAGATTTAGACTATTTGATGTTATTATTTATGTCGGTGACATTTAAAAGCTTCTATATCAAAATAATTACTATTCATAATATATAAAAAGAATAAATTAAAAAAATAATATCTCATAAAAATTAAAAAAAAATGTAAATTAAATATCTCATTTATATAAAAATAATTACAAAAATCAATGTGTCCCACAATGTGTCCCACAAGGCGGACGTCGTCGATTTTGAGCTGATTGTCGTCGTCGACTTCGAACTTGAGGTTGCTCGGGTTCTTCTTGATGTTGCTCTGGTACCTCTGCAGGCACTTCATAATATAAATATTTATTATGCTCTCCACGACTCTGGTCATGTCCATGCACGTATGAAGACGAATGACCAGCCTCTGAGTCATAATGTCCTAAACCAAATGCTGGTATCATCATCATCAGACTAACATAATCAGTTTGACTCAGCGTCTGCATCATAGGGGGCAGCTCTTCCACATTATGTGCAACCTCATCAAACTCATCCTCTTCCCGAACAGGTCCTCTATGTCTAGGAGCTGGTGGAGGAACAATAGGTATATCGTACATATAATGAATTTCCTCCATATAGCTTTGGTTGTCACTACATATAGCGAGAATCTGGTTTGGATCATTCGCAACCTCATGGAGTCTACGATTGTTCGATCTCTGTGAATTATAAAACAATTAGAAAATATTTAAAATAAATTTAAATTAAAAATAATTAGATAATATTCATTTACCAGATGACCCACAGCTGCTCCTGGACGAGTAATGTAGCGTCTTGTGATATTATTATACCAATGAATATATGGACTGACATCTGTGTCAAACTGTTCAAAAGAAACCCCCACTGCAATAAACCTTGCACGATTGTGCCATCGCACTACCAAATGTGCAACTTTTTCGGACCAATCTTCAGTCCTTAGGTCAATATCATGCAGTACGGGTTCAGTATTACAAGGCGATGAGACATCCTGCTGAAAACCGAATTGTCTCATCACCCTGTCAGGAAGATGCCACTCACCAATGTGAAAACATATGAAATGACTCATCGTCCGCCATATGTTTTGACCATTCGTACAAAAATTAAGCAAAGTATGCATAATAATTTTGTACGGCTCCCAAATAACCTGAAACATAAAATATTATATTAAAGGATATTAAAGACAAATACAATAAAAATGTGTATAAAATAATCAATTAGGTTCAGTGTAATGTACCTGTTCAAGTTGAAGCAGATTAAACATGTATCTATACTGGCTGACTACATTTGTGGTTGTTCTAGTCACACAAAATTTGTCTCTCCACCTAAATTTTTAAATTGATAATTTAGAATTTAAATTAACTAGATCACTGATATAAAAATTAAATTAAATGAAAACAACATACCAATCCGTAGGCTCGTCCAACTAACTGAGCGTCATTAACATGTAGCTATGGAGCCATTGCTTGGAAATCGCTCCCAAGCCCATAGTTGCAAAAGTATGAGAGGCCCAGCTATCTCTCGAACCTCAGGTCTTGTTTCTTTGCATAGTTGTCTATACAACCATGCCAAGCATGCTCCACCACACGAATACCGCCCCACATTATAGAGGTTAGCTAACAGTGGCAGGAACATCAAGTGAACAAAATGGCTTGATTTATCTGAAAACAGACTTCCACCCATCATTTGTAGTATATATGCTTGCGCATATCTTATGACAGTTTCCTCGTCTACATCATCTGTAAGCTAACAAAATTTTGTTCCTAACATAATTAAACTTAACCTTGATTCTTTAATCTTATCGGCAGGTGGGTTCGCACCGAGGTACAGTTGACAAACTTCTAACCAGTCATCGTACATCACTCCGGTGACCGCTCACCGTCAACATGTAACCCCAACAACACTTCTATGTCTTTGTAGAGTGATAGTGCACTCTCCAAAAGACATATGGAATGTATGCGTCTCGGGTCTCCATCTCTTGACCAAGGCTGTGATCAGATGCCAGCCTAAATGAATAAATACTAAATCTAGCAACCCCAATAGAATCCAGATATGCGCAGTAGCAGTTAATATTCGAGGTGAGCGGGATATGTGCGCTGGAGAACTGTCTCTCGACGCTTGCAAGATATTTCTCCAGTAGTACAATCTCGCCATACAACAGATGATCGATGAATGAATTGGTCGTACAAAACATCGGGATCAACAGGTTCTGGGTTAAAGCCATGATCTGGAAAAAATATATTTATTCTTCAATTAAAAAAATATTTGTTTCTCAATTAGAAGAATAATATACAACTTAATTAATAGAATAATGTAACAACTTAATTAGAAGAATAATGTACAACTTAATTAGAAGAATAATGTAAAACTTAATTAAAGAAATAATGTACAACTTAATTAGAAGAATAATGTACAAGATAAGTTAATTAAAAGTTATGTACAAGTTAATTAAAAGAATAATGTACAACTTAATTAAAATAATAATGTACGATTTTATTAAAAGAATAATGTACAACTTTATAATATAAAAAAATTGAATATGCAATAGGAGAGAGCGAGATGTTCAGAGAGATACTCTCAATCTCGCTTTCTCCTACAATCTCGTTCTCTCCTACAATCTCGCTATCTTCTTCAGTCTCGCTCTCTCCTACAATCTCACACTCTTCTTCAATCTCGCTCTCTCCTACAATCTCTGAGAATGGAAGCTCTAATGGAAGTAATATACAAACCCATCTCTGAGAATCAATCTTTCACCATTTTATTCGATTATTGAATTTATCTCAGTCGTTGCCTACTGAGATAATTTATCATTATTTTCTCATAATATTGGTTATTTTGTTTGTATGTAAATCATGTTAGATGAAAGTCCATACTTGAGCGTGGTAACTTGCATAACTAAACCTTTGTTTTTAGTTTAATTATATAAAAGATGGAAGTTTGAACATTTTACCTTACAGATATATAACATCTTGAGTTAATTCAAAGTGTACTAATTAATGATAACATAGCATCCATTAATGATAGTTCTTATGGTTAAATTAATTAAAATCTTTTAACAAGTATGTATGAGAAATGTTAAGGATATGGGATGATTGCATAGGATTAATTAAACTAAGCTTACCCTGATTGTGTAAAGAGCATTAGTCATGACCGCTCTCTCCTACAATCTCGCTTTCAATCTCGCTATCTCAATCTCGCTCTCTCATTCAATCTCGCTCTCTCTTACAATCTGCTTCACCTACTTATCTTCCTTGTCGAGGGTTGAAGTTTCGACTTATGTATGTCAAGACTATACAAAATTAGTGAGATTCCCTTCTAGAGCGAGATCTTCATCACAAAATTAGCGAGATTTCCATGTATGTCAAAACTTCAACTCTCGACAATCCTAAAGTGTTTCTTTGTTTGTCGAAACTTCAACCCTCAACAACCCTAATTTACGTATTGTTTCCAAGTTTTTGTTTGTTTGTCGAGTTCTCAACGTTCGACCTCTACATTAGTCGAATCCTCAACCCTCGACTTCTAGCCTCGAATTCCCAAAACAACAATATTTCTCTAATAAGTTTCAAAACAACAATATTTCTCTAATAAGTTTTGAAAACAACAATATTAATATTAAAGGTCCAACACCATAGGAATATATAGACTATAATTCTTAAGTTCACTTTGAGGTGTACTCTCTCTTTCTTTTCTTTTTCTTTTTTTGACAATTACCATTTTATAATTAAAAGATCGATAAAATTATGTTTATTTTTCGTATCAGTAGGCAATTTTAAAAAGGTTTCTCCAAAAAGAAGGGACATTTACCCACTGTCAATGCTTCTAAAAAAGAGTTAAGGGTGTGAAACAAGAGAAATAAAAATGTTAAAACTACTTTAAATATATATATATATTTTAAAAAAAACATATGGATGTATTTTGATTATTATCATTACATTGAATTTGGTGGAGTTTTAGAGAGAAAAAAATCACTAATATTTGATCAATCAACATTATTTTATGGCAAAGCAAAAAACAAAATAAAATTTGCGCATTCAAATTACAAGTTTAATTCTTTAACTTTTAACTTTCATATTTATTTTTTAGTTTATAAATTTTAAAAAGTGTTTTATAGTTCTGTAAACTTCAAATTTATATCTATTTCATCAATTTTTTTTTTACTTTGAAAATTATTTTAAGATTATTAAACGTTCAATTTTAATGTTCAAATAGGCCTTTAATTTTTTTTTTTTTAATTTTGTGTCCTTTTAAAATTCACAGATCTAATAAATACAAAATTAAAATTTTAAACTTTTGTTAGAAATAAAACTAAATTTTATATTTAATAGATGCGTGTTAAATATTTATTAGACACAAAATTAAAAGTTAAACACATTATTATGACTTTGTTTGGTAATCATTTTATTTTTTGTTTTTGTTTTTGAAAATTAAGTCTATGAATACTACTTCCACATTCAATTTTCTTCCTTTGTTATCTACTTTTCACCAATGGTTTAAATAACCAAGCCAAATTTTGAGAATTAAAAAAAGTAGCTTTTAAAAAGTTGTTTTTGTTTTTAGAATTTGGCTATGAATTCGGCCATTGTACTTAAGAAAGATGCAATTCATTATAAGAAATATGAAGGGAATATGCTTAATTTTTAAAAATAAAAAACAAAAAATGAAATGGTTACCAAATGAGACCTAAAAGTTTGAGATTCGATTAGACTCTTATTAAAGTTTAGATACTAGATAGACACACCAAAATTTAGGGGGCGTTTAGGACAATGAGTTGGTTATCATAGTCCTAGGTTATTAAAGTTGGGTTATAATAGCTTTTGTTTGGGGTGTAGATTATTTTAATTTGGGTTATAATAGTATGTGTTTAAGGTGTAAACTATTTTAGTTTGAGAAAGAAATAGTAAACACTATAGCAAAGAATAAAAAAATGATGAATTTAAAATAGTAAAAAAGGTAGCAAATAGTAAATACGGTAGTAAATAAAGGTTTTGAAATAATATTTACTATACCAAAAGACGATTATTATAGTTTTAGGATAGTTGTTGACCTTAAATACACTCTAAAAATTTAATAACTATACTTAAAATTTAGACTATTTACGAATACGTAAATAAATAAAGTTGAATGAAATGAAAAGTTTTGTGAGTGAAAATTCCAACAAAGCATTAGAAGATACAATGTCCAAATGGCTAAAATAAACCAAAGAAGTTGAAATACGGCATAGAACTAAAGACCCAACTCAATAATAATAATAATAATAACATTTTTTGGTTACTAAATTTTTAGTCGAATTTTCATTCTGTTTCTAAATTTTAAAATATTACACTTCTATTCTTGAGTTTTGAGTTTAATTTTTATTCGATCTCTTTAATTTTAATTTTTAATTAAATATTATCTTTTCGTTTTTTATTAATTAATTTAAAATATTTAAAATAATTATAATTAATTATTTTTTAATAAATTTTAATTACAGTTAAAATTAATTATAAAAATAACATCACAATTATTTTAATTAATTAACTAAAGATTAAGTTAAAATATCAAAATGAGCATTAGTAAGAACTTGAGAATAAAAGTGTAAGCTATTGAAAATTAGGGACCACTATATGAAAACTAAATTCAAGACTTAAATACAAAAAAGCAAGCCACGTCGGATAATTATTTGATTTTTTGTTTTTATTTTTTAAAATTAAGTTTATAAACACTGCTTTCACTTCCAAATATCCTTATTTGTTATTTATTTTTTTACAAATAATTTAAAAAACCAAGTCAAATTTTGAAAACTAAAAAAAGAGTAATTTTTAAAAAATTGTTATTATCTTTAGAATTTAATTAAAAATTCGACCATTGTATTTAATAAAGATACAAATCATTTTAAGAAATGTAAAGAAAATATGCTTAATTTAAAAAAATAAAAAATAAAAAGAAATTAATGTCCTGTTTGATTTTGTTTTTTAAAATTAAGCTTATAAACACTACTTCTACTTTCAAATTTTTTTCTTTGTTATCCACTTCTCACTAATGGAACCATGCCAAATTTTGATAACTTAAAATATATATATATATATATATCTCAAAAGTTGTTTTTATTCTTGGAATTTGACTAAGAATTCAACTATTTAACAAATAATGCACGTCATGATAACAAATGTGAAGTAAATAGATATAATTTTAAAAAATAAAAAATCAAATAATTATTAGACTGGTTGAAATGATTATCAAACGGGATATTAGAAATCAAATAGTAACAATAAGTTAAAAGGCAGATGGAAAAATCCAACTGTGATCTGACATGTGATCGGAGCAAAATCCAACGGTGGCGATTTCATTCTGGTCGGCGGTCAAATCTGATGTACTGGAAAGTTCTGCCATTGGTCCTTTTTTTTTAGAAAAAAGTGGTTCTTTCATTTAGTGAAGGACATTTTTAGAGCATGGGATCCCGCAAGATGTGCCTGTTACAAATTGGCCTATAAGGGTATGGCTGCAAATATGAATTTAATGCATTTGGTCTCTTTTTTGGGGACTCCAAAGTTTACTAATACATATCGTCTTCCTAAATTTAAAATTCTATTGATTGTCTACTAAATCATCCATTTGATCCAAAAATTTAAATTGATAGATAATGATCAATTTAATATTATATCTTCTAACATAGTGTAACCAAAACCCAAGAACTCGACAATTTGAAACACTGATTTGGTTCAACTTTTAGTAAAAAATTGTACATATTGGTTTGTATTTGATTACAACAGAAAACTGGTTTGCTTCGATTTTTTATTGAAAAACCAATCAAACTTGAGTCAATCCAATGATATTTATATGCCCTTTATTGGACAATGATTTGGTTCCTCTTTTTAAAAAATAATAATAAAATCAATTTGGTTTGTTTCTAATTGACCCTAAAACTGATAAAATTGAACAAATTATCACCCCTTAAGCTATCATCCAGGTGAGAAGAACTAGAAAAAAAAAAAAAAAAAAGGGAACAACTTTTTTTCTTTTTTTGCAGTTATAAATATAGCAATCAAGTTCAAAGTATTAACAGATATAACAATAAAAGAATTTGCAGTTATTGCAAAACATAGAGACAAAGTCTACCATTGATAAAATTTGTTGTATTTGTAATTCTTTAAAATATTATTATATATTTAATTTTTAGTCTCAAAGTGCTGCCTATTGCAATTTTTTTTTTTTTTTACTATTAAAATTAATTGTTCAACTTGGATTAGTATAGCGCTAGGCTTAAAATAAGTGATTCAGAGAATTTGAGCCCATTAACCAATTTGATATGGGCCTTGATTTCATTATGGGCTAGGCTTGAACTCAAATTTGGGCCGTACCCAGCCTCATGAGCACAAAATAAATTTGTGACAAATTTTACACGAGTTTTTCTTTATACTTGAATATTATTTTTCATAATAAAGAAAGGGAAAAAAATTATTTAATATTCTAGAAAAAAAATAAAAAAATTCAGTTATGAATTATGAGGTTGGTTATAAGTACACGCCTAAACTTTTAATTTGATAATTACCTTTTAAACTTTGATAAATATTGTAATTAGTCCCTAAGTTAAAATTTGGGTAACTCACACATTGGATAGGGAAAAAGGACAAAAATTGTCATAAAAGAAAAAAAGGAAATTTGGTGTACCATTTTTTTTCCCATAGTAGTTTATTAATTTTTTCCATTACTATCAATAAACCCCATATTAAAATTTTAAAAAAAAAAAATCAAACCGGTGAGTGAACCCTCTATCGGGATTCTTTGGTTGCTTCATCTTCAACGAAGAAAAATTTCTACAAACTTCTACTAAAAAGAAAAAAGAAAAAAGAAAACGTAAGTTTTTTTTCTTTATTATGACAATTTTATCCTTCCTTAAAACACTCAAATTAAATTTAAAAAAAGCAAATTGCAACACTTATCAAATTTTAGGGAAGTAATTGATCAAATTAAAAGTTTAGCGATATTATTGTAACTTGCATCATAATTTAAGGGTGGTTTGTGCAATTTTCTCTAAATTATATTATATAAGTAACTTTTAACTGTATAATCGACTTGAGCATAGCTTAACTAACTTAAACACACACTCAAGATTAAGAGGTCAGAAATTTGAATATCAAAATTTGAAGTAATTTGAACCTTATATATTTATTAATTTTAATAATTAGAAGTAGACGTTATGATTATATATGCTTCTTTTGTAATTTAGTTATAATATGAAATTTAAAAACAATCAATTTAATTAGAATTTTATAAACAGAACAAAAAAATTCATCTCAGAAAACTCTTTCATCTACTCATTTGTATGAAATATCCCTAATCTCATTCTTGGTAGATTAAGAGTATTCATTAATTAGGGTTTAACAAAGTCGAGTTTTGAGGTATTTTAAACTCAACCTAATTATTTAGATTCTAAATTCTTATAATCAAAATAATTCTAGATAAAGTTATAAACTCAACTCAAACAAACCTACATAAATTGGACTATATTGGTTTGATTCTATCACACTCTAATTAAAATTCACTCCGTGTTATTTCTTATTACATAGTTTTGTCAACTGCATTTTTGTTAGTAAAGATAAAGAGACGGAAACTCTTATTAGGTTCAGTTTATCTTCAATTGACATCTCTCGGGTGAATTCAATTATATATATATAATTTCAAGTTTCAAATTTGTAATACAATTGACAAACCTAAATTCATAATTCATTCATTTCTTCTTAATAGTATTGCTGACCAAATTCTATACATACACACACTAAGCTAAAGAATAGTATAGTAGTGTGAGGGGCATTTAGTAACACATATTGAACAAAATCAATAATTTAATTCCCTTCAAATTCTCCTAAATTTCCTCTATTTATTAAATATACAATTAATCTTACTCAAAACCACCCCATCATTCCCCATTCTTTTCTTCTCTTAAATTTTCTCAAGAATAAATTGATACAATAACATCCCAATATTACCCATGCCCCTTCCTCCACCCCAAGCTACAAAAAGCACATCCACATAAGGGCAAAACAGTCAATTAACCATAATTTGGCGCCAAATTCATCTCCCAATAAAAGCGGAAGAAAAAATATACATTCACGACAAAAATTAGGAAAATTTAATCAAATTAGATTAATGGGTTATAATTATAACAAAAATTTTCAGAAGTGACAAATTCTAACGAGTGTTCTTCATATTTAAATAATATTTTTTATAATTAAGAATGAAAAAATTATAAGAGATTTTAGAAATTATTATATTCTATTTCATAGATTTGTGGACTGAAAGATGAAAAGTTTGAATATCTAATTTTTTAGATAGTTTTAAACTTTTGTATATTTTTAACGTTGATGATTCTTTTGAAATAACATATTTATTTATTTATATTATAATAATTAGTAGTAGACATTATAACATATATGGTTCTTTTGTAATTTAATTATAATATAATTTTAAAAACAATCAGTTTAATTAGACTTATAAATAGTACCGAAAAAAATCATAAGAAAAAAACTTTTTCAACCACAAATTGTGTATGAAAGATCACTAATCTCATCCTTGGTATGTTCAAAGGGTATTCATCAATTAGATTAGATTAAGTGATCGTCGTGATAATTTAGACTCGACCTAATTATAAATTGGTTACGATAGTTTGGTTCCGTCAAGTTCTAATCAAAAGTCACTCTGCATAATTATTAAGTAAATCTACATAGTTCTCAAATATCCAAATTCATAGGAATTGGATTTTAGTTTTAAATCATTTTGCGAGGAACTGCAAATTAACTACTTGAAATAGAAGCTAGTGACAAAGAACAAAATCAACTCAACCAAATGTAATTAGAAAAATGGACATAAAATTCACTTCCAACTCATCTAGACTGTATGAGTTGGGTCACTCAACTTTTACATTTTTTTTTAATCACGGGTACCTTATATTTTTTTAAAGTAAAGATAAAAGAGATAGAATCTCTTCTTGAACTCGCCTTATCTCCACTTGACATCTCTAGAGTGAATTCAATTATACGTCATTTCAATTTTCACATTTATAGTACAATTGATAAACTTAAAATTCATAATTCATTCATTTCTTGTTAATAGTGTTGCTTACAAAATTCTATACACACACTAAGCTAAAGAAGAACATACTACATTTAGTGGCTCATATTGAACAAAAATAATAAATTAATTCCGTTCAAATTCTCCAAATTTTCCTCCCTTTATTAAATATATAATTAATCTTACTCAAAACCTCCCCATTATTTCCCCTTTCCATTTCTCCTCTGAAATTTTCTCAAGAATAAATTAATACAATAAAATCCCAAGATTACCCCGGCCCCTTCCTCCACCCCAAGCTGCAATAAGCAAATTTACATGAGGGCAAAACAGTCAATTATACCATGATTTGGCACTAAACTCAATCTCTCATTCATAGGGAAGAAAAATTTATACATTTTGAACAAAAATTAGGAAAAGTAAATTAAATTAAATTATATTAATGGCTTTTAAACATAACCAACCCACTAATCCCTCTCCCATAACTCTTAATTTTAATTGTTTTTTTGGCCCAAAAAAAGAGGAAGCTCAGGAGTTACACTAACTATCAATCTAAGCCGTTGGATCGTCCCCAAGATCAACGGCTGTAAAGCTGCATGTCTCATGACAAAAACCCCCTCCCTCTTTTCTCAATTTCCTCACCATCTTTCTCTCTCTCTCTAAACATTTTTCAGGCGAAAAACACAAACCCAACAAAATCCGAGGAGATAGAAACATGAAGAGCAATGCGCCGCCGCACTGGTCGCCGTACGGACCGCCGCTAGCAGCCATGGATCGATTTCTCTGCAGCCACAACGTGAACGGGAATTGCTCTGAGAAAGGGTTGATCGGAGGGTTTTCGCCGGGAAATTGCGGCGGAGGAAGCGGCGGCGAGTGGATTGAGATTGAAAGGCGGCGGCGCGTGGAGGAAGAATTAGAATTAAAATTAGAAATAGAAGAAGAAGAAGAAGAAGAAATGTATGGATGTGGAAGGAAAAAAAATAAAGGAAATTATGAAATGGGTTTCAAGGAATTGATGATTAGATCAAAAAATGAAGTGAAAAATTGTTCCAAATTCAAGAACATTAAAAAGGGTTCTTCTGAATATTTGATTAGAGGACAGTGGAGTAAAGAAGAAGACAGGTGATGATATATCCATTCATTTTATGTATATATAATTTAAATACATCATATCATTGCTTGATTATCTCTTTGTAATATTATATGTATAATGTAATAATTTTTACAAAAGTATAATATTATTACACCCAAAATAAATGCAAACTTATCGATTTCTTATTATCATCTCATGAAAATTTTAGGCTTTTGGAAACATCAAGAAATGGATCTACAGTTTTTTCTATCGTTGTGAGAATAGGGATCGGATAATCAACATTTGAGATGATTATTATTATTATTATTACTACTTTGTTTTACATTGAAATATTGATATGATAATTAATGGTTTTTTTTCCTTTAATTGTTTGGTAATGGGTTTGTGAAAATGAAGGAAATTGCTAAGGTTGGTGAAGCAATATGGAGTGAGAAAATGGGCACAAATAGCTGAGAAATTGGAGGGCAGAGCTGGAAAACAATGCCGTGAGAGATGGCATAATCATTTGCGTCCTGATATTAAGGTTTTTTTTTTCTTAATAAATTAAAAAATCTCTCTTTAAATATTTTATTTTATATCTAATTATTTGGTTTTGTGTTCATAAGATTTTCAGTGAGATCCATAATTAATTTAGACAGAAAAAAACTTCACAAAAAGATATCTATTGTATGGATTTTTGTGTGGTAATTTCAATATTTTTTTTAGCTTTTCGTCTAACAACTTACCATTTAAGTAGTAGCTATATGTTGCATTGCATGCCACTCATCCTTTCCAATATTATTGATGGAAAATATATAAAATTAGAACTTTAATTTATCAATAATAGTGATGTTTCATTCTATTTTATCAATAATCTAATGTATAAAATTTTTAACTTTTCTTTCAACTATTGAAGCATCAAAATTAGCTCAATATGCATCTTTTCTAAATTGTTATATGAATTGAAATTTTCTCGCAATAACATCGATTTCATATAGATTTACTTGTGACACTGTTTTTATTTTTGTTCAACAAAATTATTATATATCTATCGTTACAATAATATCAAATTTCTAAACTCACATGAGTGCTTTAGCTATAATACAATATCTACGTCTAATATTTTTCACAATTTTTCTCATTCTTGCACGTTCTTAAATAGAAGAAAGTAGTTTTAGCTATAACATAACATCAAACAATATAAATGCACATTCACATGTGCATGCTAGTTTTTATTTTCTTCTATTGGAATAAAAAATCTCATAGTTATGAGGATATGGTTAGTTAGTCATGTTCTTTATGATGATTTTATGATGTTTTTAACTGTAATTGTGTTAACATTGAATAGTTTTCTTGTGTTTTTAGAAAGAGAGTTGGACTGAAGAGGAAGAGAGAATACTCGTAGAAGCTCATGCAAGAATTGGTAATAAATGGGCAAAGATAGCAAAAATCATTCCTGGAAGAACAGAAAACGCTATAAAAAATCATTGGAATGCTACAAAAAGAAGGCAGAATTCAAGGAGAAAGAAAAAACGTCCTAACTCTCGAAATGGCAAACCTCACTCTTCTATTCTTCAAGAATACATCAAAAGCAAATATAACTCGACTACGGTTGCCGCCGTGGTCGTCCCAGATGACCCTTTGTCCCATTTCAACCATTCCTTCTCCGAATCCTCCGACTCTACCTCCAACCTCTCGTCAACAATCATCTCGTCATCGATGTACGACGACGAGCTTCTCTTCATGCAAAACTTCTTTGCCAACTCTGGCGACATATTATCGTTGCTGTCTGACGTAGACGATGGTGCAACAATGCGTAATCAATCTATGGTGGAGTTTGGCTCTGTCGACTCCGAACGGAAAGTGGAGAAACCAAAGATCGGAAACAATGGAAGCAACGTGGCGACGAGTAGCCACTTGTATTCTGACATGTATTTGTCAAATATTTTGAATGGGACGACGCACAACTCTGACAACGATGGTGATGAGATTCAAAACATGGTAGAGATGGCGGAACTACCAACGACGGCGGGCGGCGAGAGCCAATGGGAGAATTCTCAACATGGGAAAAGGGAAATGGATTTGATGGAAATGTTGTCTTTCCATTGTCATTCTTGAGTCGAAATGCTAGCTAATTTTAGTTTGAACATCCAATGGAAAAATTTGATAAAAGGTTTTAACTCTCCTCATTCTTCAAGATATGTGTTTAAAAGGTAATCTCTTTGGCTTATTATTGTTTTATTACTATTATTATTATTCTTTTGTTTGAGAATACTCAAGGTCCTTTTTTTCGGTGGTGTAGGTCTATTGAAAAAAACATTGAGTACTCATTACAAACGAGATTTAAGCACATAAAAATATATATAATATATAATAGGTAAAAAACTGGATTTTGATTTTAAACTCTCACTTATTTTAATTTGAACCCTTAAAGTTTTAATTTTATAAACAATCAAATGTTGTAATTTTAACCTTAAAACTATAAAATATGCTGCAATTTTAATCATTCAATAAGTTTTCACTTCATGTACCCATTCTCTTGTGCATAAAATGAGTTTTAGAACGTTTATACGATATGGAATTGATCATTTCTTTAGTGAAAAACAACATTACTGCTATTTTTTTTTTTGTTTAGATTTATGAATTTTGAGAACATTATTTGTTTTGTATATTCTATCATACTTTTATTCGTGCAAAACTTTATCCTATTCAACTAAATGAGTTTAAGAATTTTTTTAAAATTAATGGGTGAATTAGCTAAATTAAACCAAAATTAACATTTACATAAGTTTAAGATCTAAATAGATAAAATTGAAAGCTTAGCATCCAAATTGATACAATGTGAGTGACAAATTTAAGGTCAAAATTGACGTTTTCTCTATATATTTAATAGGGCAAATTGCAAAACCACCTTTAAAGTAGGGGTAATTACAATTACACCCTCAAACTTTCAATCATAAAAATCGTGCCCCTAAACTTCTACAAAACTTTTACAAGTGTTAAAATTGGACCTTCAAACTTATTATAATTGTTAAAATTGGAACCACAAATGATAAAAAAAAAAAAATTGAACCCTTAAACTTATACAAGTGTTGCAATTAATATAATTATATAAATTTCAAGGTCTAATTTGACCATTTTAATACTTATAAGTTTGAAGGCATAATTTCTAAAATTAAAAGTTTCAGGGTATAATTGCAACTACACCATACTCTAAAGGTTTGCTTATTTAATATAATAAAAGGGTAGGAATCAAGTAAAAAAAAAAAAGGTTTGGGTGAGTAATTTAGCAAAATCGTGTAGTTGATCAAGGAAAAAATTCACACTTTTTTGGATAGCCAAAACTTTCTTAATCCACAAATCGTAATGGCAACAATTTGGCAAAATTAATCACTAATTTTGACAATGATAATACAAGAGAAACCCTAAAAACTCATTTTCAGCACAAAATTTTATCGGTCCAACCCAGCCAGTTTATGGAAAACGAGTCTCTTGGTAGAAATTGGAAGATAATGATGATCCTTAATAAGCATATAATTGCTTTGTTATGAAGCCATTAATTTAGCAGTTTCATGGATGAAAAACGAGTTATTAAAAATTAAAGGTCAAAGATAACCGTTTTTTAGTCATCAATGCTTTGAAATAAATTGTGATAAAAACCAAAAAGGTAAACAGAAAAATGGTTTCATTTCTTTACTTTTTTTTTTCCTTGAATAATTTACAATTATTCTTCAGCAGAATACAGACATCTCATTCGAATTTATGTCCTTTTTAGCAATAATAATAATAATTACTTCCAAACTCAAAACTCTTCTACATATTTTCGTTTCAACAATTCTAATTTACTTTAATTAAAAGGAAATTACGTGTCTGGCTTTCTCTCTCTCTCTATATATACTCTCAAAAAAAGTTAGGACATTTTGGCTCTGGCGAAGAACACCCCAGCAAATAAACCTGCAAAACGCAATTCACTTCATAAAATGGGCCTATATATGAGATAACAATGAAATGAAAAGAGTGACCATATTTGTAAGATTTGATAGTCTAGAAATTGTGTTCAACATTACCAAATAATATACTGAAGAGGTTTGGTGGACTCAATGGAACTTTAAACAAAAGAATGCCAGCAATTGATATTGGAATCTTGTTCAAGGAACCTACAAGACTGTAAAAAAAGAAACCCAGTGTGAGTAAGTTCAAGGAATTTATATTTTGCATCAAACTTTTGTTCGTTAACCTAGATATGTTCGACAACCCTTTTTTTTTTTTTTTTTTTTTTTTTTTTTTTTTTTAAGAATCAAATAGTGAACAGGTCAGGTACAACCTATGGTGGTCATCTACCTAAGATTTAATATCATACGAGTTTTCTTGACATCCAAATAATATAGGGTCAGATGGGGTTATCCGTGAGATCAGTCAACATGCTCGTAAACTAGCCCGAACACTCACGGATATTTAAAGGAAAAAAATAATAATAAATCAACTCGAATTCTACCCATAGATTTCCTACACTATCACCAACTTTTTATAATATCAAGCCAAGTTTTGAAAATCAAAAAAATAAATTTTAAAACTTAATTTTTTGAGAAAACTAACATAGTTTTCAAAACAAAATGAATATCAGAAGACCCTCGTGAATGAAAAAATGACTTAACAAACAATTCTTTGCCAATTTCAGCTCAAGTAAAATGATAGATATGTTTATATCGTGACCTAGACATAGTTCAAGAGCCAAGTACCAATACCTCAATTATAGGTGGTAGATTCAAATTTTCTCCCCCATTTATACATAGTCATAAAATCATAACAACTTTATAGTTGATACTGAGCATAGTCAATGTTGGTGTGCATTAGGCGCATGACTTCTTAAAGGCTATTGCATTCTATTACACCTTGAACTTTACAAATAACGGACATGCTCAATTTGTCTAGGCAATATTTACCTTCTTAAATATTAGTGATTCAAATCTCTAAATCTTGTAAAGTATATATATATTTCTCGAAAAATTTGTACGCATGACCCAAAAATTAGGTAAAAAATGTCAAATGATCCAGTTTTTGAAGAAAATGTCGAATGACCTTTGGTTGACGTCAAATTCAAGTGAAATTACTAAAATATATTCATGCACACGTGGAAAAGCATCTCGCTCTCGCTCTCTGTGTCGCTGATGCTCCATTTGCGAACATCCATGGAACAATGGGTCGTCTTCTTCCCCGCTCTCGCCGATTTCGCTCTTCCTATACTCACTCACAAAATCACTCTCCTCTCTCACTCCCGCTCTTATTCATCGGAGTCGATTGTGTCAGAGCTGTTTGTGTGAACTCGTCGTGCCGGAAAAGAAGAAGACACAACAGAAGAATAAAAGAGAGGGAGAAAGGAAGAAGAAAAAGAAAGGAAAAAACTCAACAGCGTGAGAAGAAAGGAAAAGGGAAAAAAATCAAGGACAATGTTATAGTTTCAAGTGATCATGACATCAACAAAGGATCATTTGACATTTTTTTTCAAAATTGGAGTCATTTGCCATTTTGGACCTTTAAAATAGGTTTTTTTTCTTTTTGCAAAATTTCCATATTTCTCCACCTAATAAAATCTAGGAAAATTCTGCCCTCACTCATGACATGAAATAAAAACAACAGAACATCCATGAATTGTGTTCCTAAATGCAAGGGGAATTTAGCAATCAAATGGGAATACCTGTAGGTGGTGGGGCCAGTTTGATGTAAGAACCACATAGAGGTGAAACTAATAGCGAGTCCAAGTAATCCGCTAGCAGTGGCGATAACCCAAAACATTGGCAATTTTATGACATCCCTGTAAGTTGAAATATGAGAAGAAAAAAACTATTTAATTAGCCGACGAAAATTAGAGAATATAAAATGAAAAAAGGAAAGAAAAAAAAATCAATCTACTTACGCATTCATTACATAAGCCCATTCGCCAAATAAGATAATCAAAACTACACCAAATGGGAGAGATAATAAATTATTTAGCAACACCATGGAAGCTTCATTAAGAGATCCAGATCTTGTCAACTTCTTTGCTTCGTCCATGATACGTCTCAAAGTAAGCTGTGAGTGTGACACAGAGAAAAATCATAATGCATTGTTACGAATACAGAGCATGCACATGCACAAAACCGGACCAGAAGAGTCTGAGTAAGATTTAGCCCGTATAATAATTATTTGGTTTTTAGTTTTCAATTTTTGAAAATTAGGTTTGTTTCCTTCTAAATTCATTATAATGGAGTCAGAATTCTAAAAACAAAAAATAGTTTTTAAAAATTATTTTGTTAGACTTTGCTTGATAACCAGTTAGTCCTTATTTGGTTTTTGGTTTTCAGTATTTGAAAATTATGCTTGTTTTCTCAATTTCTTACCGATGGTTGTCGTATTTCCTATGTAAGCATTTAAATTCTTAGCCAATTTCTAAAAAATAAAATTAAATTTTTTAAACTATCTTTTTTTTTAGTTTTCAAGATTTAACTTTGATTTTGAAAACAATCCTAAAATGTAGGCAACAAAACCTAGAAACCAATTGATGAAAGTGGTGTTTATATGTTTAAGTTTCAAAAATAGAAAATAAAAAATGTTACCAAAGGACGACTTGGTTTTTAATTTTTAGTTTTTGAAAGCTAAGCCTACGAAGACAACTTCCGCCTATTGATTTTTTTATTTTATTGTCAACATTTTAGAGTTGTTTTCAAAATTCAAGTAAAATTTTGAAAACTAAAAACAACATTTTTAAAATTTTATTTTTGTTTTTAGAATTTGGTTAAGAATTTAAATATTTACTTAAAAAAGATAAAAAGAATGCCTTAAGAAATTGGGAAAAAACCATCATAATTTTCAAAAACATTCAAAATTCAAGTAAAGTTTTGAAAATTAGAAACAACATTTTTAAAATTTTGTTTTTGTTTTTAGAATTTGGTTAAGAATTTAAATATTTACTTAAAAAATAATGCTTAAGAAATTGTAAAAAAAACCATTATAATTTTCAAAAACAAAAAATCAGGTGAGTATAAAATCCGACCTTAATTACCAAAGTTTAGCTTTAGTTTTGAAAATATTAATCTAAAGCAGATAAAAAAAAAAAATCAAAGAAATTCGAAGGAATGTGTCGAAGCGTAATTTTCAAAAATCTTATACGAAATTTGGCATCCGCTACTTAGATAGTGAAGGAAAGGGGGAAAAAAAAACAAAAACAAAAAATGGTGTTCAAAAAACTAAAAGCTACTTACTGAATAGCTTGCTGTAAGAACACAGTTCGTGATCTGCCATCCATAGCCTAATGTATCAAATGTAAGATCTGTTACACCACCGCTGATAGCAGAGATGATCTGCAAGAATAAAAGAAGAGTGCTTTTTAAGGGAAAAAAAACGAAAAAAACCACAATTCATTAAAGGACATGATCAACATAATCGGCAAAGTGCTTGGTGAAGAGAAGCATTTCATTTTTATAAACTATAGTCAAACATTGCAGTTCTTTCTCTCTGAGTGTCCCATATTTATCAGAGACCTCAAGAATTATGGTCTGGAACCTCTACAATATAAAGATTGGGCATGAAGCCCATGTAACCTTTTTCCCAACGAAAAAACAAATAGAAAGAAAACGAAGGCACAACTCTGTTTGTAAAGATGAAGATCATCATAATACTCTCTAGCCGAGATTAATGAGTAGATGATCTTTTCACTCTCTTTGAGCAGAGTACAACTCTGTATCAAAGTTCCCTTCATGAATTTAGTATTACTAATTGAAGGTCTCAACTTCCTGGGTTGCATCTAACAACCTAATACTACTCTAAACTTTTAATCTATGTTTAATAAACGTGGTTAATTAGACCCTTTTTAAAGTTCAAATAACTTATTAGAGTTTCATTTAGGGCAAGGAATGGAGTTGTGAACTTCCGAGAGTTTGGGATCCAACGAACTCTACTCCCCAATTCCTACTCCACCTCGTTGGTTATATTTCAAGAATTTCTAAATGATTAATCACAGTATAATTAAGGGATCAAACTGTGATATGATCTTTGCATGTAAATTGGGAAGTAAAAGTATGTTTACCATTAAAAACATAGCAGTCCAGACTTTTCGGTTCTGCCGTTTCCGGAAAATATAAAGTTCTCCAATTGCAGTCATTATGTTTGTCACATTCTTCAAAATTGTCACCATCGCAATATTTATGTATTTCAAACTGAAACCAAGAACCCCAAATTTCTCTCAAGGGAACCCAAAAGAGCCAAACAAAAGAGCTACAGAGAATCTTAGAAACTAAATGCACCTGTACATGCCAGACACCAGCATACCAATAAAGATTAAGTTGACTGGAATCCACAGCCTAATCAGCTTCCAATTAAGCTTTTCGAGTGAAACTGTTCTGCAGAGGCCCAATAGAACAATAACTATAGAACTAATCAAATTCTGCAGAAAATTACCGGAAGAAATCAAATTTGGATATGCTAGAAAATGTGATCAAGCACAAATGTAAAAGAGAAACGAACTGAAAAGTGAAAACTGACAATATTAAGCAAAACATTTCATTGGTTCAAGCAATTTGACAAAGTTTGGTATTTTCACTTTTATCGCATATGAGAAAGAAACGAGTGGCATACTTGATAAAACATCAATGATATTCCTGCATTGAAATTGTAACTGGAGAGAACAACTTTATTCAGTATAATCATGCTGCAAGAAGAAATGCAATACGCAGTCCCGGATAAAAGAGGACCCGTTTTCCTTCCTAATCCATGTTCACGTGTTTCATCTCCATCAAGCAAACCATTATTCTTGGCAGCTTGATTCCCTCTGAAAAACCTAAGATAGAAATACTGATGGGTTAACCACAGAGTAATGAAACATTAGCAAAATTTTTCCAAAAACAAAAAGAGAATCTACAGTTAAAAGTACAAATTTAGTCCGAAACTTTAATATTGGTGTCTATTTGAACTATAAACTTTCAAATTTACGAATTTAGTCCATAAATTTTTAAATTTTGTAAATCGACACAAAATTGGAAGTTGGTTTCGTTTAGATACAAAATTCAAATTTATATCTAATAAATAAATTAATTTTTAAAAAAGTTTGAATTTGTCAAAGATCTATTACACACAAAATTGAAAATTTAGGTCAATTTGATTTTTGAAAAGTAAGCTTATAGACAACCATTATATCTCTAAATTTCTTGCATTGTTATATACTTCCTACCAATGTTTTAAAAAACCAAGTCATGTTTAGAAAACCAAGAAAGTAGTTTCTAAAAACATGGTTTTTGTTTTTGAAATTTGGCTAAGAGTTCATCTCTTTAACTTAAGAAAATGAAAACCATGATAGGAAATTGAGAGAAAATGGATTTGATTTTAAAAAACCAAATTGCTATCAAATGGACTTTAAAGATCTATTACACACTTTGAAAGTTAAAAAAATCGAATACAATAAGGAAAGGGAAATTTGAACCACAAACCTTGCTTTGGCTTACAAATTCAAAAATTAAATGGACTAAATTTATAATTTAACCAAAAAAAAATTAAAAAAAATGACCGTCACAACTCCGAGGAAATAAACATATTATAGCAAACAGTTTTAAACCATTAATGTATGAGAGAAATTTAAAAGACATATATTTAGGGGAACTAGATTATAGCAACCTCAGTCAATAAATTTTCCACAATGTGGTCTCTTTGAAAACTTTCCAATGTTAATTCAAAAATTTTTTACTTTTTAGTTTAAGTGGACTTCACTATGATTCATATGTACTTTCTTGCATTAAATTTGGACCTTTAAAATATATATTCAAATTACGTTGAAGATCATATATTGAAAAAATCAAGGAACTTGACTCACGATCTTAATAAGATAGATGGACTACTCTTTTTATTATCCATTAATTTTAAATAACTCCATATTAGCCAGTAAATTCTTGTAGTCAAAAGTGACTCAGTATCAGAAGTATGATGCATATTTGAAATACAAAACTCAAATTCTATTTCATATATTCAACCGGATAGAATTATTCAAGAAGCTCAAATAATTGGTAGGACAGAGTATTCATGAGTACCTATCACCCAATGCCCTGCGCTGCGCGTTTGTTAAGAAATTGCTGATCGACTTGCTTCCTTGATTTCGAATACCGCTGAGAATTTTGTGTACTGTACCACCTCTTTCATTCTGCTCAACGTTTCCATTTCTAATGCTCACAAGTGGTTCCTCACCGTCTATTTCCAACTTGAAATCAGATGACATCTACCAAAAGAAACAAAAACAAATTTACACGAAGAACAAAAACTTGCATCTCGTTGTCTACATAATCTCCGAGGACCAGATTTTGAACAGTTGAGAGCAGTCATAACAAATTCATTTGAATAGGAAGATTACGGTACAAAAACCAAATCAATAGGCATACAGAAATTCAAGTAAGAATCAGAAATAACCACAAAAGAACTAAAAGAATGAAGAATGATTCTAAGTCCTACCAAGTCAAGCAAGTATCAGAATCTTCGGAGAGAAATTACAGTGTTCTAGTATCTTCAAATTAGAACGAATCGTCAATCCTGAGTAGATCAGAACCACACACAAGATTCCTAATTATAACAGAAGAGAAGAAATCAAACGCGTGAATGGCGAAAATACGAAAAACGTCCAGTACAAGAACAGGAACTAAAAAGTAGTCATGGAAAGTGATGTGAAAGAAAAATCCGTAAAGAGCACGAAACGGGGAGAGAAAATGGTGGATCAGAAGAAGCGAGATTGTAGGGAAGGAAAGGGAAAATGGGCGTCTGTGTCGAGAGAGAGGAATATTTTAGGATTAGGGTAGAAAAGGTTCACCTTCTTGATTTCTTTGTTTCTGCTTCTTCTTCAAAAGTCAAATGACCATCGTCATCCATGAGCGTTGAGCGCGAATCTCTGAGTGAGAAACGAAGTACGGCCATTGATGGATGAGATGATTGCTGCAACTAGCAGCAAAGAGCTTGCTTCTTCGTGACGGAAACCTTTTTTTGAATTCTGTGGCTTTACCGCGGAATATCTGCAAATGGGCTGTGAATTGGGCCTCGTTTGGGCCGAATTGTACCTCGTTGGGCCCAAAGTACAAGGTCAATACAGTCTTCAATTAGAGATGGTTTCGAATTGAGATTTCCCCGGGATGAGACAGGGCCAGGATGACCCATTTCTTTCTCTGTCTTCGTCAAATTCTTCACGTGGATCGAGTTTCTGGCAGAAATTTTTTAAAAATCCATTAACATAAATCATTATTATGAAAAAGTTGTAATTAAATGATTATTTTTTATCGATTAGTTCCATATGGACTTCGAAGAGAACTTATTCAAAATTTTCAAGTTGAAGAAAATAATTATCTATCAAATTATTCATATACACAATCTAAATTAATTAGAATTCAAACATATCTTTTCTTTACACTAATTCAAACATATTCATTATTTTAATCATTAAATAATAAATCTTGAAAGTTAAATATAATATTTATATAATAAATAAATAACGTAACATTAAATTATGATAATAAATATAAAAAAAAAGCCTAACGAGCCCCGGACAGAGAGCAGAGTGGGGGCGGGAGCGGAAGCAGGAATGGGGACGGGGACGAAGACGGGGAATGCATTCTCCATTCCTTGTCCCCATTTAGCTTTCGTGGAATTATTTCCTACTCTGACCTTCATTCGTTGCCTAAACAGGAAATCTCCATCTCGAACCCTGCAGGACCTGTCTCGGTGGGGAAGATGGACATCTCTAATTTCAAAAATTGCGAGGTGGAGTTTCGAATAGAAAATATAAATTATAGATTAAATTGTAAATTTGGTCGCATGGTTTAAAATCCAATTAGAGAGACTATTTATAAGGTTTTATCACAACATAAAAACTAAATTCTTACTTTGTTCAAATTATGTGTACTAAATTTGTAATTTAACCTATAAAGAAAATATCGATTTTGACATTCAAATTTTTAACAATTTTAACTCTAAATTTTTAATTTTATCAAATCTAGATTAGTGTCGCAATCTTAACTTTAAGCTTTTTAAAATGTTGCAATGTTAACCCTCTAATATCATTTTGAAGAACTTTTTTCTAATGAATTATAAAATATATGTAACACGTGAAATCGATAAAGTTGTAGAAAAATGACAATAGAACTAAATATTTAGTTAAAATTTATAAATTTTCACAAAATTATTCCATGGTTAATTTATACATTGTCCTGCCTTTTGTTTTGAATAGAACTTGATATTACTAAGATCGAAGAGTTTATCAACATTTAGACACTATTATTTCTTAAAACTAGTGGTTGTTTTAAGGATAAGAGTGAAAATTGTAGTGTATATATATTTGTTTAGAAAAAAAAAAGTTCAATAGATATCGAGAAGAATAGTTCCTCTCATTCATTATTTTTCTTTAAAAAATAAAAGCGAAAAAAAAGTAGGATTGGCAATAAGGTCGGGGAGGGAAGGGTTCCCCAACCCCGTCCCCGATGGGGGATTTTATCCCCATCCCCACCATTTCAAGGCAGGGACAAGGACGATGATTCCCCATTTTTCCTTTTATTTTCCTATGGGGACTTTTTTTTTTTAAATTATTTTTGGTTTGGACTTGGACACTTTAGTTGGGCTTAGATTGGGTTAAATTAAAAACTAAGCTAAATGTAAAAAGTTAAATACCTAATATATTAGAGAGAAAAAATATTTAAAAATCTAATTATATATAGAAAAAATATTTAAAAACCTAATCGGGTCGGGGGCAGGGACGGGATGAGGACACCCTCCCCATCCCTACCCCATCCTCGATTTGGGGACCTTAAAGAGGTCTCCGATTTGACCCCATCCACGGTCAAACTAGGGATTTTCTGCCTCGATCGGGATGGGTCTTCACGCAGGAAATTTTGCTAACTCTAAAGAAAAGGGTAAAAAGTGGAAGGAGAGAAAGGAGGAAAGTGAGAAAATAAGAGGAAAGAATGAGAAGAATTAAAGAAAAAAGAAAGATAGGAGAAAATAAGCAGTAGCCATAGATAGGTGGGAGAAAATTCCTACAGAGGACCCACTGAATATTAGTCTTGAGTTTAAAAATGAAGAATTTTGGCTTTCTACTTATGTCGGTACTATATGAAATTACTACTTTGATCCCAAACATATATTTATTCCTTCTTCGATCTACCGCTTTGTTTTTTTCTTTTTTTTTTTCTTTTTTCTTTTAATCTAATATGCATTTTTTTATTTAAAAAAAAGTCTAATAATTCTTCTCAATCTATAGCTTCTTCTTCTATCAATTCTTCTTCAATCGATTCCTTCGATTCTTCTCCGACTCAATTTGTATTTTTTATTTTTTATTTTTTTGAGAAATAAGGAGAGCGAGTGAGAAGCAAGAAGATTTATGACCTAAAAAAATGAATTGAAGATGATAGAAGGAGCGAGAAGTGCGAACGAAAATCTTAGCACATACATTATTGGGTCAAATCAGTAACCTCAAAATTCATTATTTCTTAAACATTGAACTAATTTTAACTAGGCCCTTTTCTTCAAAAATCCTAATGGACTGAGAAATGGACAAAGAATGAGAGAGAGAAATGTTCATTAAGTATACAAGCAAACTTTTTTTTTAACGAAATGTAACGAACAATATAATTTTGTATACTTACAAAATTTTCTTTCTTTTCCTTTTTTTTTTTTGGAAAAAAAACTTCATTGAAACTAAATAAATATACAAGAAAAATGTTCATTAAGAACAGAGGACACCTATCTGCTAAGAAAAAAGCCAACAAGTCTCGTGATCTTCCAAACTAGAAAAAGAAGATTGAGCAACAAAATTATAGATACGATTACATAAAAACTTGAATTGATGTAAGTATTAATTATAATTAACCAAAATTGAGGAATATAAATGGGAAATTGTCCAAAATAACCCCATTTAGTTTTCACATTTAAAAAATAAAACGCTTTCTGAAATCTCATAGAATTGGTTTTTCTCGGGCTTTCTCGGATGAGATCGGGCTCGAGATTGTGTTACTTTTTTTTAACCTTTGAATATTAATTTCGGTTGATGGGAAAGAAATTTACGAATATGCCCTCAGTAATATAAAAATAACATAATTATTATAATAATCCATTTTTTGGGAAAGAGATGGTTGGCTTGTTCAACAAGTGATCCTAAATTTTCTTTAATGTTTGGCAATCCTCAAAACCCCCAGGTCCCATCTTTTTGCATACATTCAAGAAAAAAAAAGTAAATGTAGCGATATTGTCTTCTGTAAATTTATTGTAGTTGTTATTTGCATGTTGTCGAGGCCAATAATTTATGTTTTCGTGGTTGTTTACACATTATTGGTGGAAATTCAATAATCTCGATCGCGATTGAGTATACTTCCACCGAGATTTAGCGTAGGGTTTGAAATTTTGGGTGAGATATTTATATAGTTGCACCGAGATTATGTAATATCGCCGAGATTTTGACTGAATTTATTAAGTTTGTTGAACCTGTCTATGATTTTTTTTTTTCAAGGATGCCTTGTATATTTGTTTGTTTTAGGAGTGAATGGAAGGAGGATGATAAATAATACATAGGGGATCAGTTGAAAAGGTTGATTGTCGGCGTCGGAATAAAGTATGAGGAGTTTTACAAACATAATGTTCTAAGGTTGAACTATCGGGCTGCACTCGGGACAATAAGGACCCCAAGAATGAAAAAAGAAGGTAAATCTCAGGGCATCTCGGGCTAACTTCCCCCCAAGATTTACAAACAGAATGTTAATATTGAGTTTTATGCCCTAAAACTTGTAGATAGTAAAAGTTATTAATTGACCGTCATCAATAAAGAGTTATAGATATTAATTCAATAAATGTTATTGTTTATATTGTCTGTCTATTTCGTCTTAATAACCCTAAATCTAATAAACTAACATCCAAAGTTGTCTTATGATCTTAAACTGTATGTAAAGACTGTTGGGGTTGATGCCCTAAATCTCGTGGGTTCTATAGTTTGTAATTGTAATATACATACATTTTATTTATTTGATAAAATATAAGATGTTTTATTCAATATTTAGTAACATTATCCCACAAACCAATAAACTAACATCCAAGGTTATCATATGTAGCTTAAACAAGTATGTATGTCTACATACAGGTGGATCATGTTTAAGTGATAACCCAAATGGTCTATAATAGATGTATAAGGTTGGGTACCTTATCCCGGACACTACGAATATGATCTGTTTTATAGAAATTACAATTATTGTAAAGTGCTACAAATGATCTGATCATGATCATTTATGTAAAGACACGTGGATGGAGGTGTTCTATATAAAGAAGTTTGTATAAGACTGAATCACAAAATGAATAATCTCATTATATAACACCGTTCATAATAAAGACTTACATTTCATCAAGATGACCATAGGTGACATGACCTGAATCCTGAGTGAGTTGTGAACTTCTACCTATGAAGGAAATCTTTTGATTTGTATGAGTGAGAGTGGCCAGATTGTCAACTCAACAAGCCTACCATTTTAGAGATTCATCTGATTAGGAAGCTGGGAACATAGCTACACAAGACGGAATTCACTCCTTCCCTAACGTTTGGATAAGTAGATAAAATGCTCCCTTGAGTAGGGGATTCCGGGCTTGAACAATATGGTGTCACACCCTCTCTTGGTTCGAGAAGGGTTTGGTTATAGTTGGAATATGGCTTATTATTCATTAGAGGGATCAATGGTACTTAAGAAGTTAGATGTAACTATAGGGGCAAAACGGTAATTTTGGCCCAGCTGTACTTATGAGAAATTTGTATCACACCGTTGATTGGTTATATCCAATGGACACAAAAATATATCTATAATGCGAAGAGTGCAACTGTCGGTCTTTAATAGAGTGATCGACAGTTAATGGATGTTGGGTAATTTAATTAAAGAGTTTCATTAATTATCCAAGTATAATTAGAGCTTCAATCTATAAGTCCATAAAGTCCTCTCTGTCGCTCATCAGGGATTATTGAGAATTAATTTTGTATTAATTTGAATTGTTCAAATTAACTGAGGAAATTAATTATATGTCATATAATTAGAATAATGTATTTAATACATTATAATATAAAGTTTATTTGAGAGGAAATAAATATTTAAATATGATTCAAATATTAATTATAAGTATAAATGTGATTTATATTAAATATCACAAATGATTGAGAACATTAAAACCTATAGAATATATTGTATTTCATACAATATAAAACTATAGGTTATGTGTTATATTTGATATAACATATAGTTATATATACATATAATAAGTTAGTTATTTTATATATATATATATAAAATTTAAATTTCAAATTAAAGGGAGGGAGTTGTAACTCCTTCCCCTTAATTCTCTCAAACAATGTGTTGGACGGGGTGGTTTTCACATAGGATTATTTTTTAGTGTTCCATATTCTTCTTCATAGAGAAGAAAAGAGTATAAAAAAGTTTCTGTTTCTTTACAAACAGAATGTTCTAAGGTTGAACTCTCGACCTGCATTCGGGACCATAAGAACCCTGAAAATGAAAACAGAAGGTAAATCTCAAGACATCTCGGGCCAACTGTCCCCTAAGATTTACCAACAAAATGTGTTAAGGTTGAACTCTCGAGCTGTACACAGGACAATAAGGACCCCGAGAATGAACAGAAGGTAAATTTTGGGGCATTTCGAGTCAATTGCCCCTGAGATTTACAAACAAAATGTGCTAAGGTTGAACTCTCGAGCTGTACACGGGGGCAATAAAGACCCCAAGAATGAAAGCAAAAGGTAAATCTTGGGGTATCTCGGGACAACTGCCCCCCGAGATTTACAAACAGAATGTTATTGTTGGGTTTTATGCCCTAAAACTCGTAGATAGTAAACATTATTAATTGACCGTCATCATTAAAAAGTGATAGATATTAATTTAATAAATGTCATCGTTTGTGTCGTTTGTCTATTTTGTCTTAATAATCCTAAATCCAATAAACTAACATTCAAGATTGTCTTATGAGTCTTGAACTGTATGTGGAGACATATAAGGATCAATGTTCAAGATACGGCCTGAAGGGTCTATAGTATAGGGATAAGGCTGGGTACCTTATTCTGGTAACACTATGGATACAATCTACTTTGTATTTGATACAAACACAATGATCCAATGTGTTCGTGCAGTTGACATGCGAGTAGGGGTATCCTATGCAATGAGTTTGCATAATACCAGACCATGAAATTGACTAGTTAGGTTTCTATTTCAATAGGATAACCTAAATAACTTAGTCTTAATATTTAGTATATTATGAACTCCTGTTCACAATGATTGTCCTTTGGTTTGTATGGGTGAGGGTGACCAGTTCACCGACCCAATATACCTATCATTTTGGGGACAAGACCGGGTAGAGAGCTAGGAACATAATAATACAAGATGGAATTCATTCATTCTCGCCTTAAGGGTAAGTAGATGAGTGTTCCCCTAAGTGGTGTCTCTGAGACTTGAATAAAGGGTTTTATCCTCTCATTGGCCTGAGAGGAGTTTTTGTTTATTGGTTGGACCATAAACAGGTTATTCATTAGAGAAGCACTGGTACTTAAGGAATCAGAGGTAACCCAAGGGTAAAATGGTAATTTAACCTAGTTGGAGTTATAAACATTCGTGAAGGATTAACTTGTTGTTATTGGCCTATATCTATGGACACAAAAATATACTTGTAGTGAGAAGAGTGTAGTTATGGGTCATTAGTGGAGTGTATCCACAGTTAACGAATATCGATTAACTTGGTTAATGAGTTTAGCCAATTAATCTCATATCGTTGGAGCTTCTAATCTACAGGTCCATCAGGTCCCCTTGTTAGTTCACTAGAGGATATTTAAGAGGGATGATTTGAATTGTTCAAATTAATTTGTGGAAACCATATATTAACGTGATTAATATATAATTGATCGTGGATATGATATATAACTCAAATTAAATTGGAAAGTAATATTTGAATAAGAGTTAGTTAATTAATTCAAGTGAATTAGATTCACAAATAATTAATTAATAGAGAGTATTGTACATATACATACAATGTTTATGATAATTAAATATATATACATTAAATTACTTTTAATAGTGATTTAATTAATGTGCAAATTAAATAAGTGTTATTTAATTGTGCTAATTAATTAAACAAATATTATTTAAATTAATTGAGCTAGCTAATTAATTAAATATAATTAATTAAATAAGTGCTATTTAATTAATTAGTTATGGAAAAGGGAAATAGGAGAAAGATTAGGAAAAATGATTGACCTTTCTCTATATAAAAACCTCCTTGTGGCCCCTTTGGGAGACGTTGATACAGAGACTAACTATACAACATACAAGTGTTGCAAAATTTTCTCTAAGTCACAAAGACAATCATCTCTATCCAAAACCCTTTTCTCCTTTCCCTCTCCCAATAGTCGGATACCACCTATCTCTCTATTGGAATCCTAGAGAATAACGAGGTTACTCTCGTGGTAGTATTCGAGATTATTCAAGAAATCGTTCATTATCAAGATCGTTAGAAAAGTCGTTCGTTGAAACTTCGAGAGGATTATTCGTGAAGCTTGAGAATCTATAATAGCAAGAATGGTTCTAATATTTTTCCCCAAAAAAAGCTATATTACATGTTTATATTCTATTTTAGTATACTGAATTTGTTATTGAAAAATTGAATTGCAGGATGCAAGGCATTCACAATGCTTCCGCAGCAAGGTTTGATCCCTTCAGTTATAAATGTTATATTAAACTACAGAAGGTTGAAATGATAATTGAAAATGGAATGTTATGTTAAATAGTAAACATTTGGACATTTGTCTTTTAAGAATCACATTATATTGATAATGAACATACTTACAACAATTACAAAAAGGCTCTATTGGCCCATAATTGTATAGTCAGCTGATGACAAAAAAAGGGAATGTTAACCTGTCTAAGTGTATCTAATGGGAATTCAATTACATCATATTCAAAATATTTAGTACACAATATACCACAGTCCCCCCTGTAGATTGCTACGGTACATTCTTCACACGATACACTCTCCAGGGTGTCACAGACAGGTTTGCCTTTGCTAAAAGGACTCCAACCTTTTCCAGTGGAGCTGGAAGCATTAGTCCGCATGTTATCCAACTCCTTTGAAAACTTTCTATAAGATGTTATCATCATAAGAGAATCTCATACCAATATCTACCCAACCACCATGTCAATCACCACAAGCACCCAATGACAACCACCTATGTTATATGTGATGTATATGTAGTCGACGTTCTTCAATTGTATGTAGTAATCTGGTTGTTTCCCTTGCACATATCACAGAACTGTATCATCTTTAACCTAGGTATATTCCACTTCCAATGGGCTAGTGCCCCTCTTAATTTCATCATACAGTCTCGGGTTATGTCTACACATCAATAATTTATAGTTAGGAGATATGGTGATTCGACAATACACTTTATGTTATATTTACTAACCAATACGATTCTATCTATTGTAATAAATCTCTTCTTCACATGGTTTGGATTTACATTGTTCAATAACTTCTTTTGTGTGAACAAGAATAGTGTGTCCATCGTCTGCAAGAAAAATAATTATTATTTCTCCGGTATTAAGCATTAAATGATAGGTAATTTACATCGTCGTCAGATGTGTCCAACGTCAGTAAGTTCATGAATCATAGAAGTTTCCGAACACTCCGAACAGATCTCCGAGTCTAATTGACCCACCTGGGAATATCGATATATTCAGAGAATTGCTTCTTGAACTTAGCAAGTATTTTAGGCATCAGATCATATGACTTCACCTTTTATCTTTCTCTTCTTCTCGACAAGTTCAACTCTAATAGGACTACGAAGCTTCCATGGGACCGTCCTTTTCCTGCTGGTTCTTTCCTTACAAACCACATCTGAAAACTGAGACAATGGAATCACTTCGTTGTCATCATCCAATAGCAGCAAAAGACATAAATATTTGTCATCAAATAATAGCATAAACCCTAAATAACCAACTGTACGAACATCAGAATACCATACCTCGTCCTTCGGTTCTATCAAAGTAGGCACTGATGTGAAGAAAATCACAAACAGAGATCTCCATGAGCAGCGGAAGTGGATCATTCCAAATTCCATTTTGAATGAACATAACGATTACAGTCTTATGAAAACATACAGATTATGCATATACATAAATTACAACATGATACACGATAATACAAGGGATAAAGTATGCTTACCTTTGAAGAATCATTCTTCAAGTATCCCTTGATCAGTCTCCAATGCGTCCAACAATGCATTCGAAAGCAACGACCGAAATAGCCAACAACATAAATACGAACACACCCTCTACGAACGTCTAAATGCTCCTTAAACCTAATCGAGTCCAACTCGATTCACGAAATATTGTAGAACACCACCACAAGTGTTACCTTGGTATTCTCGATATGAGAATCCAGGAGTTGTGGGTTGTGTATGATCTTGGATTGAGGAACGAATGAGGTATGCGATTAAGTAAGTGGGAGATATGAACACGGTCTATCGCATAGACGATGTACTCGATCGTTTAGTAAATGAAGCCTATCGCATAGACTTTGCTACTCAATCGTGTAGCTACGATTAAAAGAGTAATTATCGTATAGTCAACTCTTAGCCGATCGTGTAGACTCTGTCAATGCTATCGCTTAGTAAAAACTCTTTTTACTTGATAGCTCTTTTCCGTGAGAATTTCCCGAATGAAATTCAACTTCTAATTTTGGAAATCAATTTTTCTTTTATCTCATGGTTATCATAAAACTTCCAATTCCCTCCCACTCAAACGGTTATTAGAGAAAAAGAATTAATTATCACATAATTAATATATTATGAATAAATATGATAACTAACTTATCATATTATATTTATAACTTATAGTTTTTATATTTCATCATATGAAACGTATAAACGATAGTTCTTTTTCTATTTTATGGTACTTAATATAAATTATATTTATATTAATTTCTCAAATTAATATATCTAATACATCACACCAATTATATCACATATAATTGAATTTTCTCTTGTTAATTTGAACACTTCAAACTAACCAAAAAAGTGATTCTCAACTTGAACTCATTGAGCTACCAAAGGGACCTTATGAACCTGTAGTTCGAAGCTCCAACGGTACGTGAATAACTAACTAATCTCTTTAGTCACGAAATCCACCATCCGTTAACTGTTGGACACTCTACTAAAGGCCGACAACTACATTTTTTGCACTACAGATATATTTCTGTGTCCATATAACCAATAAACATTGTGATAACCCTTTACAACTCACTCGTAAATATAGTTGGGCCAATTTACGTTTTGTCCCTATTGTTACATCTAACTCCTTAAGTATCACTGATTCCTCTAATGAACAATAAGTCATAGTTCTACTATGACTGAGTCCTCTTTTCCAAAGAGAGGGTGTGACCACTATGTTCAAGACCTGGAATCAGTCCTTAAGGGAGCAGTTTATCTACTTACCCCTGCTTCGGGGAAGAAGTGAATTCCATCTTGTGTAACTGAGTTCCCAGCTCCCCAATCAGATGAATCCTCGGAAAGGTAGGCTTGTTGAGTTGGCAATCTGGCCACTCTCACCCATACTAATCAAAGAACCGCCCTCATAGGCAGAAGTTCTCAAAACACTCAAGATTAAAGTCATGTCACCTATAGTCATTTTAGTGAAATGTAAGTCTCAATTATCAACAACGTTATATAAAAAGACTAATCATCTCATGGTCCGGTCTTATACAAACTCTTTGTATATGACACCCTCACTCGCATGTCACCACATGAATGGTCAGGATCAAACCATTTGTAGCATTTTACAACACTTGTAAATATCTACAAAGTGGGTTGTATTCGTAGTGTCGCCAGGATAAGGTATCTCTCCTTTATCCTTATACTACAGACCATTTAGGTTATTATTTAAGACATGATCCACTTGTATGTCTCACATACATGCTTAAGGTACATGAAATAATCACAGATCTTAGTTTATTGGATGTGAGTAAATGCAAATAAAATAACACTTATTTTATTAATAACAATGTGTACAAAATATTTATAAACTACGAGACCACCGGGAGAATTAGGACACCAGTCCCAACATGATGGACTAGTCGTATCTTCACCCCCTAATGATATCTCTATAGGGACAACACTTTCACCATCGTGGGTAGAAGGGGGATCCCCAATAGGTGTATCCTCACCATGAATAACGTACTCAACAATTGTGTTCCCCACATATGGGCCCTTAATAGGTGGGTCCTCAGCAGGTGGATCATCAACTAGTGGGTCCTCAGCAAGTGGATCCTCACTAGGTGGGTCCCGAACAAAGGACGGACTTTCTCCAGCGCCATAATGTTGCTGCGATTCGACCAACTTACCCTAGAAATAATGTAAATGAAATAAGAAAATGAGAATAACTACATAATTAAAGAATATTTTATGTAACGTACCTTCATAATCAGCATCAACATTTCCTTTACGGCCTTCAGCTCAGCGGTAAAGGATGAATCAATATAATCCAACTTTCTTTTCGAGCGTTGTAAGTGTTGACTGCACTCACATGTCATTCGTGATCCATTAGTTGTGGTCATCACTGATGAGGGCGTACTACAGGTGGCTCACCCACGGTGTTATTTGAATTTGCAACACGACCACTCATCGTAGGTCTAATTTGTTCTCGACCCTCATCCTCAATAGAACCACAGACAACATTCTCTCATGGAGGATGTTGCAGATCTACATACCCACCTGGTGTCGGAATATCCAACATACAATCAAAGTAGGCCTTCTCTTTATCGGTCATTTATACGAGTCTAGATGTAAACAACTAGATCAAATTTATAACGCTAAAAACCATACCATCATATAGAACTTAATGAAGTACGACTTACCACTTGAGACCCAAAAACTTGTGTATGAATCACCTCTGCTCCAAGTGAATACTGAAGAAACTCTTATTCAAGAGTAGCTACGAGCGGAAGCGGATCTTTCCAATTAATTGTGACAGAATTTCCACATATACATTCAAACATACAGATATGCATTCACAACGCTAAATTACTGGCATGCTTAAAATAATAATAAACAAGAGACCGAGAGATTATACCAGTTGAAGACTTTTTCTTCACAGCAAATCTTGCTTTCGTTGGAACGACAAGCTGTCGTTCAGCAAATCCCAATCGTCTACCTCGAACAGTCTTCACACGAACAAAAGGAAACGGGAACGACACCACCACTCAGAGCCCTCAGTATTCTCGAAGTGATATCCAAAGGGTGGGCTTTGTTGAGAGGAAGGGTGATCGTATACAATGATCAAATAAGTGGGAGAAAGACTCGTCTATCGTATAGACAAAATGCTTGATCGTTTGGGTGAAGTATACGATCGTGTAGAAAAAGGTAAGTGATCGTCTAAACGATCATGTAGGAAAAGCTAAGTGATCGTCTATATGATCGTTTAGTAAAGCTCGGACGCTAAACGATCACTTAGTAAAAGGTAAACGATCGTTTAGTAAATAGCGTGCGTGGGTGTAAGCGTTAAGCGATCGCTCAGCACTATTGTATAGGTAAGCGATCGTACAACACTATTGTATAGGCTCTGGTTTTTATTAAGCGATGAGACACTTCAACACTATGTTCGCACATCCAATGCTTAACACACTGTGAGCTATTTAAGCATCTCAAAGTGATTCTTCATCTTACTTATCCGTTATGAAAACAGAAGAGACGCTGACCAATTATCCCTTAACCGTCCAATTAATAGACAATAAACATGATCACATTATATTCATAACCTATGAATTAATATCATATATGCATAGTATTTTTTCTCCACTAGATATAAATCATATTTATATCCAATTTCCTCCAAATTAATGTATCTCATATATAAAATTAATTATATCATATATAATTAACTAGTTCAATTATAATATATATAATCGAACTCCCTCTCATCAATTTGAACATTTCAAACTGACCCAAAAACTAATTCTCAACTTTTATCTAAGCTACCAAGGGGACCTTATAGACCTATGACTTGAAGCTCCAATGGTACGTGAATAACTGACTAAACTCTTTAGCCACGATATCCACCATCCATTAACTTCCAGACATTTCACTAAAGACCGACAACTGAACTTTTCTTACCATAGATATATTTCTATGTCCATTAGATATAACCAATTATCAGTACGATGACCCTTCACATATTCTCATAAGTACAATTGGACTAATTTACTGTTTTGCCCCTGTAGTTACATCTTACTCTTTAAGTACCACTAATCCCTCTAATGAATAATACAACATAGTCCTACTATGTGTGAACACCTCTCGGGCTATGAGAAGGTGTGTAGCGCCACATCATTCAAGCCCCGGGATCAGCCCTTAAGAGAGCAATCTATTTACTTACCCCTACATCGGGGAAGGAGTGAACTCCATCTTGTGAAGTTAAGTTCCCAGCTCCCAAATCAGATGAATCCCCAAAGTGGTAGGTTTGAGTCAGCGCTTTGGCCACTCGCACCCATGTAAATCAAAGGACTGCCCTCAATGACAGGAGTTCCCAACTCACTCCGGATTGAGGTCATGTTACCTATGGTCATCTTAGTGAAGTGAGGTCTCTGTCATGAACGAAGTTATATGACGAGACGTTAATACTTCATGGTCAGGTCTTATACAAATTCTTTGTATAGGACGTCCCCGCTCGCATGTCCCCTACACAAATGATCAGGATCAAACCATCTGTGACAAGTCACAACACTTGTAACTTTTCCACAAAGCGGGTCAGTCCGTAGTGTTACCAAGATAAGGTTTCCTTCCTATATCCATATACTACAGACCATTTTGGTTGTCACTTAAGACATGATTCACTTGTATGTCACTACATACATGCTTAAGTTACATAAAGACAACCAGGGATTTTAAGTTTATTGGTTTGTGGTAAAATAAAAACATCTACATGTGAAAAGTCAAGAAGTGAAGTAAATATCATATATATTATACATCACAAGTGTTCGTACAAAATTGTTTACAAACTACAGGATACGAAACTTTAGGGCATCAACCCCAACAAATACGTGTAACTTCATCGCATGATGTGTAATATTGCCTCAATTAAAACTCTATTTGCTACCTATTCGTTAAGGGATGAAACTATCTCGTACACCCAAGCCTACCAATTCAAAAAACAAACACCTCTGGTACGTGCATGATAAAGTCAAAGTAGCAATAACAGTTAAGATTAAACAAACCTATAAAGCAAACAGGAACCTGTACAAGCTGTATGACTCAAGTGACTTACTATTCGCGGACTTCTTCTTGACATTGCCACCTTCCCTTTAAATGCACCTTCTAAGCTACTCAGGGTTTTTGTGAATATCATGTGACTTCAGCCATAACTACAAAAATCCTCCCACTCATCGATCAACCTCAACATGGTCTAGTTCATGTGTTGCCTCTATTCCCTTCCCATCATGGTCAACTCGATAAAATAAAAAATAACCATCTTTACCGCATCCTCATCACTCTCAAACTGATAATCTGGGAAATCATTGTCCAACTCAGTCCCATTCATGTTGGACTTATCTCCCAAATATAAATTCCTGAGCCTAAAATCTCTATCCTGATCAAAATCAACTTCATGCTTGAGACTATATCACAAACCTGTCACAATATCAAACTCGTCTCGACCAAAAGAAACCTATTTCCTTAGAAACTTAAAACTAATAACGTCTTCTCTATCCTCTTATACCTCCTGCAGAAGAATATAATGGCACAGATGCCCATTAAAAACTAACTTTACATTATAAAAAAAAAGGCCAAAAACAGTATGCCTAAACATATACAACTGCTTAGGTGTTAATTTCTTAATATTGGAGATTTTTTTTTAAGGAAATCGGGAACGCGATTTCCGTGAGTAGCGGAAGAAAGATTATTCAAACTTACAATCATGAATCAACAATACATTTACAGTCGACTTCAAAACAAACAGTTATGCAAATATACAGAGAAATTATAGCATGAACATCAAAAGTACAGAAGGCAAAATTGTACTAATAAAGGTAGAAGTGTCTCCACGCTCCAATGCACATTCTGATCGATCACAACAACCACGAGCGCCCGATCTACACGACCGCAACAACGCACGAACACATCATGAACTCTTCGCGCTCGTCTTTAACGACCTCCTTGGTCACGATCTCCTCCACAACAGTAAATGGCCTCCGCAGCACCACGAACGACCTCTGAAAAACCTCGACGGTTTCAAGTTGAGTCTAACACCACCAACAAGGCGACCTTGGTATTCTCGGTGTGAGAATCCAGAGGGTGGGCTCTGTTCGGACTTGGTGTGAGGTAGACAAACGAAGGAAAGACAGATCGTGTACACGACTGGGCAAGTGGGAGAAGTCAGAGACCTATCATATAGGTTGATACCCAATCGTTTAGATACAACTATGGGATCGTCTAGCAAAAGCTATGCGATCGTTTAGCTTTATCGTCTAGCTCGACAGAATCTACACAATCGTGTACCTTGGGCCAACGATCGTCTAGCAAAGCTATGTAATCGTTTAGTAAACACTGCACGATCGTTTAGCTAGCACTTGCACGATCGTTTACCTAGCCCAACCGTCTTTAGTAAATCTGTATTTACTTGACGACTTCCATGAGTTTCTTTTCATCGGAGAGAAAACTCAAACCTTTTTCAATCTTTTGTAAAAAACCTCTTTTTCAAAATAGGAAATTGATTTCCTTTTAAAACCTCACGGTTACCATGATCAATAACCACCCACTACATTTGGTTATTTAAAAGAAAAAATATTAATTATCTAATAATCAATATTATTATAAATATAAATGATAACCAACTTATCATACTATATTTATAGCCTTTAGTTTTAATATTTCATCTCATGAAACATATAAACCATAGTTCTTTTTCTATTCCATTGTACTTAATGTGAATCTCATTTACATCAATCCTCCACTAGATGTATCTCATACATCATATCGATTATATCACATATAATCAAAATACCTCTTGTCAATTTAAACATTTCAAATCAACATTAAGAACTTGATCCATCAACATTAATACAAACTACCAAGGAAACCTCATGGACCTATAGATCCAAAGTTCCAACGGTACGTGAATAACTGATTAAACTCTTTAGTCACGGGATCCACTCTCTGTTCACTGCCAGGCACTCCACTAAAGACCGATAACTGAACTCTCCTCACTACAGATATATTATGTGTCCAACTTAACCAATGAGCAGTGCGACAACCCTTCACATATCACTCGTAAGTACAACATCTATCTCCTTAAGTACCACTGATCCCTCTAATGAACATAAATCATAGTCCTACTATGACTGAGTCTTCTCTTCCAAAGAGAAGTTGTGGCCACTATGTTCAAGTCCCGGAATCAGCCCTTAAGAGAGCAATCTCTCTACTTATCCCTACTTCTGGAAAGGAGTGAATTCCATATTGTGGATTGAGTTCCCAGTTCCCAGATCAAATAAGTCCCCAAAAAGGTAGGCATGTTGAGTTGACAATCTGGCCACTCTCACCCATACTAATCAAAGGACCGCCTTCAAAGGCAGGAGTTCACAAAACACTCAGGATTGAGGTCGTGTCACCTATGGTTGTTTAGGTGAGATGCAATTCTCTAATATCAACGACGTTATATATAGAGTCTAGTCATCTTGTGGTCCAAGTCTTATACAAACTCTTTGTATAGGACACCCCCACTCCACGTCTCCACATGAATGGTCAGGATCAACCATCTGTAGTAGTTTACAACACTTGCAAACCTCTACAAAGCGGGTTGTTGATGGAACACGAGACATACTAGCAGAAAAAGGACCTAATTATACTCTAATTGCTTTTAATCAAAAGGAAATTAGCATGCAAAATGAAGGAAAAATAGTAAATTAACTTGGATAGGATACAACCTTTGAAGCTCCCGAAACGCTTTTCCTCGCTGAATCTTGACACGAACTCTTCCCGACCACCACTAGAGTTGACCTACTATCCTCTAGACTCAGAACCGGGTTGTGGGACCCAATGGATGAAGAAAATCGAGAGAGAGAAAGAGATGGAAAATAGAAGATGGAATTTTTGGTTTGGGTTTTTATTTTTCCAGCCCAAATTTAGAAAACAATTTTGGAAAAAATGGTAAAAGTTTTTTCATTCAAATTGAAAGCCCAATTTATAGAAAAAAGCCCTGCAATAATTGCATGAAACAAATCCATAAAAACCCAACACCTAAAATCCACTATCTAAGTGGGCTTAATGTCTCCACTATAAGCCAACACCTAACCCACTATTTTGTTAGTGGAATTATCCAACAAAAGTTTGGATTTTCCCACTAACTTCAATTAAAGGGCAAAATAGTCATTTTGTCAAAGTCAAACTTTGACCCAAAAGTCAACATTTTGACTTTTTATGATTTTTTCCGTGTTGACTAATTTTGACCTCCCAACATGAATCGGCATTCATTTTTTCGAAATTCAAATCACATTTGAATATAAGGTCGGTCAAAGTTTGACTTTTCAAAATCAAAAGTCAACCTTTGACTTTTTACATCTTTGACCATTTCCATTATTTTCGAGCTTCCAAATATGAACGTATTCATATTCTTGATATTTAAATCACATTTAAATACTAAAGCTGTATCTCTAAACTGAAAAGTCGACCACTATATCGCATATACTTGTCCGTTTCTCTCTCTTCACCTAATTCGAACAATTCGAATTATTCTATCATACTGTTCTAAGTTTATTCCATATGAGCTAGTAGGGGAACCTAATGGACCTATAGATCATGGGCTTCCAATGATCCAAGATTAGCTGGCTAAAACTCTTTTAGACGAAACTAATCAACATTCGTTAACTAACGGGTCATTCCACTATAGTCTCGTAGTTGCACTCCCCTCACTATAGATATATTTTTGTCCATTTGATATAACCATGATTAGTAAGCTAATCCTTCACAGGTTGTTCGTAATCTCGGCTGGGTCATAAAAACCGTTTTACCCCCAAGACTACATCTTGTTCCTTAAGTTCCATTGATCCTCTAATGAACAATTTGTTTAAGGTCCAACCTATAAACCGAACCCCTCTTGGGCCAAGGAGAGGGTGGGGCCCTTTGTTCAAGACCTGGATCCAGTACTAAAAGGAACAACCTATTTACTATCCCTATAATGGGTATGAGTGAATTTCGTCTTGCACCCTATGTTCCCAGCTATCCACCTGATCTTACCCCTGAAATGGGAGGCTTATTGGGCCAGTGATAATGAGCTGCCCCCACCTATGCAAATCTAAGGATAATTCCGAGTGAACAGGAATTCATAGTTAGCTTAGGATTAAGATTAAGTTACCTAGGTCATTAATTAACAAAATAGTCAGTTTTATACATAAAATGGTATTTAGAACGTAAAAAGTGACTATTTCATGGTTCAGTCTTATATAAACTCTTTACATAGGATGCCCCCACTTTCATGTCTCCACATGAACGATTTAGGATCACATCGTTTGTACTAACTACAAAATGGGCCGCATCCATAGTGTCCCTTGAATAAGGCGCCCAACCTCATTCATATACTATAGACCATTTTGGCTATATATTTGAACTTGATCCACATTTATGTTATTACATAAAGTTCAAACTACATTAAATAGCCTCAGGACCTTAGTTTATTGGATTCAAGATTACAATTTCAATAACAATTTTATCGAAAAACAAAACATAATATGTTTATTAATTTACAAACTACGAGTTTTAGGACATAAAATCCAACAGCTATATCCGTAGTGTCAACAGGATCAAGTATCCCACCTTAATCCTTATACTACAGACCGATTTAGGTTATCACTTAAGACACGATCCACTTGTATATGACATATACATGCTTAAGTTCACATAAGATAACCAAGGAGCTTTGTTTATTGGATATGAGTAAATGCCATAATTAAATAACACTTATTTTATTCATTAAGCAACGTGCATCTTTACAAAACAATGAGACTCTAGGAGAATTAAGACAACAATCCCAACAGTTTTTGCTAGATGAGAACAACAAGTTAGATTTTTTGGAACATGAATAGAAGTAAGAATCTTAGTCACCAATGCCATCTGTCACACAGACCACAAGCCATACATTAAACACAACAATCAAGTAGGAAAAACGACAACAAAACATTACACATAAATCTGGAATTTGACTTAAATCTCGGGGAAGAACTCGATGGAAAATCACCCGAGATCGTGCCCTAATAAAGAAGAACTCGGGCCATTTACACCAACGTGCCGCGAGATTAGGGTTTTGATTCCATTCTGTATAAAATCTCAGGAATGAACTTGGGCTACATTTACCTTGAGATCGTATACAAAATTCCCTAAACTCAAAGGTATTAAACCCAATCTCGGTACACATCCAAACGATCTCAAACCCACTTCATTGAATCTTGACCGAGATTCAAACAAATTTAATTGAAATAACTTGGGGAAATTCTAGAAAAGCATCAATAACAGACTATATACACAAAAAAGGAACAAATATTGCAACATACACCATCATCAACCCAAATTTCGAAAGGGTTAGGAGTATTGATCCATATACTTTAGATACATTCAAAAACCCTAGCAAACCTCTAATTAAAAATGAAACAATATACTTAAAGAAAGAAATACCTGCAAAATAAGTAAGCTTAAGGATGCAAATAAATGTGGAGAAGGAAATTTTCATAGAGAAAGCATGGATATCTCAGGCGAATTGAGGAGTTGGATCGTTTGAAGGGTTTTCGTATATATGATTGAGTTTTTTTATAAGTAAGGGTATTTTTGTCCTTTATATGATTGGATAATTTGAATTCATTACCTTTTAACCCTAATCTCGGGCCCAATCTTGCCCAAAAAGGTCTCGTAAAAAACTAATTCTATGAAATTTTAGGACACATTGAAAACTAAAAAGATTATATAGAACAATTATTGATATTTTTTAACAAAGGAGAAAAACTTTTCCGTTAATTCCATGTTTTTTGGGGGACACAACCCAATCTGTTCTGTGCAAAATGCCACGTGTCAAGTCTTGTACCAATTGCCCATTAATATCTTTCAATCTCTCCCTCTAATTTCAATTTTTTTCCCTTTTTTTTTCAGTCATTTCTGCCACTGCCTGCGAAGTGGTGAACTTCGCCATGAGCGCCGGAGCTCTTCTTTACTCTTTCTCCCCAACGCCTCCAAGTCCCTCCGATTCCTCCAAGAAATTCTCCCTCTCAGATCGGAGGCTCAAATTTCCCTCACGATTTCACCTCACTGTTCTTCCAGAGGATCGATGCTTCGTTTTACAGGTTTCTGCTCCACGACATTCCGGCGGAAGAGGGAATTGGAGGCTTTGGACCGATGTCAAGTCCAAGCCGTACGACGTGTCTAACAAAGCTCCGAAATCGATGAAGTTTGAGAGCTCGATCGGAAAATCGGTGCTCGATGACGAAGAAGAAGAGCTCGGCGATGAACTTCCATGGTGGAAACAGTTCCCTAAACGATGGCTTATCGTCACCTTGTGTTTCTCCGCTTTCCTTCTTTGCAATATGGATAGAGTGAGTGAGCTCTGGATTACTCCAATTATTTAATGGCGTGAAATGAACATTATTATATGTTAGGTATTGTATTGTAGTGTATTGTAGAGTTGAGGTGATTGTTCTTAATTAATACACACAGCTTAGGTTTTAGTTTAGATGAGTTGAGTTTTGTGTACTGTTCATTAAGTTTTAGTGAAATGGTCTGAAGACTTGTGTTAGTGATATATAATAATTTTAAAAATAAGAATTATTATATTTTAGATTTGCTGATTTGGTACTTGCTTACTTAAGTTTCTTATTGGTTTTAATAGGAATTTCACATTTCATTAGGTACACTTGTAGTTATGAACAAATTAAGAAAGACCAAATGGATGTTGATGAAAGTTTGATAGCTAAAAGAGAATATTGAACATAAAATAAGGGCAAAAGTGAACACAGTTTTAGTTAATTAATAATTAATTATATGTACTTGATTAAGATATCAGAGATTTGAATTTCTCTATCCCACACGTTGTTGAACTCTAAATTAAGAAAAGAATAAAATAAATAAAAGTAAGTGGAACGGATGAGGAATCTAAATAAGATTTAAACATTTTGCAACAAAAATAAAAAAGTTTAGCTATGGTTCTTTTTTTGTTCTTTTTATAAAAGTCAACCCAGTCATTAACATAAACTTAAAACTTAGTCTAATTTTCAGCTGTTTTCATTGTAATGATTGACTATGCGTTTTCATGCTTTGAGGAAAACAGTGGATATTCTTCTTTAGTAAGAACTTTTGCATTTTATAGTGTCTTTATCATTATGATCTTAAAAAATAAATTTATTTAATTGTTTGTTTTTTTTGTTTTTTTTTTTGCTTTTTAATTTACAAATCTGTTATTGTTTTAGAAATTTGACTCCTATTTCAAAATTGTGGGTAGAACAAGTTCAAGTTTAGAAAACATAAAACTTGGAGTAAAAGTGATATCCAGTGGGGCATATTGATTTTATAGAATACATCTGTTTGTTCAATCTATGTAGGTAAATATGAGCATCGCTATACTTCCGATGTCAGCAGAGTATAATTGGAATCCACAAACTGTTGGTTTAATACAATCCTCATTCTTCTGGGGATATCTCCTCACTCAGGTAAACACAAACTTGAAACTTGGCAGCTTTCAATTGTTCTAATGCTCTGAATTACTGGCCAAGAGTCTCTTTTAGTGTATATGTTAAAATAAATCTAAACAATGTTATGGATTGAAAAAATATGATGACAAAATCAATTAATCCAAACCCAACAAAAGAAGCCACATCTATTTGTTTCATCCATATGTTTACATCTTCATCTAATAGAGTTGTCTCTTAACAAAAGATACACCATCTCATACTAGGAATCCTTCTTCTTCCCCCCCCCCCCCCCCCAAAAAAAAAGAGAGAGAGAGACCTCTGTTTTATTTTCTTCCTCTATTTCTAACTTTTAGCAATGGTTGATGACAGATTGCTGGTGGGATATGGGCAGATACAGTTGGGGGAAAGCTGGTTCTGGGATTTGGTGTGATATGGTGGTCGGTTGCCACAGCTCTCACACCTGTAGCAGCAAAAATTGGCCTGCCCTTCTTGCTTGTCGTTCGTGCATTCATGGGGATCGGTGAGGTTTGTCTCATTACATCACCACTAGACCCAAAAATTTAAACCATAAACAGGGTATGAATAATCTTCTAAATATGTAAACATTCCGTCTCACATGTGAGCTTGACGCACAAAACTCAATACATAACTATTAGTATCAATTGGAGCGGAAATGATACTGCAAAGGTTCACTTCAAATTAGGATCTTTTACTTTGATACCTGGTTAAACTATCACTTGACTTAAAAGTTTAAGCTAAAGATAAGGGTTCATTCAATGTTTCATTTATTTTAACACTTATGGAGAATTCATCCTTTTTCAAGGGAAGAAATATAGGAGGGTTTTGGAAATAAATTTGATTTCTTTCTCCGATTTCTTTCGTTGGTGTTTTTTCTTTATTTTTTTTTTCTTTTCTTTATTATTATTTTGTTTTTGGTATTAGGCTTGTATTTTGCATGTTTTTACATTATTTAAAAAAGAAGAAGAAGAAGAAGAAGAAGAAGAATTGTCCTCCAGAAACATTAGCTTAGGTTGTTCACTTGTTTTCAGGGAGTTGCAATGCCTGCCATGAACAATATACTCTCCAAATGGGTTCCTGTAGCAGAAAGAAGCAGATCATTAGCACTTGTTTATAGTGGGATGTACCTTGGTTCAGTAACAGGCCTTGCCTTCTCACCATTTTTAATACATCAGTTTGGATGGCCATCAGTTTTCTTCTCCTTTGGCTCTCTCGGTGCGGTTTGGTTCGCTGTGTGGCTTAATAAGGTGTCTAACTCTGCTACCAACGAAATATAACTCAGTCTAAATCCTTTTGTTATTGTTGAATAAGCTGTAAAAGGTCTGTCTTGATTCAAAAAATTCTCTTGGAAACATGTCAATGACACGTGATTGATTTTGAGTCATGGCTATAGGCACACAGTTCACCACTTGATGATCCTCAACTGAGACCACAAGAAAAGAAGCTGATTTTTGCAAATAGTGTTTCCAAGGAACCTGTTAAAACTATACCTTGGGGACTGATCTTGTCCAAAGCACCAGTATGGGCTCTTATAGTTTCTCATTTTTGTCACAATTGGGGGACATTTATTCTATTGACATGGATGCCAACATACTATCACCAGGTAACTCTTTTTATTACTGTATAGTAAAATTTTATTGAGACAGCTCTTTCAACAGCCTGTCATTCTACTGCCTCTTGAAAAAATGGAAAAATAATAATAATAATCTAGCTTTCATTGACATGCATGAAAGAATAGACAAGGCTCAACGAATGAAGATTACAAATGAATCAAGGCGTAGGAATGATTGTCATAAAAAAATTATATATGATTCTGTAATATGGACATTGTATTTATTTGCTTCCTTGGTACGGAAAATATGTAAATCTTGATTTGGAATCTTTAAATATCACTTAGGTCCTGAAGTTCAATCTAACAGAATCTGGCCTTCTTTGTGTTCTTCCGTGGTTAACAATGGCGTTTTCTGCAAACCTTGGAGGCTGGATCGCCGACACACTTGTGAGCAGAGGCCTCTCAGTGACTACCGTTCGAAAGGTAATAAGGAATATTTCTATTATCCATATTTCTTCACGTTCTGAACTGAAAAACTTAAGTCAACAGGTTATGGTATATTTAATTTTCAATACATATTCGTAACACTCATTTGGGTTCTAAAATTAGCATGAGATCTTGGTGAATATCATATTTGCTAAGAAGAAAATGACACTGCAGAATTTCAGCATAAGATCTCTCACCCTGAGATCTTGTAAATCACTAGAAAATTTTAGAACTTAAGTTTATACCAGGTAAGGACACTTGGTCTTTTAACATAATTGCAGCATTAAATAGTTCAATTTCATGACAACTTTCAAGCTTCTCCCTTCACTTGGTTTATTGCATTCAACTCTTATAGGCCATTGTGCATAACCCCATAGATTGGAAGAACCTCTTATTCTGCTGCTTGAAGAACAGTTTCTTAAATTCTGTACTTTTCAGATTATGCAAAGTATTGGATTTCTTGGCCCTGCATTCTTCTTGACCCAGTTGAGCCATGTTGATTCTCCGGCGATGGCGGTTTTGTGCATGGCCTGCAGCCAGGTTGGCTTTACATTTTGAAATTTCCTTTCCATATCTTCCTGTGCTTATTGATAAACATACAACATTTACTTCAATGCGCCGACTTGAATAGGGAACTGATGCATTCTCTCAATCCGGTCTATATTCGAACCACCAAGATATTGCACCACGATATTCTGTGAGTTTTCGGCTCCAAGTCATTCAGAGACATACAGTTCCTTTAGTTTGATTGCTTGCCATTGATCTTCCATTGGGAAGAGCTTGTAATTGATGCAATGATCTGTTTAGGGAGTGTTACTTGGTTTATCGAACACAGCTGGAGTTCTAGCAGGTGTCTTTGGGACAGCGGCTACAGGTTACATCTTGCAACACGGTTAGTTCTACTTCTTCCAATATTATAGTTCTAATTAAGAAGAAAAAACCACTTCTAGCCATTTCTAGGAACCCTTTAGTTTGAACCCCTACCAACAAATTCTAAAACCTCCAAATCAATTGACATCAATTCAAAGGAAAGTATTAGAGTTAGATTACCTTTTGATTGAGAACCAAGAGATAAAGAGAACTACTTTCCTACTCAAGGTTTGAACACTCCACAAACAAGTTGATTAAATCTTATCCGAATGCTCAAACATGCAACTCTAGATCAAGAATTGCAAAAAAAGGTGGTGATGAAACTTTGTCATCAACTTAGAAAAAATATCATCCCCAACTTCAAAATCCAAAAACTATTTTGTACAATCTAATGGTCAGATTTTATATAGCCGTCACATAAACCTTAGTAAAATGGTAAAAAATCTTTTATTTGATATGTTTTAGAAAGGATAAAATTGAAAAATCAGAAAGTTACATTAAAATTACTAACTAAAATATAATTATTAATTTGATGCATGGACGGTTCATATCATCCCCTCTGATACCTTACACTTGTTTAACTTTGAACTTTCAACTTCATCCGAGTTTAACTTCAAACTTGGATATAAGTGGTGAAATCAATATCTCATAAAAAAAAAAAAATACAAAATTATCATGAGAATCGACTAATATATAGCACAAAATTTAACAAATAAAACGCTGAAAAGCAACATACAAACCTAGGTACAAAATCATGAAAAAGCACACTAACTCAATAGAAAAATACTTCAAACAAACGTAAGAAACACTCGTCACGATAAGAAAGCCATTACCTGTAAGCTACAGAAATAGCTTCATCCAGCCATAAAATTGTTTTAAGTCCGATCATGAGAGCATTCAACCCTAAAACACTCATCATGATAAGGAAACCACTACCCAAGTACAAAATCAAACATATGAAAAAGGTTTTTTTTTTAAAAAAAAATATATATATATATATTTTGCCAAATTTTGAAAATAAAGGCTAACCATATAGTTTTTGTTTTTTAGTTCTTAAAATTTAAGCCTACAAATACCTCTACCATCTCTAATTTTCTTATTCTGTTATCTAAATTTTACCCATGTTTTAAAGGATTAAGCTAAAATTTGAAAATTAGAAAAATAGTTTTGAAAAACTTGTTTTTGTTTTTTGAATTTGGCCAAGTATTCAATTCTTGTACTTTGGTAAGAAAATGAGAGAAAATAAACATAATTTTTAAAAACAAAAAACAAAATGATTACTAAAATGGGTCTTAAAAGAATAGCTTTAGAAAAATAGTATTTCACTAAGAATTCAAATGGTGCCTTAATAAAGATGGAAGATCTTATACAAAAATGGTGAGAAAATAAACATCATTTTAAAAACCAAAATGGTTATTAAACAGAACTAAGTATTAATTTTATAATTTATTCAAGTACGTTTTTAGTTGCAACATTTATTTAATATTTAGCTTCTAAATGGATAATATCAAACTTCTAAAATTAAAATTGACTCATCGCCAAAATGTTTAATAACTACTAAGCTATGAAAAATAAGCTTATAAATATTGCTTCTACTTTTGATTTTCTTTATTTAGTCATCCATATTTAGAGATATTCTCAAATTCCAAGCCAAGTTTTAAAAACAAGAAAAACAGATTTTAAAGTCTTGTTTTTATTTTCAGAATTTGACTATGAATTCAAATATTATTTAAAAAATCCTAAAAATCACTATAAAAAAAATGGTGAGAAGACAAACCTAAGTTTTAAAAACTAGAAATCGAAAACCAAATAGCTATTAAACATGGCCTAAACTTTTCGATATATATAATTGTATTCATAAGATAGTTTCTTATTTACAGCAACCTTTGAAAAAACCCTTTAAATTCTCCTAGAAATATGATGTGAAAACATAAGTTTGAAAAACTTTTCAGGTTCATGGGATGATGTTTTCAAGGTTTCAGTTGGGTTGTACTTGGTTGGAACAGTGGTTTGGAATCTCTTCTCAACGGGTGAGAAAATATTGGACTAACCTTCTAGATGAATCTTTTGACCTTCTTTCACTACACAAACCCCTGCCCTCATTTCCCAACTAATTCTTGGAAAAATTGCTGCTCACAAACATTGGAAAGATCTTGCTAGAAAGCAAAGCCCACTGTATAGTAGATTCTCTTGGAGGGTTTTTGATCCTTGGAAAAAAAAGAGATTTTTTTTTCACCCCTACTGGTTACCACATTAAATATTTTTGGTGATTTAAGTAAATATTTATAAATAAATCATTTGTCCAGTGTATATTTTCACATTGATCTCCTAATAAGTCAGAGGTAATAATTTTTAGGTTACTATGAGACAATTTGAAGTGCTTTTCTTTTTTCTAAAATACACTAGAGAGTAGAGGATTCAAACTGTAGACTTCTTGATTGCTAATACAGTTGAGTTATGCTCGCTTTGGTTATTTTTTTTAATCTTTGTCTTGGATGTCTAATTCTTCAAAACATAAATGAAACGTATAAAACTCAAAAACTAAGATTATTTATAATCACAATTATACTAAGTTGGTCTTGTGGTTAATAAGAACTACAAAAATAATAAAGGCCTTCGAAGAAATGAGTTCAAGTCATAGTTGTCATTTATCTAAAATTTAATATTTTACAAGGTAATTTGGCAAACAAATGTAGTAAAGTCAAACGGTTGTTTCGTGAGAATAATTGAGGTGCATAAAAATTGTTTTTGATTAATCATAATTAGTCATTCTATATAGCAAATGATACAAATATTCACCGACTATAGTACTTATAACAATTGATTTGTATGATTGTAACATCAAATATAACTGAGAAAATACATAAAGTTCTCTTCCACTTGGCATTAATGTAAAATTTATGTATGGTATGTAAGATCCACCAATTCACCAAATACAACAATTACAAACACTTCCACTCCCCAATCTAACCACCAACAATGTACGTATAAATAAAAACTAAAAAAAGACAACCCATTGACCATTATACCCTCATGACGATGAAGAAAATGACACATTTACCCTGTGCAGTATTAAAAGAACCGAACTTTCTTTTACCGTGCATTGTGAAAAGCAAATATAAATGGTAAAAACAGAAATAGAAATTCCAATGAAATGACGAAAACACCCCTCCTAGGCAAGCCGGCGAGGATGCAAATAAACACGAAGCCCATTCTTCATAAAAAGAGTAAGAGACATTTTCTGCTCCACCCGGTGACCGGGAACCGGTGCTAGCCGGTACCGGAGCAGTACGGCGGAGGCGACAGACTTCATTTGCAAATAAGCCAAATCCTTTCCTAAACAAGTCCTCGGTCCAGCATTAAACGCCACAAACTTATAAGCATCCTTTGGCCCCTCGAACCGGTCCCCGGTCGGAGACAACCACCGGTCCGGTTTAAACTCCGTACAATCCTCCCCCCAGATACTCTTCATCCTCCCGACCGAATAAATCGAATACGTCACGGTCGAGCCAGCTGGCACAAAAGTGCCATCTGGCAACACGTCATCAGCCACTACATACTTGAAATCCTCCGGTACGGAAGGGTATAAACGCAGCGTTTCGGCCAACGCAGCTTTTAAGTACACCAATTTATCGGCTTCGTCGAATACCAACGGCTCTTCAATCCAACGGCGTGGATCGTCGCCACGTGTCTCGCGGAGGACTGTTGAGATTTCAGAGAGGATTTTTTTCTCCACGTGTGGGTGGTTCATTACGAGCCAAAAGAACCACGTGAGAGCTACGGAGGAGGTGTCTCGGCCGGCGAGGACGAAGTTTAATGCGATGCGGTGGAGCACGGCGGCGGAGAAGCGGTCACCGTCGCGTTTCTTCATGAAGCGTGATAATAAGTCGTCGGAGGGAGATTCTTTACGGGCTGCAACGGCGTCGTTTATGTATTCTTCTACTACTTTTAAACTCTTCTTTAACCTTCTTTCCATTCCCATGCCCAAAAGCTTCTCCAACCTTACAAAAGAATGTCAAAATTTTATACACGTCAATTATTTTACATGCATGATTGATCAGGTGCAATCAAAAAATATAATTCAGCTCAAAAGAAAATCTAAGATAATAATTATAACACTAAATAAATATAAGGGTCTAAATCAATAATTAAAATATGATCGATATTGATATCCGTATATCAATTATACGAATAGTATCTCGATATCAGCAAATATCCTTAATTTTTTTTAAAAAAAAATTACTAAAATTAATTAACCTAATAATTAAATTGGTTTTACTTCCAAACTATTTTTTTTATCAAGATATTATGGTTAGTATTCATATTCATGGTATAATTTATATTTTATGTGTATCACTGACATCGATGGATATTTAACTTTTAGTCTAAATGCTATTTCGTTGTTTCAAACTTTTTGCAATTGTTTTTATTTTAACTGTAAACTTTGCATAAAGAAGGAAAAACTTATGTTGCTTTTTCGATTTAATATCGTTTGGTTACCATTTTGTTTTTTATTTTTACTTTTTAGTATTTTTTTAAAGAATTTTGCTTTTGGTTCTTAGGAACTAAATTTATTCTCTTAATTTCTTACTATGATTTGCATCCTTTTTTAAGTACAAGAATTGACTTTTTAACCAAATTCTAAATTTCAAAAATAAGTTTTTGAACATTAGTTTTTTAGTTTTTCAAATTTTGATTTGGTATTTTATATTTTATAATATTGATAATAAGTAAATAACAAATACATAAATTTAGAAATGGAATAAATGTTTATCTATTTAATTTTTTAAAAAAAAGACAAAACATTTTAATTTAGTTTAATAACAGAAAAACCAATTAAATTATAAAAATTAATTTGCACCCTCAAACTTTTAATTATAAAAATTAAAATTTTAAATTTTTACAAATATTAAAATTAGACCCTCAAAGCTTTATATAATTGTTATAATTTTTACAACCATATAAGTTTGAGGGTCTAATTTTAACACTAATATAAATTTGAGATTCATTCTTATAATTAAAAGTTTGAGGTTATAATTATAACTATTAATTAGATGGTTTTTGCTATTTGTAAATAATAATAATAATAATAATAATAATAATAATAATAATAATAGGGGACATTTTTAATATAAAAAATATTTAAAAATATTTACACTTTATAGTAAAAAGTTTCAAAACTACAAAGTTATTTTAGAACATTTTGCTATAAAGTCTAAATATTTTCTAGATTTTTTTATTTATAAAAATTTCTCTAATAATAATTTAGAGGTTTTAAAAAAATAAAAATAAAAATAAAGACCTCCATAAAAGACCAGGGTAAAGAAGGCGCTGAAGAGTGGCCTCAGTGGCGGTATCAAATGCCAAAGCGAACGGATTTGCCGGTAATTCCGGCGACAAAGTTTGTGGATCTTTCCCAAAAGTTAGCCCACAAATATTATCAAATGTTAATCGGAGCAACAGATCCTGCAAATCCACCGCCGTTTTATACTCCGCCGCCTTCTCCAATATACACCATAATCGCGTCCTTATCGTCCGATTCACCCACCGGTCCATCGCCTGCCGGAGCGTCCTCGTCGTGAACTCAAGCGCCGCCGTCTTCCGTTGAATCAACCAAATTTCTCCGTCGCTGTTGAAAATCCCTTGCCCTAATAAATCGTGAAACGCCGCTTGCCAGTCGGGTCCTTTCGGGTAATTTTCGAACCGGGTTCGAAGCACGTGCTCAATGTTTCTCGGGTGGCACGTGACCGTGTAAAATCCTTGCTTTTTAGCTATGAATGGAAGCGCCACCGTGCAGGTTTGGTAAGTGGCGCCGCCGCCTGTGGCGCGGAGGTTTCCGGCGATCCAGTCGTGGATTCGACGCCGGTTCGAGATGAGAGCCGGGAGGCTGCCGATGAGTGGCCAAACGGGTGGACCGGTGAGTTTACGGGCGAGGAAATGGAACCAAATGAAATAGGAGAGAATGAGAATGAGGAAAAAGGAGGGGAAGGGGAAGGGGAAGGGGAAAACGACGTCGTTGGCCATTGGATTAGAAGGAGGAAGGAATTAGTAAGGGAGGAGAGAAAAAGAGTGGATTTTATAAAGTGAAAGATAAATAAAATTGGGGAAGAATTTAGGAATGGTTGTTGAGAATTTTGAAAAAGAGCTGGTTTTGGAATTTGCAACCATTGTAATATTCACATGCACACGAAAACATTTACAATTCTTCATCTTTTCTTTTTTTAAAAAAAAAAAATAAAAAAATGAAAGAATATAATATATTATGTCTCATTCCGCTTTTTATTTTAACATTTTTACTCTTAAATTTTGAATTAATGATCACTTTTGGTCACCATCGACTACTTTAAAATAATTACTAATTAGAATGTGAATTTATCAATTAAATTAATAAAAACTATTTTACTTATTTTAAATTAATTAATAAAAAATCAACACAAATAGCTAAAAGTTGTCCAAGTGAAAATTCATGGGTAAAATTGTAAAACCCTCAACCCTATTAACCAAAAAGAAACTTAACTCATAATTCAAGGGTCAAAATGTAATATCCTAAAACTTATAAATCAAATGAAAACTAAAAACTATAAGTGCAACATTTTGAAACCTAGGAGTTTTTTGTTTCAACCCAACAGTCTCATACCAATAGAGAAAATTGTCTTCACTTATATACTTATGATCATCTTCTTATCTAACCAATGTGAAAATTTGATCGCATTCTCAACAGTCATGAAAGTTGTTGGGTTTTGGTAGAATATTAAAAGTGCAATTGTTTCAAATTGAAAAAGTTCAAGAAAGTGATGGGTTTCAAGTACTATAAAAGGGATCCTATGTCTTTGGTTTCAAATTATCTCAGTTAGAAATACTTTAAACTTGAGTGTCCTAATTCTATTTAAATTTCTTTTTGTATTCTCTATTTTGAGAGTGGGATTGAAGAGTGTGAGTAATATAAAAGCTTTGAGAGAGTGCTTTCGTAATTCTGATTAGTGACATAATTATTTTAGTGATTTAATAGGTTTTTTTGTGGTCAGTTATGGTTTTTCTCCGATATTAAAGTTTACCATGCAAATTCATGTGTTTCCTAAACTTATTGATTTCTTTTAATTTGTCTGCTAATTCCTATGGCAGTATTGGGAGGGAGGTTTTTTTCCCAACAAGTGGTATCAAAACCATGCTCTTGACTTAGTAATGTTGGTAGAATCCTCAAGTGTTGAATAAAAATGTAGTGGAACCTCAAAAGTAGTCATGGATGTGATCCGTGGTTGAACACTCGATCAGATAGGTAGTGTGCTCTAGTGAAGAGAAGTTCACCTAAATAAGAGTTAGACGGATGGATGACTATTTGAGGGGAGACTCGGTGGCCCTTTGTTCGAGAGAAGGATTATTGAGAATGCGACCAAAGTCCCACATTAGATAGATAAGAGGATGATCATGGGTGCATAATCGAGAACAACTATCTCTATTGGTATAAGATCTTTTCAGGGCGAAACTAAAAACAAAGCTATGAGGAATTTATTTCCAAAGTAGACAATATAATACCATTATAGAGATATTTTGAGGGTTGTTATTCCTACACATGCAAACAATTAGGTCCAATTTTACTTTAAAAAAAAAGTTTGGAAGAGATTAAGGATTGATCTCATATCTTTGATCTTTAAAAAGTAAGTAGAGTTGTACCCTATATTCAATTAATTAATAAGGGGGAAAAAGTAAAACAGCCTAATGGTTTTTAATCAAGCCACATTTGGAAAGAAATTCAACAGTGTAACTAATGAAACATGGCAATTGTGTAAAGTTTTCTTGCATTAAAAGAAAACTAAGTAAACAAAATTTCTTCCACCTACTAAGAAAGGCAATGGATGCACCTAAGAAGAAGCCAATGGGGGAAATAAGAGCTTTTGTTTGGGTGCCAAACAAGCCCTAACATTTTCTTTTATTTTCTTAATTGCCCACAAAAACAAAGGTTTTTGGTTGGTTAGATTTGGTCCAACTGCCATGGGAAATTAGGGTTTCCTCTTCCAATGTATTGCCCAAATTAAACAAAGTAATAGAAATAACATTGTAATATTTATAACAAATTAAGATTTTGTTACAATTACCCTTATAAAACTTTTTTTAAATGGGAGGCATTAAATAAAAGTGATAAAAATATTGGAATCTACCATTTGATTCAACTTTGGTCGTAAAATCCTAGCTAAATTGGAAAATTTTCATTTTTTTAAAAAATTTAGAACTTCGAAATTTGTTTTTAAAAATACCCTTGGAGATCACAACTAGAAAGGTATGAAAATTAAATGACATATGTGCAACATCATTCATGTAAAATAACCCAACGTTTGACGTATAATAATTTATTATGTAATTGATTTTAATGATAGCTTTGAGATGAAATAAATAGTAATAATAATTTTTTTTCTTCTTTATATGGTCGTAAATAATATACTTTTAGGAAAAAATTTAAATAATATTATGTATGCCTTCTAACTCATACATATCAACAATCAAGTTTTTTCTCTTAATAATTTTAAAGAAAAGAATATCTTTAGGGACAATTTTAAAGTTCAAGTTTATTTTCTGGAATAAATTTCAAGGTTTGAGGATAAAAATGCAACTTTTTAAAGTCTGTAATCATTAAACATATATGAATGAGTATTTTGTATAATTAAAATTAAAGAAAAAACAATTAAAAAAGGAACAGAATTTTGCTTACTCCCCTTTACATTGTCAATGGTCGTTTACCCTATATATGTATGTATATCTGTGTGTGTATATATATATATATATAAAGAAGAACAAAATAATTATAAAGCTAAAATATAGATAGACCGAAAATTGATGAATTAAAATAAGGTTAGTCTAAATACTGGTGTGGATTTTGAATCTTGTAAATGCAATTACTCGATCGAATCTAAAGGTTTATTTGGTCATTAATAAGCTTATAAACGTACATATTTGAATATCACCCCACAAACATGATTTGAGATTTTAATCTCTGAACTGTAAAAGTTTCTTACCAATAAACTCTTCTCCCCAAAAAAAAAAACAGAAGTCTTACTAGTAGACCGTTTATGTTTACAATCAAGTATTAGAATTTGTTAAATTAGGTTCAAAGAAAATCTCCCATAGAAATAAATAAATTCATGATATACAAGTGTCGAGGGCGTAATTATTTTTACCTGGTATGAGACTTTTTATTTTTTATTTTTAAATAAAAAACAACACAAGAACAACTTTGGACGAAGAGTTAAGTTGAAATTAAAGAATTGTTAAACAATTAAGGAAACGATCTTGGATGATAATTTGCCATCACATTAAACTATGCTCGGAAACTTTGGCTAATAAACAACATCCAATGAACTCAATCTCATAAACCACAAAAATCGCGGAAAGTTGATTAAAACTTAATGATCAGATATCTCAAAGAAGGATTATTTCTGATTTGAAATTCAAGCGGCTTCACATGCAAAGACTGATACAAAGTCTTGGGCTTTTTTTTGGTAAGTAAGTTTGGCTATCCATCGTTTAAGTAATTCTCTAAATTAGATTAAATCCTTCAAATTATTATATAATTTCAAGAAAAATAATATAGAGATAAATGAACTGTGAATTAATCAAACTTGCCTGTTAACCAATGGCTCATTTCCAGCTCAACTTTTTAAAATATCCCGAAATCAATTCTAACACTTGATTATTCACTTTTAAAGTTTGTTTGCCTCAAAGGTAATTCCACAGAGAACTTTTTTTCTTTAAAAAAATTGCATAAAATTTATCAATGTATCATGGATAAACTCATCTAATGATATAATCAATCATTAAACGACCACTAGATATAATCGACTTTGAAAGCAAGATCTAAACTTAATTAGATTTGCTAAACCTGATTACTATATTATTATTACATCTGCTGAACCTGATTACTATGTTATTGTTACATTATTATTACATCTGCCGAATCTAGTTACTATATCCTTTTGCTACTACCCTTCTAAAAGTTCAAAAATGGTGTTCATAACACCATAAACTGGTTTTATTCTACATAGCCAAATATCATGGTTTTATCTCTTTTAGACAAAATATACACATTTAAATATGGTTTTTTTCTTTTCTTGGGGAAAAAGAAGAAGGCTTTTTTTTTTAAATGGGTGAGAGATTTGAATACTAGACAAATTAACTTTGAAGCATTTTCAAATGTTTAATTTAAAACCACCATTCCAAATAGTGTATTTTCAATAATTTTTTTAAAAAAATGTTTAAATAAAAATGAATTTTTTTGAAACACTTTTACCACAAGATGAATCCAAACGGACTCTTAAATCGGCCCTTTTGAAGTCATTCTTTACCAATTCCATGTCCATCTTGGAAATTCCAAGGGTATAGAACGAATCTTCGCATTTCAGTTAAAACAGTTAATAAATTTTTAGGTAAATGAGGAGATTTGGATTTCCCGCCTTCAGTTGCTCCGACTGTTTTCATCAGGTTAAGCAAATAACCAATATGAATGTATGCTCAAATGGACCGTAGACCAAAACGATAGCCACGAACAGCGTAGCAGCGCCATCCCTGTATACAGAAAACAGAAAAGCACGCTCCCTACGCAGGCATTATCCTGTTCAGGTTCAAAGGGACTATCTCAGCCTCTGACCAGTTAGCCCCCGAACGAGCTACACTTGGTCGAGGCACCCCCGGTGCGTTTCTTAAGTTAATATACGATTTAAATTTTTTAAAAAATAATGAAAGGGACAGAGTCAAAACATCAAGCAAAGCGATAACTTCCTCTTAGTTCCAACAGATAGATAAACAAAGCAGACAAACTTGAATACAGCCAATAAAAGAGGAAAAGACAAGCTAAACTTTGTACTCTTCCATGGCCTGAAACTGGAGACTCAAGCAGGCATCGATTTTCTGTTATGGTCGGTCAATCATCGACGATAAGTCTCCTGCACTTCCAACCCTTTTCTCCTTCATGAGCATCTGCATATTGGTGTACCATAAGAATCAACAAAAGGAATTAACGGAGCAATTGCTAAAAGATGAGAAACAATATCGATTGCATTCTGCTTTTTAAGATAAAGTCATAAAACTCCAACTTTTTAAGATAAAGTCATAAAACTCCAAGTTCAAGCCAAAAATCTAGTCCGGGAAATGATCTTTCAAAGTAACCAATCCATAAGACACAAGTTTCAGAAAAAGGACAGTAAAACCTTTACGCCCATACCCACAATATGGGGTCAAATTTTCCAAACGCTTAAAAATCTTTCAATACAATTTAGAAAGTCATTTCAAACATACCTTGTAGAGGTAGTTCCTCATCTAATGAAATGTGACGAACTATTTGTTACCATGTAGATCAAATAATAATTAAGTACTATGTTGATGCGTCTTAAGAAGAACGTAGCAATATGAGATGCCTTGTACCAAGTCCTTTCAAGCGTAGAATTTGAAGACTAACAGAAATATTTATTCAAATGGTCGTTCTATGCTAAAGAAAACCAAGCATTAAAATCAGAAAGCTGAAAGTTTCTATGATTACTAACCAACCTTCACCTCTTCTGGGAGTCCACGTAGCTTGCAGGCAAGTAGATTTCTCCACCAGTTTCACCATGTTGCTCACCACTAATGGTTTTCTTTGCAGCCAGGAACTCAGCACTCATAGCATCCATCCCTTGCTGCAGAGCTTCCTCTGCACTCCCGTACCCGTGTTCTTCAGCATACTTCCGCACATCCTCGGTTATCTTCATTGAGCAGAACTTGGGTCCACACATGGAACAGAAGTGAGCCACCTTGGCACCTTCTGATGGCAAGGTTTCATCATGAAAGGACATGGCAGTCATAGGGTCTAATGACAAAGCAAATTGATCCATCCATCGGAACTCGAATCTCGCCTTGCTCAGTGCATCATCCCATGATTGAGCATGTGGGTGACCTTTGGCTAGATCAGCTGCATGAGCAGCTATCTTATATGCTATAACTCCAGCTTTCACATCATCTCGATTTGGCAATCCTAGGTGCTCTTTCGGTGTAACATAACAGAGAAGGGCCGTGCCAAGAGCACCAATATTGGCAGCACCAATGGCAGAGGTAATGTGGTCATATCCAGGAGCTACATCCGTAGTCAAAGGACCAAGAGTGTAAAAAGGAGCTTCATTACACCACTCAAGCTGTTTTTGCATGTTTTCAGGGATCTTATGCATTGGGATGTGTCCAGGTCCTTCATTCATTACCTGAAACTCAAGTATGTGGCCACTAGTTAGTAACACAGAAGATATAACATTTCCTACTAGCATAAAATGAAAATAGCAGACACTAATTGCATTTATCAGTTATTGAAAAAGATGATCTTAGTTTCATATTTTTAATGGACATTCCCATAAAACTAATTGTGCGAAGAGAATCTGCCACATTGTAAATTGGAGCTCTCAGCCAAACCAGCATACAAAAAGTTATCGGGTGATGAAATCATAAGATACTACTTCAGAGGTTCCTAAATTCCTGACAATTCAGCCACAAATGTATCAACATGTATGAAACTGACTATTAGGTAAGCCCTGAGTGGTTCTTACAAAAGCCGCAACTATGAGATGTTCTTTCAAATAAATATAACTAGGAGTAAAAAGGTTTGCTCTCAAATGCATATGACTATCATAAGTGTGATTGTGAGCATGTGCATGTATGTAAGAAAGAGAGACTTATATTCACTACCTGCACATCTTTTTCCCATGCTCTACGAGTCAGTTCGCCCTGAGTTAAGAGCTCTGCAAATTGCGCAGTGTCATTGGCATCATAAATTGAACCAGGTCTCAGCCCATCACCAATTGATAGGGATATGTCATACAGATTACAGATGTCAAGTATGTCATCCCAATGTTCATAAGCAAAATTTTCCTTATGATGAGCCAAACACCACTTTGCATGAATGGATCCTCCACGTGATACAATTCCTGTCATTCTTTTTGCTGTTAGAGGGATGTATCGAAGTAATACCCCAGCATGAATTGTAAAGTAATCAACACCCTGCTCAGCTTGTTCAATCAGTGTTTCCCTGAAAATTTCCCAGGTGAGGTTTTCAGCTATTCCATTCACTTTTTCAAGTGCCTGATATATGGGGACAGTTCCTACTGGTACCGATGAATTCCGCAATATCCACTCTCGGGTCTCGTGTATGTGACGACCGGTGGAGAGGTCCATGACAGTATCAGCTCCCCACATGGTCGCCCATTGGACTTTATAAACTTCTTCTTCAATAGAACTTGCTACAGCAGAGTTTCCAATATTTGCATTAACTTTGACCAAGAAATTTCTGCCCACAATCATGGGCTCCAACTCCAAATGATTTTTGTTGGAAGGGATAATTGCCCGCCCACGAGCAACCTCTGACCTCACAAACTCCGGGTCAAGCTTCTCACGAGTGGCACAAAACAACATTTCCTCAGTGATGATTCCATGCTTGGCATAATACATCTGTGTGTATCTTGGTGTGCCTAATTTTTCCCTCCTATCAACCCAGTCCTTTCGAAGTTTAGGCAATCCTATATAACATTGTTGATTGTCAGAAACAATGTAAATTGAAAGACAGGTAACAAGTATGCTAATTTGCATTGTTGTATCATGGAAGTTAAAAAGCATCATAAATAAGTATTGGATTACAAAAAATGTAACAAAATATCAAAGGGACTTAATTTCCATCATAGAAAGCAGTTGTACTTGCCACCATTTAGTTTTCTCTATGGAGTCAGATAGGCCCACAGATAAAAGATTTCAGTTTCACACTAGATAGGCCCAAAGCCAATATGTGCTACAACACAAATATAGCAATAATGAGTCTTTTCAAGAAAAAGTTAAAAGTCGATCATCTTACCAATACGGGGACTGATGTTTTGAGGACCACTAGTGTCATAATTATCAAAGTTTGGTTCATCGCCAGATAAATGAACCCGACGAAAGGGTACTTTGAGTACATGCCCAGTTTCTTTGTGAACAACTTCCCTGCAAAATAAATAAATGTAAATGTATGGTCATCATCTATTAGTTCTGTAACAGTTATAAAAACTATGAAACTATAATACCCCAATGGATTCACTCACTTGTGTTCTTTTGTGCTTTTTGGGAAACATTGTTCAAATGAAGGAAGCGGCAGAAAATCAGGAGATGAAGGATCAACTGTATGTTTCTTGCTTTTGGCTTTCTCCGTACTGGTTCCAGGGGGATCAAAGGTTAAAGTGGCTCTCGGAGCTAACGTAATGGACGAAGGGTGTAAGTCCTTGCATGCACCGGAAACACGTCCAACCACGTCAAACCCAGGCAAGAAGGCAGTATTAAGTGGTTTCGTAGCATGGGAACGGTTCCCACTCTTACCAACAGCTGGTGTTATGGTAGCATGAACTGACGCCATCTTTGATCAAGAAATTTTTTAAAAAATTAATAATAATGGTCAAAATCCTACCATTGAAGGAAAAGAAAAGTTTCTTGGACTTTAAAAACGATTTTCAGAATTAGATACAACGAGCTTCATAAATATCATAATATGTCGTTCAAAATCAGACTCCATCATACCGAAGATAGAAAAATAAAAAACAAAAAGCATCTTAAATGTCTTAATATGTCTTTCGAAATCAGACTCCATGAGACGGCTCAGTCTAAGATCTCGAAGAAAATGCTTTAAAATCGACAATATTTTTACATCATAGAAAATCTTCAGGTACAATAGGCAACGAAATGAGAGAAAAACAAAAAGCATCACCATAATACAATTCAATGAACAGAGAACAATCTAACTTTCAAGTAACAGGTGGAAGAAAAATCACAGAATAATAGAAAAAACAAGCAGATACTACACGATACGCTCCAACAAAATCCTTAAAACATACAGAATTATCAGTTCATTCGCCGATCAAAACAATCCATCATCATCAATGCCAAACGACGAAAACTCAAGCGCAAACACAATCATCAAACGAACTCAGCAGGCCATGCAACAAAAGACTACAACAAAGCGATCCGATCGAGAAAAACGCAAGAATGATAACAGAAAATCGATTCAAAACACAACGGAGTGCATAAAATGTAGTTTCAGAGTGGATTAAGTTACAGAAATATGAAAATTAAGGAGGCGAAACGGAAAAGATGTAGGGTTTTCGGAAGAACCTAGCGATGAAAATGCTTGGGAGTTGAGTCTTATCTGTTAAACACGCGGTTCGAGCAAAGAGTGAGATGATACAAAAAACGGAAGAGGATTGGGTTTTATATAAGGGGGCAGAGTGACGAATGTCCAATTCGTACTTTATAAAAGGTAATGAAAAGGATGTCCACGTGGCAGAAGCTCCGGGTTTAGATATTTCTGACTCTGATAATCAAAATATCTTTTTTTTTCTTTTACTTTAATATCCCAAACATCACTCGTCCCAAAAAGGGGGAAAAAAAAAACCACAAATAATAAATATCTTTCTTATTTCTTTTTTTTTTCCTGCTCTTTTCTATTTATTTTTTTCTCTCCTTTCTTTCACTAAACTACAAATCTAGTCCCTGTATTTGGAATATTGTTTTGAACTTTGAATAGGGTAGACTTCTTTAATTTAGTTTTAATGCTTTAATTTATGTTAAAATACAAATTTAATATTTAAATTTGAGTTTTGCATGGTCGTATAAGAAAGGCAGAAGAGGATTTAATTGGATTGTTTGTGATCATGAAGGTCCTACACCTCTGAGTAGCTGAAAATTCACCCAGGAGAATGGATAATTAATTTGTTGGAAGTTGAGATCATCATAGAGCTTAAAAGCGATCAAGCGGGGGGAGGGGGGTTCCAAATCCACCTTTATAGGTTGAATCTCATGGTTGGAGGTCATTAATCTCATTAATGGGGTGGATTCCTTCCTTTTTTATATTCAAATTCTTACTTAGGAACATTATTTTTTATGACAAGTCTATTAATATCTTTTGTCTTTGTCATGTTGCTCGAGAGGAGAACAAAGAGACTCATGCCTTTGCGGCTTTGACATCCTCTTAATGTTGTTATTTGATCAGAAAAGATGTTTTTTTAATTAGTGTTCTCCCTATTATTCTGGATGAGGAGGTTAGGTTGTCATTGTTTTCATTCTTGTGTTGTTTCCATTGCCTCAAATCTAAATTGTTTTCTTTGTAATTTCAATAAATCTTAAATTTAGTCCTCTAAAATTAATAATTTTCCTACAAGAAAATTATAAAGAAAATACTTATAGAGACTAAATTATTTTTCAAAAAAGTAACTATAAACTGACAATGGACATCATTTTTAATATTTATACCACAGAAAATAAAATTGAACGTTTGAAAGTATATGGACTAAAATAAAATAAAATAGAAAGTGCATGGACAAAAATGGTATTTTTTAACTTCTTTTTCTTTTTGTTAAATCGCAAATTTAATACTCAAACTTTCAAGTTTGTATGAACTTCAAAAATTTTCTTATAAATCCCTAAACTTTTAGTTCTATGTATAATATAAGCCTCATACGTATTTTTAATTTTCGAAACTTGACTAATTTTGTAGATATAAAATTAAATTTTATGTCTAAACTATCAAATTTGTGTCTATTTGATCTTTGAATTTTAAAAAGTATCGAATAAATTAAAAACCTATTATACACAAAGTTGAAATTTGAAGGACCTATTAAACTTGAATTGAAACTTTTTAAGTTCAAAAATTTATTGGTCACAAATTTTTTATGTTTATGAAGATATTAGACACTTTTTAAAATTAAAGATTTGAACACTCCATCCTAAAGAAATGTTTAAGTGTTTTAAATATTAAGCAATCCTCATATAGTTAGATTCTTTTTTAATGTCATTGGAAGCAAAATTAAATCAATTACAAATTTAGTCATTAAATTTTAAATATATTTGAAAAGTTATTATGAGCGGTTACTAAGCACTTCAATTTCTTCTAAAATGATTTATTTATTAAATTAAACACTTGAAAATGTATTCTAAACACATCTAAGTTTATATCTACTAAGTTTTTAAATCTTAAACTTTTATATAAATAAGAGGTCTTCATTTTTTTTTAATGAAGTATGAAGTATTCATAGTTAGCATTCCCTTTATAAATCTTAGAAACATGTTTCCGTGTCTTCTTACATAAAATTTATTACTATAATTTAAGCCATTTTGAGAAAATAAAGCTAACTTTTTAATGACTAAATTTAAGGTTTATTAAAATTAAAAACCTTAATTTAAGATATATGAAAGGAAAATTATTTCAAATGGTAAAACGGTAGAAAATATTTACAAAATATAGCAAAATTTTGAAACTATGAATGATAGACACTAATAGACTTCTATCAGTGTCTAACAATGTCACTGAGAGACATTGATAGTAGTCGAGCAGCGTCTATCAACGTCTATCGTTGATAATTCTAAAATTTTACTATGTTTTGTAAATATTTTGATTCATTTTTCTATATTTAAAAACAGTATATTGAAAGTACGGTCAATTGAAAGTACATAAACAAAAATAAAATAAAATATAAAGTACATGAACAAAAATGATAATTTAACCATTTTTTTCATTTATTAAGAACATATTTATATTGGCTTTCTGAGTGTTTAAATAAATATTTATAATTGGTTGCGAACTTTTTAACTTGAAATTTTGATTTAAATATAATTTGCCATCCAATTCACTTATACATATTCTAGGCATTCACTTCTTAAAAGGGAGAACTCAATCAATTCATGGTGAATTTTTGCATCATGGTCCCTCAAAAGCTGTTCATTTGTTTATTATATCTTTTTCAGATAGCAACATTGATATTTAGTTATGCTTCCAAAATATCATCAGCACACCCAAAAATCTTTCACTTTCACCACATTTTTGTGGATGAAATCACCACAGCAAAGCCCACTTCCTGTTCTGAAATAATAAGTGAAAGATGCAAATAATGCTTAGATAGAGAGAGTGACAGAAAGAAAGAAATTATGATAAACAGAAGTCAAAATTGAAATGCACAAATTCCAGCTGAATGATGAATAATTGTCAACTTTTGGGAGTGCAAATTAAGGGTGCACAATAGATCCGAAAAACTCCATCAATTCAATCAGAATCAGATTCATACGGTTTGAATTGGGTTATCAACCTCACTCAGTATTGGATTCAAATAAATGAAAATTTTGTCGAATTGATTCATGAGTTTACCTAAAATAACTCAAATCAATCTTAATTTATTATTAATTTCATAAAATTTTTTTTTTTTTTTACTTATGGTATAATTATATATTCATATATTTATTTTAATTTAATGTAATTTCATGATTTTTTTATAGATAATTTATTCTCTAAAACTCCTACAAGCAATTTTTTAGCACTTTGAAAAGGAAATCTGCACAATATAAATTGAAATCAAATTGTTAATCTTAATTCAACATATGAAACTAACTAAACAAAATTTTTACATATTAATATTTTACTTATTTTTAGAACAAAAAATTAAATAAGCAACTCAGCTAACCCGACCCAATCCAATCCAACCCAATTATAACATAATTGGGTTGGTTTGAGTTCATTATTTAATAAGAGCTATTTAGGTTGAAAAACTCATAATTTGATCAATTGAGTTGGGTCTAAAAAGTGTTTCAACTCTATCCAACTCAACCCACGAACAACCCTAGTGTAAATAAAATGATCAAATTTCATACATTTGTAACTTTGTTCAACTAGGGAGAGAGATTATGGTTGAGTGTCAATACAAAAAATGCACAAAATCTTGTTTAGATGAGTTTTTTTTTTTTTTTTTTTTTGGATATCCACAATGTTTGGACCAACTTATGTGCACCTCAACTAATCTATTACGGAATGACTTGCTTGACCCTATAACATTTGAATGCCAAAAAAACTCGTAAGATATTAAATCCTAGATAGATAATGTTATAGGATTAAAATTCAAAATTAAAACTTCTACCTTATCCGTGCGGCATAAGAGGTCCTCTTTCTTAGTTCCGCCTTCTCTTCATTCCTTGGATGGTTGGACTAGTATATTTGAAGCACAACGTCAAGCACAAAAGCGCACTCGCACTTGGTCGAGGGGCTCACCCCATGAATTTTCCCGTCTTATTTCTCTCTAAGAGTTATTATACTTAATGTGAGTAATGATGGGAGTAAAATTCATGGAGTGGGCAGACCAAGTGTGTGCATCCTTGTGTGCTTGACGTTGTGCTTCCCATATACTATCCGACGATTCAAGAGACAGCCTGAACTAAGAGAACCTAATAATTTTAATTCTGAATTTTAACTTTGTGATAGGTAACCATTATGGATTGAACCCCATTTCTTCTTAATCCTTTATTAAAATTCATGTTTTTTATTTACCATTAGGTCAACTCAGGATGATTTCTAGCTGTATGATCATCAAATGTAACCTATGGAAGAAATCAGCTAGAGAGAAGGGACAATCAAAGACAGTTTATGAACAAAAGATGTCAATATTGAAAATGCACAAATTCCTATTGAAAGATGAATGTCTGATAACTTTTGGGAGAATAAGTAATATGACTGAGAAAGTTCATAAAGAAAAGAATGTACAATTCTTGTTGAAAGATGACCAAGACTTCATGCACTTGTAACTTGGATGAATGACTAGTAACTTTTGGGAGTACAAGTAAATGACCAAGACATTATGCAGTTCTAACTTTGCTAGGCTATAGAAAGAGAGGTTATATCAATAAAAGTCAATATAGAAAATGCAGACATTCTTGTTGAATGATGAATGACTGATAACTTTTGAGAGTATAAGTAAAATGACCCAGACTTCATACATTTGTAATTATGGAAATGCTATATATTTACAGTACAGTAGTGTGTACACAGCTGGGTAATAAATTACAGATATGAAGTTGGATGCTGTTAAAATTGTGGCCAATGCATTAGCTGATTGAGAACATTAAAGTTGATATGGCAACATACTGGAATACAGCTCGAACACGAGGTGCTTAGGCAGCTACATCGGCTGCTCCTTTTTGCAGGTATTTTTTTCAGCCATGTTGTGAGATGACATATCCAACCAGCAGGTAGCTTTCTTATAAAGAATGCGCCGAAATTTAGGTTACTCTAGGTATAAACTAATTATACATTATGGGCTATGAAGCTGGGGCTGAGTTCACTGACTGTACTGGGAGAAGGGATTCTTGCTTGCCTCTTACGAAGATGGTCAATTCTTTTGGTGCAACCACCATTCTCAACCACTGTTGTAGTTCTTCACCTTCTACTTTTTCATTTTCTAGAAGAGGAAACATAAATCAGAAATGAAAAATAAATCTTCAATTCTAGTTTTGTGATAGAAAATGATTTCTTTGTGTTTGCCTCAATTTATGTCATCACTTTTTGTCAAGGTTTTCATCTAGTTCGAGTCACCGTGTGGACTATCCTTTTATAGCGAACGAGAGATGAAACTGATTATCTCTAATTATAGTTCTATTAAAATTCACAAAAAACCTAAACAAAGAAAGAAAACATGGACGCATGGCAATATTCTCATCCCAAGCAAAGAATATCACCTTCTAAATGCGCACCAAGCCCTTCCAAGACAGCTGGGTTTGCACGCACAACTGAAAGTGCAATCTCGAGAGCAGATTGTAGCAATGATTTAACCTCTCTTTGAACAAGATCAACAAGATGGCCCTGCTGCATATATATAATTAATATGAACTGCATAGAAACATATACGATGAAATTAAAAATAAGAAAGAAATCGTAGAAAAATTAAGAACCTGGTCCCTTCCCCAAGGGGCAGCTCCCCCAGACTCATCGATCCCGCCACCAGAAAGTGTTGCCATGGACACAGGGCCTATTGTTTGGTTCAGACCATACTCAGCCACTGCTTTGTATGCCATGTCAGTTGCTCGTCTGATATCATCAAGTGCACCAGTTGAAATACGACCTGAAAAGGCTACTTCTTCTGCTGCACGTCCTCCCAGAAGTGTAACCAAACGGCCACGCAGTTCATCAATGAAGAGCAAATATCTATCTTCATTTGTTGGAGGAATATAGGTAAACCCAAGTGCCCCTCCTGACCTTGGTAGTATGCTCAATTTCTGATAAAAACATTCATGAAATGATTTTATCTTTCGTGCTGGCACTAGACTTGCAATATAACCAACCTCATAACTAAAGTGAGACTAGAGTTTTAGTACCTAACCATCAAAAGTTCCACTTCCACATAAGGAACAAGTCAAATCAATTAGTCAAAAGCAAAACAGCAGGAATTGCTTGGTCTAGGGCTATGTTTTCTAACTTGCAAATTAAGAGAGAATACGACATAAGCACTAATGATAAAATATGTCTAGAATTTGATAGCTGAATTACACAGGAAAAATAGCATCGCTACAAAAAGCTTGACTAAGGTAGATGAATCCAAGGTTAATCTGCACTAGCAGCTAGAAAACAAACTTGACATAGACCAACAGCTTCCAATGAAAAAATTATTGGACTCATAAAAGTGGACCAATAGCATGCATTACTTGTATTAAAAAGATATATCCTCAAACAATAGGTTATATGAAAAATTAGACTTCGCTGAAATCTACTAAACTTATTCTGATTCAAAGATTAGAAGAGCTAAACTACTCAAACGATCTTGAATCCCTAATAACAAGGCATAACTATATCCATGTCTGTTGCCAATAAGGAGAATGTCGGAACCAGAATGGATGAATGAGATGAAAACAAACACATAACAATAAATTATTGAATCATCTTTCTTAACCATATTGCTTATAAATGAAATCAAAAGGAAGTTTGGAATTATTATGGTTAATAATCAAACTATTTCATACCAAATGGCTAAACAATAATTTAACTGTCCCCAAACATAGTCAAATAAGACACATAAGTGTCTGTGTGAAGTCATTTTAGATAGATACTACCTCAGATACTGAATCTGATTCCATTAGGTTTAAAAAATTATTGCACCAGAATATTCTATTGCTACCTCTACACGTGGCTGTCCAGGTAGAAGATTCGCAACAGCTGTGCCTACAACTGCATGACCAACCTCATGTCGTGCAACTACAGTCTTCTCACTTCCTTGCAATTTGGCAGTCTTCTTCTCTATGCCCTGCAACAAACAACTTCCTTCATTTACTTATTAAAAAAATAATTTCCATCCAAATGCATACAAGGAACAGCGCCCTTCACTATAGAGCACCCCTCCCCTAATATCTGTCTCATATAATAAATATGTATCACACAGATATTATTACATATTATCGTGCATCTATAAAATGGAAAATATACTGTTATCTTATTGAAAAAGTATGTTGTGCAGAATTGCAAATTTACAAACAAATTAGCCAATTAGCCAATTAGTCATACAATTATTGTCTAAAAATATTAATGATTTTTGAGATAGCTACCAGTGCCCTTTCTTACGAGCTTCCTTTCTTTCTCTTTCTTTCAGGGGAGGTGTGTATGTGTATATTCTGTGTGGCATGTGCATACGTGTATGTTGTGTATGTGAGAGGGAAAGAAATTTACAGCTATCGATCTCTCCACTGCTTGAATAAAATCATCTTTTTCCACCACAATTTTGTTCTGTCTTCCAGCCAAAAGAGCAGCTTCATTAACCAGGTTTGCAAGATCTGCCCTGCAATATGTATAGGTTCCAATCCAATTTAAATCATCCCATTAGATCACCAACAACTAAGATCCATGAATTAGAAACACGTCTCATGAAATGATAGAAAGGGAACACAAAATACCCTGTAAAGCCTGTGGTCATAGAAGCAATATCACTGAGGTTGACATCAGCCGCAAGGGGGAGCTCTTTCTTGGTGACATGTACTTTCAAAATTGCCTCCCTTCCAGTTCTATCAGGTGTTTCCACCTAGAATGTTAAACAAATAGAGTACAGGGGGAAGAAAAAGAAAAATGCAAAACAAAGTTGAGATCAACTCTATCATCATCCAACTTTAGACAAGTAGCAGACCCATAATACAGGTCACAAACCATAACAACACGATCAAATCTTCCAGGTCGGCGAAGAGCAGGATCTAAGACATCTGATCGATTGGTAGCACCAAGAACAATGACAGCAGAATTGCTGTCAAACCCATCCATCTCCTGCAAACCAATTTAAAACGCATTGAACTTGTTGCTATTAGCTAACGTAATATAATTTGGAAGCTGAAGACTCACGCATGGAAACCTACAGTAAGCAACTGATTCAAAGTCTGCTCCCTCTCGTCATTGCTGACAATACGGAATTTACCATCACGACTTTTTGCTACAGCATCGATCTACAAAAAGGCGGGGGTTCGACTATATGAATTTTGAAGATTGGACCAAGTTTTCAATAGTCACTAATCACTATCACAGCGATGAGTGTTCTAACCTCATCGATAAAGATGATTGATGGTGCCTCTTTCTTTGCCCGTGCAAAGAGATCTCTCACACGAGATGCACCCATGCCAACATATAGTTCTACAAATTCACTAGCAGAACAACTTATAAAGGGCACTTCAGCTTCCCCAGCGACTGCCTTCGCTAAAAGAGTCTTACCTGTCCCTGGTAGACCCACCTGGTACAATGAAAATATAAAAAAATAAAATAAAATAAAAGGAACGTAAGAAAGCAATCCACCAGCAAGGGTGGTGTTTACCAGTCTGCATCATCTATAGCCCATATAATTATTTCCAAATATACAAATATAACATTATATAAGTTGAAATATACTCGTGCACAAACGAGTAGACACCAAGCCCAACTAGCATATAATTCTATTCAAATAGGACTAGGAGTGTCATATTGATAGGAGAAGAAGGCCAAGTGTAGAAGTGTACAGAGGACTTAACTATAAGTTTGATTTCTTTGACCAATTTGTGAAAGAAAAATGAGGTTAAATGGTACCATTGTATGTTAACGCCAAACCTTCATAACATTTGAGGGCAGAAAGGACAAAAATAACGATAGATCGGCAACTCAAAGATCACTTATATCAAACTTGCAAGAGATGCTGCAATGTTCAATTACCACATTAACCAAACAACTTGATTTATTCATTTATTTTAAAATTTTAAAGCCCTAAGCAAGCTAACGCTATATTGACCAATCTCAAGAGATAACAATAACTCTCACACGAACAATTCGTAAGATATTTGATATCCTAATTAGGTTGTCTCTATGATTTGAACCCATCCCCAAGAGGAATGGATTTATGGCTGGCACTAACTTTAGATCATTGGACCAACCAATGATTAATAACTTTCATTTAAAAGAATAAGGACAAACTCTGAAATTTTATTTTAAAAATGGATTATGCATACAAGCAGTTCTTCCAAATGGACCCTTGATAATCATGACTATTCTTAAAACTCACCAGAAGGACACCTCGAGGAGGCCGAGCACCAAGTCGAATATACCTATCCGGATTCCTCAAAAATTCCTGTGAAGCATATTTATAGTATGTTATTACCATATAAAAACCATTTCCCAAATAAATGAGAGATCTTCAAAAAGACTATGGACAATACCGATGACTTAATTTGGATGAGAAAGAAGTAAGAACTAAGTCCATACCACGATTTCTTCTAACTCCTCTTTAGCCTCATCAACACCAGCCACATCAGCAAAAGTAATTGATTCACCTTGTTCAGAGACTTTTGTCCCCCCAGAACCCCCAGACTTACGGTTCCTAATTTGACCAGCTGTATGCTAAATACAAGCAGGTGCCTGATCAGAATAAAGAACTACAATTCAGAGGGTGCAACAAAAAGAAGTTTCCCATCTCATACCTGTGAAAAGGTTACAGGAAACCGATGGAGAAGCCCAGCAAGCACAGCAACATAGAACAAAGCTATCTGGAAATCATAAAACAAGTATATAAATTACAACTCTGAAATAAATGGTATAGTTCAAGCACATAAGAGAGGTAAAAAGAAATAGCGTTACAGATGAATTCTTGCTTTTCATTGTTCCAATTCCTTTATTCAAATATGGCATGGTAAGAACATGCTTTTCATTACACTTACAATTATGAAGATATATGATTGCTTATAAAAGTTATCAGTTATACGTAAGCTATATGAGCTCCAAAAGACATTTGAATGCCATTGAATCTACTTGTTCTTCCTGCTAGCGAAATAATAATCCCTCCAATCTTATCAATCTAGAACTAACATTTGGTCATTGTGTTTTAACAAATATCAGATACATAAGATAGATGCCCATTTAGTTATACAAAGATCTTTAGTAGATGCCCATTTAGTTATACAAAGATCTTTAGTAGCATGACATGACAATTGAAACTCACCAATGCAGAGTTCAAGAATCCATTTGACCGCTTATCTGGTGACCCAAATTCCACTGCATTTTCAAGCATCTTATCATAAGGAGTTTTAATATCACTTGGCCTCGTAGTTGTATAAACTACTCTTTTAGTCGGATTAACACTTCTTATCAATGAATCTGATTCCTGCAGCTTGCTTCCACTAATGACTTCACTTTCCTGAGTCCCTGGTTCAGACTTCAACTTAAACATGATGTGCACCCCATCAACTTCAACCTTCTGCACGTTGTTACTGTTGATCTTGCTTAAGAAGTCACTGTAAGGGACGCTTACAAATGTCGTCGGTGTCCTCGGCTCGGACCCTGGTAATGGAATCCCGGGGCGAAGCAACCGCATAACAAAAATCACAATTCCTAGCTGCAGAAGCAAAATTCCAATCTCTTGGGCCTGAACAATAGGCTGCCACCGCCATTTTCCACCTTTAGACCACCACCAACCTCCTCCTTTTCCCTGCTTCTCCCTCCTCCGGTTCGACGAAGAACCAGAATTCGTCGTGTTGTTACTCACTCCCTGAGTTTCGCTTGGTTTTGCTTCACTCTTCTCCCCTGAACCACCTGTGGGATCACTATCCCTACCATTTGCACATATCTTGATATTCCTCGACCTGAAATTTCCCGCTAAACCTCCCCAAAGATTAAATCTATCCGAATTTTTCGAAGGCGCTAATCTATACAACTTTACAGAGGGAAAGGGCACTGAATTCGGAACAAAACGGTTTGAATTCTGGTGATATACCCTCGATTTACAACAGAAAAACCCTAATCCATTCCAACAACGAAGATTACAATTCGAATCCAGATGAAACTTGGTTCGAATTACCGGACTTAAAGACTCTACCGATGACATTTCAAACTTCCAGAAATTGGAACCACAATCAAAATCTACAAATCGAACTATGTATTTTCCCTATTATCATCTATACAAACAAAAATAAAAAACCTAAAAAAAATTTAAAAAAAAAATAAATCTATGGATGTGAGCAGTGCACCTGGAAAAAAAATTTCGAGTGTGAAAAATGCTGCTGAAGTGAGAGAAAGGACGAGAGATAGAGAGAGAGAGGGCGGGGAAATGTGAAGGGAAAAATCAACTTGCAATCTGAACCGTCGGATGAAGGTGAGGTATGGAATCCTGGCCGCTGGTTCATTTTTACGCCTTCTGCTTGGTAGCCTTATCCGTGGCCCCAGCCTTATGGGGTTTCTTGGAATATGAAAAAAAAGATAGTTTTTATTCTCTGCGGTGCGTTTCATTGAAAGTACGTGTTCTAACTTATGAAAACGCGACACGTGTCCAATAAGGGAAATGATATTACTCGCAAATCTAAATTCAAAAATGATTATGTGGTCGTTTCCTTTCCTCGCCAAAGCACTCATTTTTTCCTTTTTCCGTCCTAACGTTGATTCGTTCACATGCTGCCACGTAATACGAGTTTTTTTTCTTAATTAAAATTAGAAAAAAAATACTTTTTTCTCTCTTATATTTGGAGTTAGATTCGATTAGCTCCTTAAAATGTTTCACATCCAGGGCTATCTGTGGAATTAATTATTATAGTTCATCCTATATTCGGGGCATAAATATGATAGTGATATATAATCTATAATTATATATAGTAAGTATTATTTCAAAATCCTCTTTAATACAATTAGTATTTTTCACTCAACGCAACGAGTGTCCCATTAATTCTTAAGTGATATATCCATTTAATCCTTAACTGAATTAGCTATAATAATAAAAAATTATTAAAAATGTTACAAAGTCAAAGTTTGCAACTCTCATTGTAGTTTAAACATAGAATGTGTTATGGGTCATATTGGAAAAGAGAGAGATATCTATAAGAAAAAATTGCATAAACCACCGCTGAACTATGGGGTTGGTTATAATCACATCTTTCAACTTCCAATTTGATCAATTATATCTTTGTAGCTTGTTGGTGGTTGAAATTAGCCTCTTATTTTTAAATTAACCTTTATTAATTTAATTATGATTGGATATTTTAAAATTGAAAAATAAAATAAAAATAAAGATTCCTCGTCATCTCACACCTCTCCCTCTACCCTCCCTCTCCATCTTCATCTTCATATTTCTCTCTCCCTTTTCTAAAAAAATATCTGTTGAGATCTCCAACTACTGGGTTGAAACCTCAAATGTAGCGGAAAAAATAACAAATTAACAGAGGAAACAAAATCTAGAAACTTACTATCATTGATGACTCTGGAAGGCTTCACCAACTTTTTGGATCTACGATCTTGATTCCTCTACTGCAAATGAAGGGAACACCACTAAAATGGTTTCACCTGTATTCTCCTTGAGTTAGTGAGGTAGAATGAGGTTAGATCCTTGGAGGGAATTTTGTTCGAACAGAAATCTCAAAAGACCGACAAAGAAAAACAATCATGTGATCATGACAAAACTTCTTTTAGAGAGAGGAGAGAGTTGGGAGAAGATTTCTTCCCACTCCCATATAACTCCCTACGTCGGGCAGTTTGTTATAACAGATTTTTAAGTTAAATTCATTATTTATTTAATTAATAAATTAAATTAAATTTGTTTTAATTAACTAAATAATGTCAAATTCATTTAGTTTAAAAATAAATTAAATCAAAATTTAATCTATTAAAATAAATCAAATAATTATTAATTAATCAAATTAATTAATAATAATTAAAAAATATATATTTAATTAAATGTACATTAAAATCATAATCTAATATCTCCCTCTCTCATAATCTATAGATTTAATTCAATTGATTCAATTTAATAATTAATTAATTAATTAATTCTCCAATTAATTAATCATTAAATTATCACATATTTGATTTATCCTTATAATTGAATCACATTCAATTATTTTTCTCTCACATTACCTATAGTTTTAATGTGCATTTCACATTAATTTTAACCTATAGTTTTAAATGAATTTTGTTCATATTAAATTTAATATTTGAACTTCTTCAAATATTTAATTTTCCTATGAATTAATTTTGAATCAAATTTAGAATAAAATTATATTATAAAGTTCAATTAAAACGTAAATTTTATATTATAATACATCACCATACATTATATTTTTTCCCTTAGTAAATTTGAACATTTCAAATTACTTTAATTATCTCAATACCCTTTTTGAGCTACTAGGAGACCCAATGGACCTACAGATCAGAAGCTCCAACGATATGAGATTAATTGGCTAAATTCATTAACCAAGTTAATTAATATTCGTTAATTGTGGGTACACTTTATTATAGACCTGCAGTTGCACTCTTCTCACTGCAAATATATTTTTGTGTCCATGAATATTGATCAATAACAGTAAGTTAGTCATGTTAGGGTTGATGCCCTAAAGTCTCGTGTCCCGTAGTTTGTAAACAGTATATACGAACACCTGTGTTGTTAATATATGATATTTACTTCACATCTTGTTTTTTGCTCGATTATTTGTTTTATTTTCTTTGCCACAAACCAATAAACATAAATTCACTGGTTATCTGTATGTGACTCACTCGAGTATGTGGTGACATACAAGTGGATAATGTCTTGAGTGACAACCAAAATGGTCTGTAGTAAATGGATAAAGGAGGGAAATCTTATCCTGGTAACGCTACGGACATGGCCCGCTTTGTGAAATGGTCACAAATGTTGTGACTTGTCACAGATGGTCCGATCCTGATCATTCGTATTGGGGACATGCAAGCAGGAACGTCCTATACAAAGAGTTTGTATAAGACCTGACCACGAAGTGTTAATGTCTCGTTATATAACATCGTTCATGACAGATACTTCACTTTCAATAGGATGACTATAGGTAACATGACCTCAATCCTGATAATTGGGAACTCTTTCCATGCCATTGAAAGTGGTCCTTTATTTATATGTGTGCGAGTGGCCAGTCACCGATTCAAACCCAACCATTTTGGGAATTCATGCTATTTGGGAGCTGGAAACTCAGTTACACAAGGTGGAATTCACGCATTCCCCAAGACAGGGTAAGTAGATAGATGGCTCACTAAAGCTGATTTGAGGCTTGAACGATGTGGCCCACATACCTTCTCTTAGCCCAAGAGGTGTTCACACATAGTTGACTATGTTATATTGTTCATTAAGAATCAATGGTATACTTAAGGAGTGAGATGTAACTACAGGTACAAAACGGTTTTATTGGCTCAGTTGTATTACGAAACATCTGTGAAGGGTCATCATACTCACGATTGGTTATATCCGATGGACACATAAATATATCTGTGGTAAGAAGAGTTCATCTGTTGGTCTTAGTGGAATCACTAGCAGTAACGGATGGTGGATCTCGTGGCTAAAGAGTATAGTCAGCTATTCACGTACCGTTAAGTCACTTGGGTAGCTTGGATAAAGTCGAAACCAGTGTTTGGTTAATTTGAAATGTTCAAATTGACAAGAGAAGTTCAATTATATGTAATATAATTGGACTGGTTAATTATATATGATATAATTGGATAAATATATGAGATATATTATTTTGGAGGAAATTAGATATAAATATGATTTATATCAAGTAGAGGAAAACATACTATAGTAGATACATGATATCAAACTAGAAGATATAAATATAATATGATCATATTTATTATTTAAATTAATTAATTAATTATTTGATAATTAACTAATTTGTCCAACGTTCAGACGTGGGAAGTGGGCTGCGTGGGTTATGATAACCGGCAGATTAAAAATGAAAATCGTTTTCATTTTTCACAATCGTGCATTCATATTTCCGTCCGCGCCCAAAAGAATTCGTGAAAGCGATCGCGAGAGCCTATACAATAGAAACTCGTCCGTCTAAACGATTATCTACCTCACGTTTTCGCAAAACGATCGTATACATTTTTTCTAAATGATCGTTCAGCCTTTCATACACGATCGTGTAGCTCATCTATACCATAAGCATTTTCGCTATACGATAGCACAGTTCCATCTCCCACTTGTTTATCGCCTACACGACGTGTTGTCCTCCCTCCTTTGCCAAACTTACCAAAGCCCACTATTTGGGTTTTCATGCCGAAGATACCTGGGTTTCACTTGTGGTGGTGTCGTCCCCGTCGCAGTGTTTGTGTTCGTACTGATCGTGCTGTTGCAGTCAACATACTAGTCGGGTGTTGGTAGATCCGTTGGAGGGTTTCCGCTGCTTAGGGTTCATACGTGCGAAGAGAGTCTTCATCTGGTATGAACCCCTTCCTTATTATTCATTGTGTTCTGAGCATACCGATAATTAGGTTTATATGCATAACTGTTAACGTTGAATGCATATCTTTTATGTTTCAGTCACTGTGAAATTGGAGCGATCTGAACCCGCTCATGGAACTCTCGGAATGAGATCCTTCAAGTCATTCACGAGTATCCATAAAACCAGTTGGGTCAAATTATCGTTTTAACCTCGGGTTACCTCTACATCCTTAAGTACCCCTACTCCTCTAATGAACACCTTATTTGTGATCCAACCATCAAATAAAAACCCATCCCAGGCCAATGAGAGGGAAGAGCTCTTTGTTCAAGTCCTAGAGACACCACTTAAGGGAACACTCATCTACTTACCCTTAAAGGCGGGAATGAGTGAATTCCATCTCGTGAAATTATGTTCCTAACTCCCCACTCGGTCTTATCCCCGAAATGGTAGGCTTATTGAGTCGACGAACTAGCCACTTTCACTCATACAAAATCAAATGGCAATCCCTCGTGAACAAGAGTCCATAATCTACTCAAGATCGAGACTAAGTTGCCTTGGTCATCCTAGTGAAATATAAACCTGACTAGTCAATGGAGTTACATCTAATGGTTACAATTTTGTGGTCCGGTCTTATGCAAACTTGTTGCATACGATACCCCCACTTGCATGTCCCATACATGAATGCGTTGGATCATTGCATTTGTATCAAATACAAAATGGGTCATGTCCATAGTGTCACTAGGACAAGGTACCCAACCTTATCCATATACTTGTTGGGTATTATATCCAAAAACTCATGGTTTGTAAACAGTAGAACTTATTCTGAAAATTCAATAAGTTGTTATTGAATATATTTTTGTTAGAAATCAAATAAACCAAAGTTCATTGACTATTACATTAATACTTGAACTTTATGTGAAGACATACAAGCGGATCAAGTTCGAGTAAATAGTCAAAATGATCTATAGTATATGAATAAGGTTGGGTGCCTTATTCTGGTAACACTATTGGGTACGGCCTACTCTGTAGTTGCTACAAAGAGTTGTAAAGTGCTACAAATGAAGTGATCCTAATTCGTTCATGGACATGAGGAGTGGGGGTGTCCTGTGCAAATGAGTTTTGTGCAAGATCGAACCATGAAATCAGTCACTCTTACTTTATAACGTTGTTTACTGTTTAAGGCTAACTATTTCAAAGCGATGACCTAGGTAACTTGACCTTAATCCTGAACTAACTATGAACTTTTATTTGTTTGGGATTATCCTTTGATCTGCAAACAATGAGAGTAAATCAACTACCTCTGGTCAATAAACTTTCCATTTTGGGAATAAAACCAGATGAATAGCTGGGAACATAGGGTGCAAGACGGAATTCACTCATACCCAATTATGATTAGTAGAGAGGTTGTTCCCTTCAAGTATTGATTTTGGGTCTTGAACAAAAGGCCTCACCCTCTCGTTGGCCTAAGAGGGATTCGATTTGTTGATTGGATCACAAATCAATTGTTCATTAGGGGATCAGTGAGACTTAAGGAATAAATGGTAATTTCGGAGGTAAAACAGAGATTCGACCCAACCGTTATTACGAGCAACCTGTGAAGGGTTAACTTACTAACCGAGTGGACATAATATATCTACAGTGAGGAGAGTTTAGCTATGGGCTTTAGTGGAATCGCCCGTTAGAACGAATAGGGGTTAGATTGGTCTAATGAGTTTAGTCGATTAATCTCGGATCGTTGGAGCCCATGATCTATAGATCCATGAGGTCCCCCTACTAGCTTGTAAATGGATAAGCTCTAGAATAGCGTAATAAGTTAATTTGAAGTGTTCAAATTAGAGTTAAAAAAAATTGGAGAAATGATATTTAAATATGATTTAAATATTTGAAGATGGAATTGTGTAAAAATTAATTTAATATTTGAGATTAAATTAATTAAAATTGTTTAAATAGTTATTTATTAATTTTATTAAGAAAATTAATTTATGAAATTGATTTTGTAAAATTAATAATATTTTCAATTTTATTAAATAAATTTGATTTATGAAATCAATTTTGATAAAATTGAAAAAGAAAAGAAAAACACAAAGTGGAAAAATGGATTTTTCCATTGTCTTCATGTACTAGCTCGCTAACAACCCACTTTAAGTCTTCATTAACTCCAAGCGTAAGCTGCATCTCATGCAGCAAATCTCTTTGCATGAATATCTACAATATATTGAAGAGATTGGAGTGTTTTGAATCTAATGCAACCAAACAAATTTTTGAGAAAATTCGATAGAAGAAGTTGTTTTTCTACTGGGTTGCTGCTGAGAGTTTCTCCAAATTCCCTTAATTCCAACTTATTTTGAGTCTCACTACTCAATCTAGAGCACCAAGAGGATGGTAAGAAAGATCTTTGGGGTGGTCAATAACAAGATTTTGAGGAGATTTGTAGCTGGTTTCAAGCTTAGAGGAAGTTCTTCAAAGGTATGTCGTGAAACTCATTTATTTCTGTTGAAGCATATTTTCTTTATAGTCAAAATTAATGAATTAAAGTGCTTATGGATTCTGGTCACTTTCGCTGTGCATTAATACCTTCCAACAATACTATAGACCCTTTAGGTTGTATCTTGAACACTGATTCCTGTATATCTCCACATACAGTTCAAGACTCATACAACAGTCTTGGATATTATTTTATTAGATTAAGGTTATTTAGACAAGATAAATATATGATAAACAATAACTATTTATTGCAATAAATATTAATAACACTTCATTAATGATCGGTCAAATATTACATTTACTATCTACGATTTTTAGGGCATAAAATCCAACAAACTCCCACTTGAACTAAAACTCTAGTTAGTGAGATGTGTATGTTGGGATTGATACCCTAAATCTCGTAGGGTCCTATAGTTTGTAAACTTTGTATGAACAAACTTTTATGTGATTAATAATATATGATATTTTTATTCACTTTGTTTATAAAATATGCGATATTTTAGTTGCATTAACCATAAATCAATAAACTAACATTCAAGGTTATCGTTGTAACTTAAACATGTATGTGGAGACATATAGGTGGATCATGTTTAAGTGATAACCTAAATGGTCAGTAGTGTATGGATAAGGCTGGGTACCTTATCTTGGTGACACTACGAGTATGGCCCGCTTTGTAGGTGTTACAAATGTTGTAAAGTGCTACAAATGATCTGATCCCGATCATTTATGTATTAGACATGCAATCGGGGACGTTCTATACAAAGAATTTGTATAAGACCGGACCACAAAATGTTTAGTCTCATTACATTACACCGTTCATAATAGAGACTTTCATTTCACCAAGATGACCATAGGTAACATGACCTTAATCCTGAGTGAGTTATGAACTCCTGCCTGTAAGGGCGATCCTTTGATTTATATAGGTGAGAGTGGCTAGATCGCCGACTCGACAAGCCTACCATTTAGGGGATTCATTTGATTGGGGAGCTGGGAACACAACTACACAAGATGGAATTCACTCATTTCCCAAAGTAGGGTAAGTTGATAAATTGCTTTATTAAGGGCTGGTTCCGAGTCTTGAACAATATGGTGCCTCACCTTCTCCTAGCCTAAGAGGGGTTTAGTCATAGTGCAACTATGATCTATTGTTCATTAGAGGGATTAGTGGTACTTAAGGAGTAATATGTAATTATAGGGGCAAAACGGTAATTTGGTCCAGTTGTACTTATGAGCAATTTGCGAAAGGTCATCGTACTGTAGATTGATTACATCCAATGGACACAAAAATATATCTATAGTGCAAAGAGTGCAGCTGTTGATCTTTAGTGGAGTGCCCAATAGTTAACGGGTGGTGAATAATTTAATTAAAGAGCTTGATTAATTATTCACGTATCGTTGGAGCTTCAAGCTACAGGTCCATAAGGTCCTCTTGGTAGCTCAAAAGGATTTAGTTGAGAATCAGTTTTTGGGTTAATTTGAATTGTTCAAATTAATAAAAGAGAATTTAATTATATATATGATATAATTAAATTGATTCAATCATATATGATACAATTATTATAATGTATTTGATACATCATAGTTTATTTGGAGGAAATAAGTATTTGAATGAGATTCAAATAGTTATTAAATTTAATATAAATATAATTTATATTAAATGTCATAAAATAGAGAAAAAGAACTATAGTTCATATTGTACTATACAATATTAAAACTATAGATTATGTGTTATATTTTATATAACATATAGTTTAATATAAATAAGATATGATAAGTTGATTATCATATTTATTTATATTAATTTTATTATTTTGGACAATTATTCATCTTTTCTTTTCAACCATCTTAGTAGGTGATTAAGTAGTTTTATGGCCAATCGAATAAAAGACTATTTTCTTTTCTTCCTCACAGACTCACGTCGAGAACTATACGAAAGAGGGCTTTACTATACGATAGTGTGAATAGAAACATTTTGGATCTTCCTCAATCTTCTTCCTCCTTCAAACTCAAACTCACCCTCCTAACCAAAATAGTCAGAGTCTACAACTCCTAGACTCTCACCCTGAGTATACCGAAGGCTCCTAGTGGTTGTGTCTTCTGTTTTCGTTCGTGAATTTCTCGAAGAAAATCTTTAAGGTTTTCTGAGTTCGAAGGATTTACTCGAAGAAACGTTCTTCAAAGGTATTATCTCTTGAAGTTTTTTTCTTTATAAAAAACATGTTGTAATTTATTTAAGAATGCATATTTTGTATGTTTGTTGTAAATTTGTTTTTCAATCAAAATGGAATTTGGATGATCCGCTTCCGCTCAAGGATCTCTTTAAAACGAGTTCCTTCAGTATATATAATAAATAATCCAAAGTTGGAAATGTCGAATTTATAATGTACATTACATGAAAAGTAAATATAGAAATACAATAAACTAGAGCATCCTTATACCCATTACACATCTCCTACTTGTGTTATATTATACTATATACATGTCTCATAGACCTAGACTCTCTAGAAGACTCTCTAACACTTTAGCTGAGATAGCTTCATAAATGGATCGGCGATGTTGTGCTCCGAAGCGATCTTGGTGATGATCACATCTTCTCGTTGCACAATTTCCCGTATCAAGTGATACTTCCTCTTTATGTGTTTTTCCTGTCTGTGGCTGCAAGGTTTTTTTAGTTGTTTATGGCCCACTTATTGGGGTTGATGTCCTAAATCTTGTAGGGTCCTATAGTTTGTAAATGTATTGAACAAACTCATTGTTTATTTAATAAAATATATGATATCGTATTCAAACCCATTGTCTATTTAATAAAATATATGATATTTATTCATATTTTAGTTGTATTAACCACAAACTAATAAACTAACATCCAAGGTTATCTTGTAACTTAAACATGTATGTAGAGATATATGGGTGGATCGTGTTTAAGTGATAACCTAAATGGTTTGTAGTAGATGGATAAGGCTGAATACCTTATACTGGTGACATTAGGAGTATGGTCCGTTTTGTAGGTGCTACAGTTGTTGTAAAGTGTTGCAAATGATCTGATCCTGATCATTCATGTATAGACATGTGAACGGGGATATTCTATACAAAGGAGTTTGTATAAGACCGAACCATGAAATGTTTAGTCTCATTATATAACGCCATTCATAATAAAGACTTACATTTCACCAGGATGACCATAGGTAACATGACCTGAATCCTGAGTGAGGACTGAACTCCTACCTATAAGAGCAATCCTTTGATTTGTATCGGTGAGCGTTGCCAGATTGTCGACTCAACAAGCCTACCATTTTGAGGATTCGTCAAATTGAGGAGTTGGGAACACAACTATACAAGAAGGAATTCACTCATTCCCCGAGGTCGGGGTAAGTAGATAAATTACTTTCTTAAGGGCTGATTTCGGAGCTTGAACAATGTGGCACCACACCCTCTCCTAGCTCGAGAGGGGTTTAATCATAGTTGGACTATGATTTATTGTTCATTAGAGGGATCAGTGGTACTTAAGAAGATAGATGTAACTATAGGGGCAAAACGATAATTTTGGCCTAGTTGTACTTACAAGCAATTTGTGAAGGGTCATCGTAATGTTGATTGGTTACATCTAATAGATAGAGAAATATATCTGTAGTATGAATAATGCAACTATTGTTCTTTAGTAGAGTGCCCGACAGTTAACGGATGGTAAATAATTTAATTAAAGAGTTTGATTAATTATTCATGTACCATTGGAGCTTCAAGCTACATGTCCACAAGGTCCCCTTGTAGCTCAATAGGATTAAATGAGAATAAGTTTTTAGATTATTTGAATTGTTCAAATTAATAGAGAGATTTAATTATATATGATATAATAAAGTTATGTTTTATATGTACACACACAACGAGGGTATTGTAACTCTTTTCCCCTCTTTTCTCTCTACCCACGTAAGTGGATGTATGGATCTTTTAATTATAGATAGAAGAGAGTCTCCCTCAACCTCTTAATGATATTCATTATTTTTTAGTGGAAAACAAAAGGACAGGAAAAAGTTCTGTAAGTTTTGGGTTGTTGGTGAGTGATCTACAAATTTCCTCCTCTCCACTCATTTAGTTCTCCTCATTCCAAAATAGCCAGAGCCCACCTCTTCTGACAGGGTCACAGGGCCAAAGAATCTTTAGAGCTAGTACATTCAGACCTCTGTGGTCCGATGAATGTAGAAGTTAGAGGAGGTTATGAATATTTCATCACCTTTACTAACGATTATTCAAGATATGGGTACGTTTATTTAATGCAACATAAGTTTGAATCTTTTGAAAAGTTCAAAGAATTCAAGGCTGAAGTTGAAAATGTATTAAACAAAATGATTAAAACATTTCGATCTGATCGAGGTGGAGAGTTTATGGATTTAACATTCCAGAACTATTTGATAAAACATGAAATAAAGGATATTTTCGAAAAAGATCCTTTGAGTGGAAGCAAATATCGTTCCAAATTTCATTTTTATTAAATATAAGTTTTACAGTAAAATAACAAGATATGCATTTTCTTAAAAAATATAGCATGCTTTAAATAAAATACATAGGATTTCAGAAACCCTTACCTTTGGAGAACCATTTCTTCAAGAACTCCCTCGTACAAGCCACAAACATAACTCCTTCTCCATATGGATCTCCTTCTTTAAGAATGGTCACAATCACTTGGGAACCCTCTGTATTCTCTTGGGATAAAGGATTCAAACAAGAGTTGTGGGCTTTATTTGAATCCTTGGAAGAGGGAAAAAGATGGAGAGGAGGAGAGGAAAGAAAGAACTTTTCTTCTCTGTAAACTTTTTATTGGAAAGAACTCTTCTCTCATAGCCAATTGAGGAAGAAGATGAAAAAACTCTAACTAACTCTTTTTCAACCCACGTAATAAAATGAGAGAATAAGGGAAGGGAATTGTAACTCCTTCCCTTAATTAATTTCAATTAAATTAATATTAGTAATATATATACATACATACATACATTATATGTAATATCAAATATAACATATAACCTATAGTTTATATTGCATCAAATGCAACATAAACTATAAATTTTATTTTCTCTCAACAATACATGGTATTTAATATAAATTATATTTATATTAAATTCACTCATATGAATCTCATCCATATAATTGATATTTGGATCATATCCAAATATTTAATTTCTCTCAATATAAATCATATTTATATTTAATTATATGAATTTCATTCATATAATTGGTATTTGAATCATATTCAAATTCCCCTAATATTACCTTAAATTATAATGTACCAAATACATTATATTAATTATAACATATATATAATCAATTTAATTAATTATATTATATATAATTAATTATCTCAATTAATTTGAACATTTCAAATTAATCCAAAATTAATTCTCAATTAAATCCCTGTTGAGCTGCAGAGGGGATCTTATGGACCTGTAGATTGAACCTCCAATGGTACTCGGATAATTAATTAAACTTTTTAATTAAATTACCCAACATCCGTTAACTGCCGGTCACTCCAATAAAGACTGATAGCTGCATTATTCGCACTATAGATAAATTTCTGTGTCCATTGGATATAACCAATCAATAGTGTGATGACCATTCACAAATTGCTTGTAAGTATTGTTGGGCCAAAATACCATTTTACCCTTGTAGTTACATCTAACTTCTTAAGTACCACCGATTCCTCTAATGAACAATAAGTCATAGTCCCACTGCGATCAAGTCCCTTTCGGGTCAGGAGAGGGTGTGGTCACTTGTTCAAGACCTGGAATCAGCCCTTAAGGGAGCAATTTATCTACTTGCCCCATGCATCAGGGAAGGAGTGAATTCCGTCTTGTGTAGTTGTATTCCAAACTCCTCAATCATACGAATCCTCAAAATGGTAAGCTTGTTGAGTTGGCAATCTGAACACTTTCACCCATGCAAATCAAAGGACCACCTTCATGAGTAAGAGTTCACAACTCACTTAGGATTCAGGTCATGTCACCTATGGTCATCCTAATGAAATGTAAGTCTATATTATTAACGCATTATATGAAGAGACTAATAATTTTGTGATCCGGTCTTATACAGACTCTTTGTATAGAATATCCCCCCTTGCATGTTTCCACATGAATGATTAGGATCAGATCATTTGTAGTATTTTACAACACTTGTAACACCTATAACGCGGGCCGTATCCGTAGTGTCACTAGGATAAGGTACCCAATCTTATCCATCTACTACATATCGTTTAGGTTATTATTTATATAAGATCCACTTTTATGTCTCTACATAGTTGTTTAAATTACATGAAATAACCCCGGATCTTAGTTTATTGGATTGAGTATATGCTTATAAAATAACACTTATTTTATTAACAACAATATGTTTATACAATGTTTACAAACTACAAAATTACAAAGAAATTTAGGATACTATTCCCAACAATCTCCTACTTGTCCTAAAGCTTAGGGAGCCTAATGTACAATACAAAGTACAAAATCACGATAAACTAGGGCATACATTATACCATAGTAACATCTCCCACTTGCCCTAGACAATGTGCCACATATCTCGTAGACCCAGACTTTTTAGATGACCTTCGAATACTTTAGTCGTGAGAGTCTTTGTAAACAGATCAATAATGTTGTGCTCCAAAGCAATCTTCGTGACAAACACATCACCTCAATGCACAATCTCCTGAATCAAATGATATTTTCGTTCTATGTGCTTGCCTCTTCGGTGACTCATAGGTTTCTTAGAATTTGCCACAACACCACTTTTATCACAATAAAGTGTGATGGACAAAAACATATTTGGAACAACTTCTAAATCAGTAAGGAACTTCTTAAGCCAAACAACATCTTTAGCAACTTCACATGCAACTATGTATACGACTTCCATAGTGGAGTCTGCGATGCATCCTTGCTTGATGCTTCGTCATAATATAGCTTCTCCATTCAAAGTAAACACTGACCCTAATGTGGATTTCCAATAATCCCGATCAGTCTGAAAGTCATAATCTGTATATCTTGTAAGAATCAAATCCTTATCTCCATACACCAGCATATAGTCCCTCGTTCTCTGAAGATATTTGAAGATCGTTTTGACCGCCGTCCAGTGATCTAATCTTAGATTGGATTGATAACGATTGACAATCCCTACTTCATAGCAAATTTCAGGTCTAGTACATAACATTGCATACATAAGGATGCCAACAGCCGATCCATAGGGAATTCATCTCATTTCTTCAAGCTCTTAAGAAGTCTTAGGACATTATTCCTTAGACAATACAATTCCATGCCTAAAAGGTAATAAACCCTTCTTGGAATTGTACATCGAATATCTGACAAGCATTTTGTCAATATACGATGCCTGAGACAAGGCCAACCTTTTGTTCTTACGATCCCTTATAATCTGCATCCCTATAACAAATTGCGTCTCTCCCAAATATTTCGTTTGGAATTGGGCGACTAGCCATTTCTTAATTTCATTTGGAATTGTTTTAAGTGAGATTTCTAATGAGACTACTTAGACTTCAACAAGAGTTGTTAAACAGGCTGATAGATCAATAAGGGTTGTTGACTGAAGTTAAAAACTGGCTAGTGACCCACTTCCAAATGAAAGATTTGGGAGAGGCTCAGTTTGTTTTGGGTATTTAGATCTTTAGAGATCGAAAGAACAAAATGCTAGCTCTGTCTCAAGCATCGCATATTGGTAAGATGCTTGACAAATATTCAATGTAGAACTCCAAGAGGGGTTTATTGCCTTTCAGGCATGGAGTGATACTGTTTAAGGAACAGTGTCCTAAGACACCTCAAGAGGTTAAGAAGATGAGACCGATCCCCTATGCATCAATTGTGGGGAGCTTGAAGTATGTGATGTTATGTACGAGACCTGACATCTGCTATGCAGTGGGGATAGTCAGTAGATATCAATCTAGTCCACGATTAGATCACTGGGTCGTCGTTAAAAACATTCTCAAGTATTTATGGAGAACGAGGGACTACATGTTCGTGTATGGTTCTAAGGATTTGATCCTTACAGGATACACAGACTTTGATTTTCAGACTGATAAGGATTCTAAGAAATCCACATCAGGATCAATGTTCACGTTTAACGGAGGGACAGTAGTATGGAGAAGTACTAAGCAAGGGTGCATTGCTGACTTCACTATGGAGGCTAAGTATATAGCAGCTTGTGAAGCTGCTAAGGAAGTTGTTTGGCTCAGGAAATTCTTGACTGATTTGGAAGTTGTTCTAGACATGTCAAAGCCCATCACACTTTATTTTAATAATAATGGTGTTGTGGCTAATTCTCGAGAGCCTATAAGTCACAAGCACGAAAAGCATATAGAGTGGAAGTATCATCTCATCCGAGAGATTATGTATCGAGGAGATGTGATTGTCACACAGATAACTTCAGAGCACAATGTTGCTAATCCGTTTACAAAGGTCCTCACGACTAATGTGTTTGAGGGTCATCTGCAGAGTATGGGTCAATGGGACAGGCCACGTCTAGACTAGGGAAGTGGGAGATTTGTACCGGACACGTATTATGCCCTAGTTTATTATTTGTGTACTTTGTATTTTGACTATATTGTACACCCCACTAGCTTTATGTCAAGTGGGAGATTGTTGGGGTTGATGCCCTAAATCTTGTAGGGTTTTATAGTTTGTAAATGTATTAAACAAACTCATTGTTTATTTAATAAAATATATGATATTTTATTCAAACTCATTGTCTATTTAATAAAATATATGATATTTTATTCATATGTTAGTTGCATTAACCACAAACCAATAAACTAATCCAAGGTTATCTTGTAACTTAAATATATATGTAGAGACATACGAGTGGATCATGTTTAAATGATAACCTAAATGGTCTGTAGTAGATGGATAAGGTTGGCTACCTTATCCTTGTGACACTACGAGTATGGCCCGCTTTGTAGGTATTATAATTGTTGTAAAGTGCTACAAATAATCTGATACCGTCATTCATGTATTAGACATGCGAGCGGGGATGTTCTATACAAAGGAGTTTGTATAAGACCGGACCACGAAATGTTTAGTTTCATTACATAACACCATTCATAATAGAGACTTCCAAATCTGTAAGAAACTTCCTGCGCCAAACTGCTTCCTTAGCTGCTTCACAAGCAATTACATACTTAGCCTCCATAGTGGAGTCCGCTATGCATCCATGTTTGATGCTTTTCCAAACTACAGCTCCCCCGTTAAGGGTGAATACTAACCCTTACGTAGATTTCCTAGAATCCTTGTCATTTTGGAAGTTAGAGTCTGTATACTTAGTAAGAATCAAATCCTTAACCTCATACACTAGCATGTAGTCCCTCGTTCTCCAAAGATACTTGAGAATGTTCTATGTACTCATACACCATATACTAGCATGCAGACAATGAATGATGTAGACAAGGACCAATGGGTCAAAGCATGAACCTGGAAATGGAGTATGTGTACATCAATTCAGTATAGGATCTTATAGATCCAGTTAAAGGGTTGAAACCCATAGGATGTAAATGGATCTATAAAAGAAAGAGAGATGTAGCTGGAAAGCTACAAACTTTCATGTTGGGGTTGGTGCCATAAATCTCATAGGGTCCTATATTTTGTAAACATTGTATGAACAAACTCTTTATATGATTAATAAAATATATGATATTTTATTCACTTTGTCTATAAAAATGTGTTATTTTAGTTGCATCAACCACAAACCAATAAACTAAGATCCAAGGTTGTTTTTGTAACTTAAACATGTATGTGGAGACATAGGGGTGGGTCATGTTTAAGTGATAATCTAAATGGTCTGTAGTAGATGGATAAGTCTGGGTACCTTATCCTGGTGCCACTACGAGTATGACCCGCTTTGTAGGTGTTACAATTTTTGTAAAGTGCTACAAATAATCTGATACAGTCATTCATGTATTAAACATGCGAGCGAAGATGTTCTATATAAAGGAGTTTGTATAAGACCGGACCACGAAATATTTAGTTTCATTACATAACACCGTTCATAATAGAGACTTTCATTCCACCAGGATGACCATAGGTAACATGACCTTAATCCTGAGTGAGTTGTGAACTTCTACTTGTGAGGGCGATCCTTTGATTTGTATGGATGAGAGTGGCTAGATTTCCGACTCAACAAGCCTACCATTTTCGAGATTTGTCTGATTGGGGAGCTAAGAACATAATTATACAAGATGGAATTCACTCATTCCCCGAAGTAGGGGTTAGTAGATAAATGGCTCCCCTAAGGGCTGATTATGGGTCTTGAACAATATGGCGCCATACCCTCTCTTGACCTGAGAGGGTTTTAGTCATAGTGGTGTTGGGATTGGTGTCTTAATTCTCCCAGAGTCTCGTTGTTTTGTAAAGATACACATTGTTCGATGAATAAAATAAGTGTTATTTAATTTTGGAATTTACTCATATCTAATAAACAAAGCTCATTGTTATCTTATGTGAACTTAAGCATGTATATGTGATATACAAGTGGATCATGCCTTATGTGATAACCTAAATAGGTCTGTAGTATAAGGATTAAGGTGGGATACCTGATTCTTGTGACACTACGAATATGGCCTACTTTGTAGAAGTTTGCAAGTGTTGTAAACTACTACAGAGGGTAGATCCTGACCATTCATGTGGAGACGTGGAGCGGGGTTGTTCTATACAAAAAGTTTGTATAAGACCTGGACCACGAGATGACTAGATTTTATATATAACGTCGTTGATATTAGAGACTTACATCTCACCTAAATGACCATAGGTGACACGACCTCAATCCTGAGTGTTTTGGGAACTCTTGCCTTTGAAGGCGATCCTTTGATTAGTATGAGTGAGAGTGGTCAGATTGCCAACTCAACATGCCTATCTTTTTGGAGACTTGTCTGATCTAGGAGCTGGGAACTCAATCCACAAGATGGAATTCACTCCTTTCCCGAAGCAGGGATAAGTAGAAAGATTACTCTCTTAAAGGCTGATTTCGAGGCTTGAACATAGTGGCCACAACTTTTTTTTGGAAGAGAAGACTCAGTCATAGTAGGACTATGACTTATGTTCATTAGAGGGATCAGTGGTACTTAAGGAGACAGATGTAACTACAGGGGCATAANTCATAGTAGGACTATGACTTATGTTCATTAGAGGGATCAGTGGTACTTAAGGAGACAGATGTAACTACAGGGGCATAACGGTTATTGGCCCAACTGTACTTACGAGCGATCTGTGAAGGGTTGTCACACTGCTGATTGGTTAAGATGAACACATAATATATCTGTGGTAAGGAGTGTTCAACTTTCGATCTCGTGACTAAAGAGTTTAGTCAGTTATTCACATACTGTTGGAGCTTCGAGCTACAGGTCCATGAAGTCCTCTTGGTAGCTCAATGGATTTAGTTGAGGATCATTTCTTGGTGTTGATTTGAAATGTTCAAATTGACAAGAGGTAGTTTGATTATATATGATATAATCAGTTTGATATATGAGATACATCTAGTAGAGGATTGATGTAAATAAGATTTACATTAAATACCATGAAATAGAAAAAGAACTATGGTTTATATGTTTCATGAGATGAAATATTAAAACTATAGGTTATAAATATAGTATGATAAGTTGGTTTATAATAATATTAATTATTAGATAATTAATTCTTTTTCTTTTAAATAAACAAAGTAGTGGGTGGTTATTGAATCATGATAATCATGGTTTTAAAAGGAAAATGGTTTTCTTATTTTCAAAAAATGAATTTTTACAAAAAGATTGAAAAAGTATTGAGTTTTCTCTCAACGCAAAAGAAACTCACGTAGTCGTCAAGTAAATTCGGATTTACTAAACGACGGCTGGGCGAGCTAAACGATCGCATAGTTTTGCTAGATGATCGCTTGCCCTAAGTAAACGATCGTGTAGTATCTGTAGGCGACAAACTGAGCTAAACAATCACATAGATTTTGCTAGACGATCGTTTAGCTTTATCTAAACGATTGACCATCGACCCATACATAGCTCTCCACCATCTTCCACTTACCCAGTTGTGTACGCCATCGGTGTTTCCTCCTTTGTCTACCTCATACCAAGTCCGAATAGAGCATACCCTCTGAATTCTCACACCGAGAATACCAAGGTCGCCTTGTTGGTGGTGTCAGACTCAACTCGACACCGTCGAGATTTTCTGGAGGTTGTTCGTGGTACTGTGGTGGCGTTCGTGTTGCGGAGGAGTTCGTGACCGAGGAGATCATTAAGGACGAGCGCGAATTGTTTATGCTATGTTTGTGCGGTGTTGCGGTCATGTAGATCGAGTGTTTGTGGTTGCTAATTGTTCAAGCGGTCGTGCAACGGAGCGTGGAGACGCATCTGCCATTGTTCGTAGAGTTCTTCCTTGTTCATTTGTGCTTTTGAGACTTTCATGCTGTACTTTCTGTATGATTTGCATAACAATTTATGTTTGAAGTCGACTGTAAATGTATATGTTCATTCATGATTGTAATTTGGTATAATCTTATTCCACTACTCATGGAAATCTTGCTTCCGATTTTCTTCAATTGGTATCAGAACCAGGTTCTCTAATATTCCAAATTACATATCTGAATTGAATGCTTTTTTTAGTCGCGATGGGTTTCTGCATTTGTGGTTAACCGTTTTCTGCATTTGTAGATAAATATGATGAACGTTTCGGGTTTAAATTGCCTTTTTGTTAAAACTTTTCTTATTACAAAGTGTTAATTGTAAGGGCCCCTGTGTTTTTGGTGAAATTAACTTTACAATTGAGTCTGTAATTCAAAAATTTTGAGTTCATCGAGTTGTTCGTGATGAAGCTTTGGTGCATGGCGATGCAGTTCTCAATGAAGAAGAAGACCAAATGTTGGTCGGATCGTGTAGTCTCAGGTAAACGATCGTTGGAATTTAAATAAGCGGTCGGTTAGATATTTTTTTCTAGACGATCGTGTAGTATTTTCTAATTGATCGTTTAGCTAATGCTAAGCGATGGGGTAAATTGTTTACCATATCATGTAGCATTGGTTGCGCGATCGCGTAGGCGCTAGAGGTAGACGATCATAATGGGAGCATGCGATGCTTGTCGTTTAGTAGAAGGCGCACGCTAGATGATCGCTAGTTAGCAAGCTTCATTGCTTAGTTACTACCTATGCGTTACGGAGGTGCTAGCTAAGCGATCGCTTAGGCAATGGTGCTTCACGGCATCGTAGTCACTTAGACGATCGTGGAAGGCGGGCGTTGTGCGAAACGTGCTAAGCAATCGTGTACTTCAGGCTTCATCACTTTGTAAAGGTAGACGATCATGTATTAATAGCTAAATGATCGTTTGGATTTTTCTGAACGATCGTATAGTAAATGCTAAACGATCGTTTAGCTCTAGGAGCGCTGGTAAGCGATAGAGCAAAGCGTTTGTTTTATCGTGTAGACGATCGCGGGGTGCTTAGTACACAATGGATAGTTAGAGAAGCGATGCTTTGCTAAGCAGTTCAAGACCCGGTTCGCCTGTTTGAACCGGAGACTCCTTGTCTTTGTAATAGTTAGCTTTCCTTTTTTGTGTTTTAAGGCAATTTCACTCGGTTCGTCAAATTTTATTGCTTATACATGTGATGTATGGTACTTATATGCTAAAGTGTTTTTCATATAGTTAAAACCTACCTTAGGTTGTACAATTATCATGCATCATGTATTATAAATGTTATAATATTGCATGAAGAAATTACTTGAAAACACATCATGAAATATAAGAGTTATATTTTGCATGCAGTGAGTATTATCATGCATCATCCTTTTATAATAAATGTTATAGTTTAAGGGTGAATGGAAGCATATTTTGCTTGTTTCATTGCTGTTTTGTATAAGTGTTATATAAAAGAAGTAGCAATGAATGGACAATGCTTTGAGCATGACACTTAGGCTATTTATAATCGTTATGAATGCCTTGCATGTGTTAGCTTTGCATTGTAGTTGTTTCCGTTTATAAGTGTTATAAAGGAAATTAGACCTAAAATCAATACTTCAGAGTTGCATGCGGACTTAGGGTGAACTCAAGTTTTGAAAAGGGTTTTAAAATTGGATTGAGATAGACCTAAGTTCAAGTGGTTCTAAAGAGTTTAGTAACCTAGATTAATCTTTTAAAATCAGTTTAATAGGATTAAATTTGTTGGAATAAAAGATTAAATTTGTTGTAAACCTATCTATATGGGACCTTTTGTCTAAGGCGGGTTTTGGCTAGGCTGGGGTTCTTAAGTTGACGGAAACGTAACACCCCTACCTGGGAATCTACCTGGAAAGGTGAATTAGATAGATTTTCAACAAGCATGTGACGTTTTGGTCAAAGATTTCGTTAAAGAGTTTAATGGATGATGATCAAAAGTTGTTCAACTATTCAAGGTAAAAGTTACTCTTGGGAAAACCTAAACGTCACTTAGTTAAAATCCTTAGTCGTGTTTTTTCTAAGTAAGCTAAACCCTAGGTTATAAAATACTCATTGGGAGGAGGAGGCGTATCAGATATGTCTATGACTCCACCCACATTTCTCCCTGTATGTTCACGCCGTGAGATTCACGCTTGGCCTCGAGATGCCCCAGGATGCATCCCCCTTCGGATGGTGTTTGCATGAATCAATATCAAGGTGGATGGAGAGAGTATTTATAGTAAGTGGGTGAAGGTGCAACACGTCCTATGGCCTCTGTCATTGGTTCACATCGTGAGATCATTCTATACGCCCTCGTGTCGCCTTCGGAGCGTCCCCCTTTGGATGGATTTTGTGCAGTTGGTCAATATCAAGGTGAACTCTATAAATGGATAAGGACGCTTTAGGTTTTGCCCTGATCAGATTTTTTCCCTTTTGATTGGCCTTTTGGGACGGACCTCTAGGGCTTAAAATGGCGGGTCACACTTACGGGAGATTGTTAAGTAAGTTAATGATCTCTTGACTAAATCAATGATGGCTAGTCTTTATAGGAGCAAGAGTTGTTCTGGTATTAATGATTGGTTGAGAACTTCTCAATTCAGAGGATGGATAATTGACCTCCCTTTGGCGACTTTTGTCCTAAACCTTTGAAGCATCATTGCGAAACTAGATGTCACACGGGGTTCATGTTAGTTTTGCTAAAATCTTATTGGATGTTGTTTTGTTTTACAATGAATATTTGCTTAAAACCTAACGTAGGTCAATGTGTTTTTTCTTTTCAGCAACTCGTTAATATTTCCGTTTAAGCTTTTAAAAATGACCGATTACTTACAGTGGAAAGAATCGTGTGAAACAAATTTTGTGGCAAACGACCTCCATCCCACTGCTCTCCAAAAGAGGAGACAATACAGTAAATATGATTTATTGGTCTTGGAGACATGTCTGGTAGAGAATGATGATTCTGCCTGGATCCTTGATTCAGGTGCTACCAATCATGTCAGTTCCTCTTACCAAGGATTCAGTTCCTGACAAACGTTGCCACAGGGAGAGATGACTCTTCAAGTCGATACTGGTGGGGTTGTTTCAGCTGTTGCTGTAGGCAGACTGAAGTTATTTGTTGACAAGAAACGTTATCTATTACTGAATGTTTTTGTAGTTCCTCATATTAAGAGGGACTTAATCTCTGTTTAAAATTGAATGCAACCTCCCACTATCTCATTCGGTTATGGAGAAAAAACCACCACAATTATCCTATAATCGTTTAATTAAAAAATAATATAATCTTATTATATTTATAACCTATGGTTTAATATCACATCATATTCATACGTCATGTCAACTATATCATATATAATTGACCAGTTCAATGATATCATACATAATCGAACTCCCTCTTGTCAATTTGAATACTTCAAACTAACCCAAAAACTAATTCTCAACTTAAATCCATTGAGCTACCAAGGGGAACTTATGGCTCGAAGCTCCAACAGTACGTTAATAGCTGACTAAACTCTTTAGCTACGAGATACACCATTCGTTAACTGCCAGGCATTCCATTAAAGACCGACAACTACACTCTTCTCACCACAAATATATTTCTGTGTGCATTGAATATAACCAATCAATAGTACGATAACCCATCACAGATGCTCGTAAGTACAGCTGGACCAATTTACCGTTTTACCCCTATAGTTACATTTAATTTCTTAAGTACCACTGATCCCTCTAATGAATGATACAACATAGTTATACTATGTGTAGATACCTCTCGGGCCATGAGAAGGTGTAGCGCCACATCATTCAAGCCCCAGAATCAGCCTTTAAGGAAGTAATCTATCGACTTACCTCTACTTCGGGAAAGGAATGAATTCCATCTTGTATAGCTAAGTTCCCAACTCCCAAATCAGACGAATCCGCAAAGTGGTAGGTTTGAGTCGGCAATCTGGCCACTCGCACCCATGAAAATCAAAGGACCGCCCTCAAAGGCAGGAGTTCCCAACTCACTTAGGATTGATGTCATGTTACCTATGGTCATCTTAGTGAAGTGAAGTCTCTATCATGAATGACATTATATAATGAAACTATAACACATCGTGGTCCAGTCTTATACAAACTCCTTTGTATAGGACGCCCCCACTCGCATGTCTCCATGTGAATGATCAGGATCAGACCATCTATAGCAAGTCACAACATTTGTAACTATTCTACAAAGTGGGTTGCATCTGTAGCATTACCAGGATAAGGTTTCCCTCCTATATCCATATACTATACACCATTTTGGTTATCACTTAAGACATGATCCACCTGTATGTTTACATATACATGCTTAAGTTACAAACGACAATCAGGGATCTTAGTTTATTGGTTTGTGGTAAAGCAATTAAAACATCCAATGTTCCATAGACAAAAGCGAAGAAAATATCATATATTATTACATCATAAGCATTCGTTCAATACCGTGTTTACAAACTACAAGACTCAACGAGAGTTTAGAGCATCATCCCCAACAAGGATATCAATTTTTTATGGAACATTTGCAGCTAGTATATATGACTTAGTTACTTTCTTTGCATCTATAAATGCATCTGATAATTTATTTGCTATATTTTGCAAATAAACTATTTTCTGAACTTCAAATTCACATTGATATGCACAAGGATGTAAATGAGACAATAACGATGTATTCCATGTATTTTTTTCCCAATTTCTTAATTCCTCCCCCTAATGTTGGAAAATTTATCTCATTAAAATGACAATTAGCAAATCGTGCAGTAAATCCATCATCCTTCAGGGATACAAGATATTTAAATAATTCAATGGGGAATCATATCCAACATATATTCCTAACCTCATTTGAGGATCCATCTTAGTGCGTTATGGTGGAGAAATTGGAACATATATTGCACATCCAAAAATTCTCATATGAGAAATATTTGGCTCGTGACCATAAACTAATTGTAATGACAAGTACTTATAATAAGCTACTGGCCTAATGCGTACAAGTAACACTGCATGCAAAATAGCATGTCCTCATATAGATGAAGGAATCTTAGCTCTCATAAGTAATGGTCTTGCAATTAATTGCAAACGTTTTATAAATGATTCCACTAAACCATTTTGTGTATGAACATGAGCTACATGATGTTCAACACTTACCCCAATTGGCATACAATAATTATCAAAAGCTTGGGATGTAAATTCACTAACATCATCAAGTCAAATGATCTTAGTTGTATAATCAGAAAATTGTGCTCTTAACTTAATTATTTGAGCAAGTAATCTTGCAAATGCAAGATTTCGACTTGATAATAAGCATACGTGTGACCATCTATTGAATGCATCTATTAATACCATAAAATATCTAAATGGTTCACTTGGTGGGTTAATAGGTCCACATATATCACCATGAATTCATTCTAAAAATGTAGGTGATTCAGTTCCCATTTTAGATGGTGATGGTCTAATTATTAATTTTCCTTAAGAGCGAGCATCACATGATAATTCATTAGATTGGAAAATCTTATGGCTCTTCAATTGGTGTCCACTTGAATTCTCAATAATTATTCTCATTATTATAGACCCTGAATGACCCAATCTATCATGCCAAATAGTAAATATATTTGGATTCATGAACTTCAAGTTCATTATTGCATATGTTTCAATTACTCATATATGAGTATAATACAATATAGAAGATAAAGCATGCAACTTTTTCAATATACGTTTTTCATTTGAGACAGTGGATATGATATATAGATATTCCACATTATTCTAACTATCAGTCCCAATGTGATAACCATTGCAACATATGTCTTTCAAGCTTATAAGATTTCTCTTTGAGTCACTAGAGAACAATGCATTGTTAATTGTAAATTTTGTTCCTCTAGACAAAATAATATTTTCTTTTCCAAAACCTTATATTAAGTTTGCAGAACCAGATATTGTATTAGAAGGAACCTATGAAGGCCCTGAGTGGAAACGAGAATCGTCTCAATTTTCAATATTTCACAGAATGCAAAATTACAGAACGAAAAATTATGCAATAAAAAAAATTTAATATTTACACATGTCATCAAAAAAGGAAAAGAGAACTAGGGTTTGAGAAACTCCTTACCTTTGTAGATCAAACCTTCTTCATAAAAAATCCTTTCTCCAAATTTTCATGAACAAAACAATCTCCGATGGCCACCACCAATTTTGGAGCCTTGTGTATGAAGGAACCTTATGAAAGGACCAAACCGGAAGCGGATTGTCCCAATTCCCAAGATTTTACATAATAGAATTTTACAAAACAAGAGATAGAAAAATATGCATTTAACACAAAAATTAATTATAGCATGTTAATAACGAATTTATAGAAAAATAAAATGGGTTTGGAACTCTTACCTTTGAAAACCAAATCTTCACGTAAAATCCTTCGATCTCCAAATGGACACAACCACAAAAGCTAGCATGCTATTCAAGGATGAAAATCCAAGAGGAATGGGCTCTGACTATTTTGGATTTAAAGAGTGATAGAAAAAATCTTCATAAAACGTTTCTCTGTAGAGAGAATTTCTTAATCCCCTTTTCACAACCACTACACAGAATGAGGGAGCTTTCCCACTCTCACGTCTGAGAGAGTAAATGTGGGGAGAGAGTTACAACTCCCTCCTATAATTATTTTTTAAAGAAAAAATAAAAATAATTAAAAAAAAAAAAANCCTCCTATAATTATTTTTTAAAGAAAAAATAAAAATAATTAAAAAAAAAAAAAACAATAATTTTTTTTTTATAAAAAAAATCATATATATATATGATAACTACTTGATCATATAATATTAAACCATATGTTGTATCAAATATAATATATAACCTATAGTTTGATATTGTATCTCATACAATATAACTTATAGTTTAATTATCTCAACAACGATATTTAACATAAATCTAATTCACATAATTAATATATGAATCATATTCAAATATATAATTTCCTCTCATTAATATTATAATATATAATTAATTAAATCCCTCAATTAATTTGAACAATTCAATTATCTAAAAACTGATTCTCATTAAAACTCTTGAGATACTAAGGGGACCTCATGGACCTGTAGCTTGAAGCTCCAAAGGTACGTAAACAATTAATGAAACTCTTTAATTAAATTATTCACTATCTGTTAACTGTCAGATACTCCACTAAAGACTGACAGCTGCACTTTTCGCACTACAGATATATTTTTGTGTCTACTGGATATAACCAATCAATAGTAAAATGACCCTTCACAAATTACTCCTAAGTACAATTGGACCAAAATTACTGTTTTGCCCCTATAGTTACATATAACTCCTTAAGTACCATTGATCCCTCTAGTGAACAATAAATCATACTCTAACTATGACCAAACCCTTTTGGGGGTAGGAGAGGGTGTGACGCCACATTATTCAAGCTCCAGAATCAGCCCTTAAAGAGGTAATTTATTTACTTGCCCCTAAATTGGGGAAGGAGTGAATTCTTTATTGGGTAGCTATGTTCCCAGCTTTCCAATCAGACGAATCTCCAAAATGGTAGACTTGTTGAGTCGGAGATCTGATCACTCTCACCCATACAGATAAAAGGACCGCTTTTAAGGTAAGAGTTCATAACTCACTCAGGATTCAGACCATGTTACCTATGGTCATCCTAGTGAAATGTAAGTATTTATTATGAACGATGTTATATAATAAGACTAAACATTTCATGGTTTGATCTTATACAAACTCCTTTATATAGAATATCCTCACTCATATATCTCTACATGAATGATCATGATTAGATCATTTGTAGCACTTTACAACAATTGTAACATCTACAAAGCGGGCCATACTCGTAGTGTCACGAGGATAAGGTATCCAACCTTATTCATCTACTACAGACCATTTAGGTTATCACTTAAACATGATCCACCCGTATGTCTCTACATACATGTTTAAGCTACAAGATAACCTTGAATGTTAGTTTATTGATTGTGGTTAATGCAACTAGTTTTGAAATAAAATATCATATATTTTATTACATAAATAAAATGCTTATACAATATAATTATAAACTATAGGACCTAACGAGGGCATCAATCCCAACAAGTGTATTTTCTAATGGGGTGAATCTTTAAGGAGTTGAGTGGGCTCTTAGTTTTGGAAGAGAGAGAATAATTGAGAGGGGAAGAGAGGCCCGTGGGTTCTCCTTGGTCTTTCAAAATTACAGAGAGCGACTTCCATAAAAACCCAAAAAGAAAGAAAAATAAATTTTAAAAAAAAACTTCTATGTACTTTTCCACACACGCGCGAATAAAGAGAAAAATGGGGAAGGAAGTTACAACTCATTCCCAAAAACATTTTAAAAAAATAAATTAAAATAATTTATTTTAATAAACCATTTAATATATATTTATATGAGAACCATCTTATCATATAATATATATTAAACTATATGTTATATCAAATATAACATACTTATAGTTTAATACAGTATCATATACAATATAACCTAAGTTTTCATTCTCTCGTTAATATATGGTACTTAATATAAATCTCATTTCTATTAAAATTAACTATATGAATCCAATTCACATAATTAATACTTGAATCACATTCAAATCTTTATTTCCTCTCAAATAAACTTTATATTATAATATATCAAATATATTATAATAATTATATCATATATATAATTAAGTTAAATTAATTATATCACATATAATTAATTCCCTCAATTAATTTGAATAATTCAAATTAATCCAAAATTTATTCTCATAAATTCTTGTTGAGCTATAGAAGGGACCTCATAGACCTGTAGCTCGAAGCTCCAATGCTACTTAAATAATTAATTAAACTCCTTTAATTAAATTATTCAACCTCCATTAAGTGTCGGTCATTCCATTAAAGACCGACAACTGCACTCTTCACACTACAGATATATTTTTTATGCCCATTGGATATAACCAATCAATAGTGCGATAATCCTTCACAAATTGCTTGTTAGTACAACTAGGCCAAAATTACCTTTTTGCCACTATAGTTACATCTAATTCCTTAAGTACCACTGATCCCTCTAATGAACAATAAGTCACAGTCCAATTATGATCAAACCCCTATTGGGCTAGGTGGGGGTGTGGCGCCACATTGTTCGAGCTTTGGAATTAGCCCTTAAGGGAGCAATTTATCTACTTATCCTGACGTTGGGGAATGAGTGAATCCGTCTTGTGTAACTGTGTTCCCAGTTCCCTAATCAGATGAATTCCCAAAATGGTAGGCTTATTGAGTCGGCGATCTGGCCACTCTCACCCATACAAATCAAATGTAAGTCATATCACCTATGGTCATCCTGGTGAAATGTAAGTCTCTATTATGAACGGTGTTATATAATGAAACTATTCATTTTGTGGTCCGGTCTTATACAAACTCCTTTATAAAGAACACCCCTGCTCGCATGTCTCTGCATGAATGATCGGGATCGGATCTTTTATAATACTTTAGAATAATTGTAACATCTATAAAGCGGATCGTATGGCAGATGTGACTCTCAGAGTTCTGTAAAAGCAACGGGAAGCCCTAGTAAGGAAAAGGGCAGGCAATAGCAGACCATCTACATTCTCTCTTACCAAGCTCTCGTACTCGCCAGGGTTGAGGAGGCACGAGGATAAGATACCCAGCCTTATCCATCTTCTACAGACCATTTGGGTTATCACTTAAATATGATCCACCTATATGTCTCTACATACATGTTTAAGCTACAAATAATAACTTTAGATGTTAATTTATTGGTCGTGAGTTAATGCTACTAAATATCGAATAAAACATCTCATATTTTATTAAATAAATAAAATATTTGTATATTATAATTACGACGTACAAGACCCACGAGATTTAGGGTATCAACCCTAACAATCTCTCACTTGTCCTAAAGCTAGTAGGGTCTACATCATAAAAGTCACACTGATATAAAAGTACACATAAAACAATAAACTAGGGTATAATACGTGCCCAGTATAAAATCTCCCACTTACCCTAGACTAAATATGGTCTATCTCGTAGACCCATACTCTACAGATGACCCTCAAACACCTTAGCCGTGAGGGCCTTTGTAAATGGATCAACAATGTTGTGCTCTGAATACGTGATGATCATGTCCCCTCGATGCCCAATCTCTCGGATGAGATGATATTTTCGCTCTATGTGTTTCCCGCACTTGTGACTCCTAGGCTCTCAGAAATTAGCCACAATACCACTATTATCACAATAAAGAGTTGTGGACTTTGACATGTCTGGAACTACTTCCAGATATGTCAGAAATTTCCTGAGTCACACTGCTTTCTTAGCAACTTCACAAGCCCCCACATACTCAGCCTCCATAGGGAGTAAGCAATGCACACTGTTTGGTGCTCATCCAAACTATTGCTCTTCCGTTAAGAGTGAACATTGATCCTAATGTGGATTTCATAGAATCCTTATCAATTTGGAAATCAGAGTCCTATGTATCTTATAAGGATCAGATCCTTAAAACCATACACAAGTATGTAGTCCCTCATTCTCCATAGATACTTGAGGACATTTTTAACCACGATCAAGTTATCAAATCATGGATTAGATTAATATCTACTAATTATCCCCACTGCATAGCAGATGTCAGGTTTAGTACATAACATCGCATACATCAGGCTACCAACAATGGTTGCATAGGGATTCGTCTCATTTCCTCAACTTCTTGAGGTATCTTAGGACATTGCTCCTTAGACAATATAACTCCATGCCTAGAAGGGAATAAACCTTTCTTGGAGTTTTGCATAAAAAAACTCGACATGCATATTGTCAATGTAAGATGCCCGAGATAGGGCTAGCGTTCGGTTCTTTCGATCTCTAAAGATCTGAATGCCCATAACAAATTGCACCCCTCCTAAATCTTTCATTTGGAATTGGGTTGCTGGCTAGTTCTTAATTTCAATCAGTAGACCTACATCATTCTCAATGAGTAGGATATCATCTACATAGATCCTTAAAAAATCTACTGAACTGTTGATGATTTTCTTGTATACACATCCATATTTTGATCAAAGCCATAAGATTTGATTGTAGTATCAAATCTTATATTCTGAGATCGAGAAACTTGCTTCAATCCATAAATAGACCGATTAAGCTTGCAAACCTTTTGCTTTTGACCTTGGGTCATGAATCCATCTGCCACTGTCGGTGATTGCTGCTTCTACTCTATGAGAACCAACTCCAACTCTGGCAACCACCTCCGGTGATAACTCCAACGACCAATTTCTGGCTCTGACAACAAAAATTTTGATGACCAACTTTGACAACCATTTTTGTGCGGCCAACTCTAGGCTCCAACAACCACCTTGGACTACAAAGCTTTGACAAAAATCATCTTTGATAATCAACTTTGACGACCACGTTCACATGATCAACTTTGGGCTCCAACAACCACCCTTGACGACAAAACTCCAATGATCAACTCTAATACCACCTTCATGGGACCAACTTTTGGCTTTGATAACCACCTCCGATTACAAACTCTAGTAAAAATCTTCTTCGATAATCAACTTCGATAATCACCTTCGACTATAAAAAGAAAAAGATGATGATGAAGTTTTCATGGAGAAAAATTAGGAATAAAAGTTTTGATTCCTCTTTGGTTTCTCGTTTTATTCAACCATATTCTTGCGAAAAATGCAGTGAGTTAATTGTTGTTCATTACAAAAGAAAAAAAAAATAAAAGAAAATAAAAGAAAAATAAATAGATAAAAGAAATAAAGTACATTCCATATTTTATTCAACACAAGGATGAGTAAAATTATTGAATAAAAAAGTTCTAAAACAAAAATAGTAATCACAAAAGAAAATTATTTATAAAAAACTACACCAAATACTCCAGGTATATAAACTAAACTTTGCACCTCAAACACAAACATATAAACTCGAACAAAATGACTTCACATCTCAAACACAGATATATGAACTCTATATATATCATATCTCAACTTTGCACCCAAACAACTCCTTACATTTAAATAATCACATCTCAACGATAAATAACAAAAATAGACATTTGCTAATAAAGTAAACCAAAAAGAATTCTCCCCTCACGACCCATTTTATAAATAGTATAGATATATACAAACCTTTTCACAAAATAACTACAATTGTTACTTTATTTTTCTTGTACCCACATTTTATGTTTCCAAATATGTGCTTAATGTCTTATTTTATTTTACTTAATAACATTTAAATTATAAATGAAAATATCTAACTTAGTTTTATCTCTTTTATTGCTTTTAAATTTAATGTCCAATATTTATAATTTAAAATCAATAAAAATTATATTTATTCCCTCATTTATATTTCAAATTGGTCCAACACATTTCAATTATTAACTTTATATTTCACATAAGATATTTATCTACTAATCCGTCGCCCTCCGTGATTTGTTAAAAAAAAAAAGTATTTACTATTTAAATTTAATTAGTTTCCTATATTTCACATATTTTTTTGAGCCACTGTATTTCATTTTTGATAGCGGAGAAAGTGTTTTTTAAAAATAAATAAATATATATATATATATTATTAAAAAAAAAGAAAAGAAAAGAGTTATTTAAAGAAAGAAAGGAAAAAAAGAAGAAAAAAAAAAAAAAGCGGATATGAAAATGCGCGCTTTTCCTTCGGCTACCTGTTTGCTATTTTGTCTCTCAACATTCAAAAGATAGTGCCCTGAAATTCAGGATCTCTCTTCTCTGCTAATCGCCAATCCAAAGCTTTTCTAAAAATGGAGATAGCAGATGGATCGCTTCGGAATTGCTTCTATCAATCTTCCACTTCGTAATTTTATCGTAAGTTGTTTTTTTTTGACGAAGAAGATCGTTTCAATTTTCAGTTTCGCCCATTTTTCTGCATCGTCATTGACCTCCGTTGTCTAGGGGAATCCTATCCTTTCTGTTCGATCATTCAGTTTCTTTGCTCTCTCTTATGATTTATTTTCTTCCGATTAGTTAGGTTAAATCCCCTTGTAGTGAAGAGAGATGGGAATTGATGCAGAAGATATCAAATTATGTGTTTGTAGAATTGTTCATTTGTCTTTTAGGGTTAGTCATAGATTTGTACAGAAGCATCCTTATGTGTCTGGTACATTGTTGTTTCTCTTCATTTTGTACATTTTTCTGCCTTCTGTTTTTAGTTTTCTGTTTTACTGTTTGCCTTTCCTTGGCTTAACTGGCGTTCTCCTTGCCTTTTGGACTTCTAAAAGGTCCACAATTCGAGTTGAGAAAGTAGAAGGTAAAAAGTTAGAGGTCTCCTCCAAACAGTCCACGATCACAACTAATAGAAATCGTCGCGCTTACTTAAGAAATGCAACCAGTAGGCGACAACGATTCAGAGACAAGAGTGAAGCATGGAGAACAGAAGCTCCAATCAATGCTTCGGTAGATAGAACGGATCAGCTGGTTGAACCCGATAACTTGAAATCATTAATCGAGGTGAAAGAAACCCAGTCTGTTGACTCTGGAAATAATGCATCTGCTCATTGTACATCAGTTGATAAAGATAATGAAATTTCAAGTAAAAAGGAACCAATTTTAGGCTCGGAGTTACTAGTAAAACCTGATGTTGTGGCTTGTGATGGCTCAAGTTCTCAGACTAATAAATCTGATAGCGGTGGCGATGAGGCAAAGAATGAAAGCTCGGAAGATCCGGAGGATGAGGATGAAGAGGAGGCGCATGAGGATAGGAATAAAGCTGTGGAGTGGACAGAAGATGATCAGAAGAATCTGATGGATCTTGGACTTTCAGAGATTGAAAGGAACAGAAGATTAGAGAACCTTATTGCGAGGAGAAGAGCCAGAAAGTTGTACAAACGGAAAAATGAAGATACTGTTCTAACAGTAGACATTCTTCCTCCAGGTCAAATTCCCAAAATTATCACTACAAGGAATGATCCTCTGGATTTGGCAGATGGCTGTAAAGACATAGAAGGTGTACCATTGCCTGGTTCTGCTCCTTCTGTTCTGTTGCCAATGAGAAATCCTTTTGATCTTCCATATGATCTGCATGAAGAGAAACCAAATCTTATGGCCGATAGCTTTCAACAGGAATTCACAGCGGCTCACCAAAAGGAATTAGCATACTGCAGACACGAGAGCTTTTGTTTTGGACCCGCTTACCCAGAAGAAAGTGGGGCAATGGGATACCACCCCAGATATCGAAGACCTTCAAGTAAGATAATTAATTCTCCTTTCACTTTTTGTTTTTTATTCATCTTCTTCTTTCATGACTAATTGACTACGAACTATTGTTTTTTTCTTTTTAGATAAAAATTAGACAGAGTACTAACAAATGAATTTTTATGATGTTTTATTGTATTGAATGAAAAGAAAATAGAAATTGAATTGTAAATTTGATTCGCGTGACTTGGGCCTCATTTCAATTTGGTTCTAAGAATTTTTTCGGTTTAATTTTGGTTTTCAAACTTTTCCATTTTGGTATAAACTTATAAATAGTTTCTTTCTAATATTATATAAATTTTTCAAAGCCCCCTCCCCTTTCAATTTCAAGCTGGAAAGAAAAGGATGAGGGCACCTCTGAACTGACTTAAAAAACTATGGCATCTTTGTTTAGTTTCGATTGCAGATAAAGGCGAACATGACTGGCTAATTGAACAGCTATTATTTAAAGGCGATCAAGTCCCCCACACTGAAAGAAAACCTATCGCTGTAGAAACCGGAGGCATTCAAACTGCAGATTCACCACAAACCAGGGATGTTAATGCAATGGAGCTTGAAAGCGATCAAGAGAAGGATATTCCACCAGATTCGGAGAGTGAATTTGAAATGGAGCCAGAATTGACCCAAGATGGCAATAGCCAATCAAGCCATTCATCTTCATTGGACAATCCTGAAAATGTGATCTGTGATGATGTCAGAGTAGTTGCAAAAAGCTTCGAGTCCACATTGAGCAGCGCACTGAACAGAACCTTGAACTGCAAAGTACCAAAGAGCAGACTAATAAAGGAACCTCTCTGTGATTTTAGCCCCACGGCATTTGATAAGAACAAAATGGAGGAGCGTTTTTCCTATCCAGATAAAGTGGTCTGTCACACTCCAACTTACTCCATTGCTTCTGACCTGCAAGTGGAGGTCTCTGAAATTGGCTCCCCTCCGACTGTTGATGGGAACAATACTGATGGAGAATCATTGAACCCTGACTGGGAGATTGAAAAGGAGGCAAGTTTTGGAGGTGAACAAGATGACATGAGTCCACTGTTGGGGGGTCAGTATAATGAGAGAGTATCGGATGTACAGGAGGAAGAAGTAGAAGCATTGAGCATCACAGAAGCATCGCCCCCTAAAACTATTCAAAGTCCAATGTCCGAGGAACCAGTGGATCATCCAACTCAAGTTGGCTCCCAATTGCTAGAGGTCAGTAATCTATCTAAATACAATCTTGAATGATTTGAGGTGCGCTAACCATGAATTTGACATACCCTACAAAAGTAACTGAAAGGAACAATTGAACTTCTGCAAATGTTTCAGTGTTCGAGAGTGCTTTCACTGAAATTGATAGAACACTTTTGTTAGTTGATTTTATATGTGAATAATAACATTACATTATTAGAAGTGTTTAATTAACAAGTATATGGAATTCAAAAGTTACTGAAATCATAATAATTAACATTGTAAAAATTACAAAAATGAAGAAAAGAAGGAATAAATAATAATAATGAAGTTTTAAAAATGAAGTTGAAAACCTTGTACTTCTAAGTTTTGATCTTCAATATATTTTGCGATTCTAAAATCATGCATATTGCAAACAAATCTGTACGTTTTGGTTTGTTATATTAGTTGGAAATTAGAAATGCTAGTAGAGAATTGAGATGAAGATTGTTTGATAAAATGTTTACAATTTTAGAAAATCATAAAATATATAAAATAAAAGAAACGAAATACTTTACATCCGTTCCAAAAGAGATTACAAACTTATATAAGTGTATGCTCCTTAGACTCCATCCAAACAACATACAGCTGATTCACTTTGTTTCAGGAGTTGTCTTTTCCCACATATGGGGATAAAGAAGCCGTACGTCACATGGTTGACCAAAAAGTTCCAGAAGCTCTAGCGAACATGAAAAACATGGTAAAAACCAGTGAAGATGTGGATGATGGTTTGGAGATATCCATCAAACAAGAGGATAATGGAAAGGAAACAAGATCATTGGAGGAGACTTGCGTAAAATCTAGCAGATCTTTGAATGATGGTTCTGAGGATTCTTCTGGATGTCAAGCCCACTTGCAGCATGAACATTCAGAAGAAGAAAGTAAAAATATGGATCAAATTACTGGGAATGGAGATCTTGGCACAGCTCATAAACATTCAGAAGAAGGAAGTAAAAACAAGGATCAAATTACTGGCAATGTAGATCTTGACCAGGAACATTCAGAAGAAGGAAGTAAAAACATGGATCAAATTACTGGCAGTGAAGATCTCGGCTGGACTCATAAACATCCAAAAGAAGGAACTAAAAACAAGGATCAAATTATTGGCAATGGAGATCTTGGCCCTCAGGAACATTCAGAACAAGCAAGTAAAAACATGGATCAAATCACTGGCAATGGACATCTTGGCTGGGCTCATGAACATTCTGAAGAAGGAAATAAAAACACAGGTCAAAATACAGGCAAGGGAGAACTTGTTGAACCAAGAAAGATTGAAGAACAATTAGAGTTTATACAAGACCATAAGAATCAACCTAATGTCGTGGAAACTGAATTACAGAGTTCTAAAGATGCCTTAAAATTGCCTATAGAGGACGACTTGTTTTCTTTTGGAGGAGTGCCTCTTGTTTCTAATGACATAGTGTGTTCTGATACTTCAAAAAATCAAGTAAATGATGTACAAAGTGAATCTCAGAAGTCTAATAGAGATCTTGTAGAGCCAAGAAAGATTGAAGAACCATTGGAGTTGAAACAAGACAATAAGAACCAACCAAATGTTGTAGAAATAGAGTTCCAGAGTTCTAAAGATGCCTTGAAAGCGACTGTAGAGGATGGCTTGGCCAGTGATGGAGGGGTGCCTCTTGATTCCAACGACACAATAGGTTCTGATGCCTCACAGAATCAAGTAAATGATGTACAAAGTGAATCTCAGAAGTCTAATAGAGATCTTGTAGAGCCAAGAAAGATTGAAAAACCATTGGAGTTGAAACAAGACAATAAGAACCGACCAAATGTTGTGGAAATAGAGTTCCAGAGTTCTAAAGATGCCTTGAAAGCGACTGTAGAGGATGACTTGGCCAGTGATGGAGGAGTGCCTCTTGATTCCAGTGACATGATAGGTTCCGATACCTCACAGAATCAAGTAAATGATGTACAAAGTGAATCTCAGAAGTCTAATAGTGATCTTGTAGAGCCAAGAAAGATTGAAGAACGACTGGAGTTGAAACAAGGCAATAAGAATCAACCAAATGTTGTGGAAATTGAGTTCCCGAGTTCTAAAGATGCCTTGAAATCAACTATAGAGGATGACTTGGCCAGTGCTGGTGGAGTGCCTCTTGATTCTAATGATTTAATAGGTTCCGATGCCTCACAGAATCAAGCAAATGTTGTACAAAGTGAATTTCAGAAGTCTGAGGATGCCATGAAATCAACAGTGGAGCAAGACTCGGTCATGGAAAGAGAGCTTCTTGATACCAGAGCAGGATTATCTCCGGAGTCTTCAATGGAAGAACAAATCCATATGGATAAAGTCTCCTTATCGCAGGTTTGGTTAAGAAACAATAAATTTCGTTGTTGCTTTAACTTTCTAGTTTTTAGTTGTATGTTTTCTAAACTTGTGCTTCTTAAAATTACTTTTCATTTTGAGGAAATACTTTTGAAATGTTCCCAAAATTCTAAAAGTATATCTGAAAGTTGATGGAAGAACAAAGAAAAACCAAACTAATTAAATGTGATACTAGAAATAGAAAATGTGGGGTATGGATTTGAAACTTTAACCTAAAGGGAAGGTTGCAATTGCAAATGCCTATTGGTTTAGCTATGCTCATGTTGATATGCATAATGACAAATTTTTCATTAAAGCTCAAGATGAAAATAATCTTTTGGAAGAAACGTCAGTGATGTACTTCTTCCTAAAAGTCCTAAAGGTACTCCCTTAAGTGTTTTTAGAATTTTCAAAATCATTTATGAATAATGTTTAGAATGTTTTTAGTGATCTTATACTTTTCACTTCTAAAAGTCATTTCAAACATACCGTTAACCACTCCAAAGTCACCCTCACTCGACACAAATCACTTATATTGGTCTTTATATGTTTCTTTTTCAAGTCATTTCAAGGTACAATGAGAATGTGACTGCAATTTTGACTCCCATATCTTATTTTTTAATACATTTAACAGGATTCTATAGCGGAGATTAACCCAAAAACTATGGAGAAGGATGATAATAAACCTGCTGATTCCGTCGAACTCGAAAATGAGTTCGTCAAGGATCTTTCAGAACAAAAAGGTGGAAAATCCAACTTGGATGCCAATGATGAACGTGGAAAAGCAGATCAGAATTTGAGCTCACCAAACTCAGAGCTCAATGGTGATTTGAAAATCTCAGAAATCATTGAACAAGAAGAGGTAGTTCTTCCTTTTGTCTCCACATACTATTTTTATCTTTCATCTACCTGAAAAAGAATGTTAGATTTACAAATCAATGTAGACAATGAAACCGAGATCTCATTTCTACGAAGAATTATATAGAAATGCCATAACATACCCATATGAAAATATGGAAATCATAAATTTTTAAAAATTATAGTTAAGTCTTATTTTGGTTTAACTTTAAGCTCATTAAAAAAATAAAAATAAAAATAAAAATAAAAATAAAAATAAAAATAAAAATGAAAATAAAAACTTTCTACGAGTTTTGTATAAGAAAATACTTTAGTCTTTGTTATTAGTTCTTTTATAAACTATTTATGAGAAACTTGACATACATGTTTTATTCATAACATTTCTTGGAACATTTCTTGAACGAGTATGTTCATATTAGAAGTGACTTCTACATGTAATAATTGAGGTGGCAAGAACTAAAACAGAACGAATTTTAAAATGTGTAAACTGAAATAGAATATAAAAGGTTTGATTTGAATGTCAAATTTCAAAAACAAAAAACGAGTTCTTCCATTTTTATTTTTTTAAAACATTTTAATTTATTTTAGTTTTCAATTTTTAGAAGGTAAATAACAAGATAAATAAGAGCTCATGGGAATAGTATTTATAGACTTGTTTTTATTGTTTCCTTTTTTTTCATATTTAAAGAAACAAGCATGTTTAGGCAAATCATTTCGTTTCTTATTTCTAAATTTTAAGAAATTTTTCTAACATAAAATTTGTTCGATTGATGTGAATAAGTTTTGGCATATCTTAAACAAGTTATAAATCTTTGTTGTTAGTATTATGTCCCTTTTGGATTTACTCTCCTTGCTATTATTTTCATGATATATAAATAATATTGGTGAATCTCTTATATGGCTGCTATTTATCTTGCTAATGCATGTACTTCTAATTTTAACATGTTGATAGGTAGCAGCTAATTACCCTCTAGCAGAAATCACAGCCAAAGAAGTTGAACTTGAAACTGAACACACACCCACTACTGTGACCAACATTGAAGATGTTGGAGATAATAAAATTGAATGTGAATCTCATAGTAAATTCAACAAGCAAGAATCTGATAATGTTTTGGATAAGGACTTGGAATTTGACAAGGACATGGAAAATTACTCCAAAGATTTGAATGGGAATGAAGCTGAAGGCAACCCCTCCAAATTAAGAGCAAATGTAATGGGCCTGCAAAAGGCCACAGGTTTGGCCCATGAAAGCCCAATGGATTCTTCAATGACTGCAGATAAATGATCCTTCTAATGGTGGCCATGGAGTTTTGGAGGCTTGTTATTTTGTAGGAGTCATTTAGCAAACCTCATAAAAGGAAGAAATTACTTAATCTTTTGTTTCTTCCAGTTGTTTTAAGAATGAAGGTACTGATTAGTTGTGTATAAGTATGACCAAAATCAAATGTAATTAATAGTCAAATAATTCTTAAACCTCCTTTTGAAGATGGGTTTGATGAGTGTATTTTAAAACTTGTTAGAGACATTATTATATGAAAAAATTACTTAGTTACATCTTAGGTTACATTCATTTTTGTGCATCTCACCTGATTATCTGATCATAGTTTGTCATATGACAAACTTTTTTATTTGTCTAATTTTTTAGGAAAAAAAATATTTTTTTTTTGTGTGTGATTAGAGTGAGATGCACAAAGATGAATGTAACTTAGAATGAACTAAAGTATTGCTCTTATTATATTTTCTTTTACAAATATAATAGACAGTATTGTCTTGAGTGATAATTTTCTATCCCCTTCACTTATTTACCTTGCTTCTCATTCTTGTGAGGTAGTCAACATAGTATTCTCAATAGGGTTTTTTCATGAACATTTTTTCCTTATTTGATTAAACGTGTAGAGAGAATTTGAATTTTCAACCTTAAGGAAAGAAGTAATTGTTTTAAATGACAAAACTACTATAAACATCTATCACTATAAAGGGATGTTTGGCTCACCAACGTGAGTTGAGTTGAGTTGGTATAATATATCCAACTCATTGTTTGGCCCACCAACTTGAGTTGATATATTTTACCAACTCACCCCAACTCTCCATTCTTCCCATGTTTTCAATGGTTCTACCCATTGGCCACTGTCACACTTCGAAAACTAACTCCGGGCTTCGACAACCACCTCTGATGACAACTCCGACAATCAACTCCAGGCTCCAACAACCACCTTCAATGACAACTCCAACGATCAACTCCGGGCTCCAACAACCACCTCCGATGACAACTTCGGCAACCAACTTCGGGCTCTGATAACCACCTCCGATGACAATTCCGGTAACAAAATTTGGACTCCGACAACCACCTTTGATGACAGCTCCAGCGACCAAATCTGAGCTCCGACAACCTTCACGCGATCAACTCTGACAACCAATTCTGGCCTTCGACAGCCACCTCCGGTGACCTAACTCCGACGACCAATTAGGTCTAACAACAAACTTCGATGACTAACTTCGACAACCACCTTCGTAGGCTCCAACAACCACCTCCGGCTACAAACTCCAATGAAAATCACCTTCGATGATCACCTTTGAGCAAACAACTCTGAAGACCAACTCGAGGTTTCGACAACCACCTTCAACGATAAATTCTGACAACCAACTCTAATACCATATTCATGCGACTAACTTTGGGCTTCGACAGTCACCTTCGACTACAATCTCCAGCAAAATCATCTTCAATGATCAACTTCGACGACCACTTTCGCCTGACCAACTCCGGGATTCGAAAACCACCTCCGATGACAAACTTCGACAACCAATTCCANATGATCAACTTCGACGACCACTTTCGCCTGACCAACTCCGGGATTCGAAAACCACCTCCGATGACAAACTTCGACAACCAATTCCAATACACCTTCGTACAACCAACTTTAGGCTCCGACAACCACCTTCGGCTACAAACTCCAGCAAAAATCATCTTCGATAATCAACTTCGACAATCACTTCTGACTACTAAAGACTGATGACTTGTTAAAGTATGTTGTAGAGTTGTTGATTATATAAAAAAAACATTATTTTGTCTACATTAAGTGCAATATTTATACATAATGAATTCACATATCAAATGAGTGTTAAGAATATCTAGATGAAAAATATGTATATAGTTGAAAAGTATGTAACATATAACAAAAAAAACCATAAAATGAAAAAAAATTCTTGGAACATTTTTCCGCAAGAATTAGTGAAAAATAGAGATTTATTCTCTCATGATCCTCCAAATTTAGAGGAAATGAGAGTGAAAGTGTTGAAGAAATGTGGTGATATTCCATTGGCTATTACGATGACGATGAAGATTTAATTAAAAAAATTTCATGACATAGTACAATTATGGAGCTAATAATAGGAAGAAGAAGAAAAAGAAGATGATAATGAAATTCATTGAGCAAAATTGATTATAATCAAAAGTTTTGATTTCGCTTTAGTTTCTCATTTTATTTAACCATATTCCTACAAGAAATATAATGGGTTAATTGTTGTTCATTGTCCAAAAAAGAAAGAGAGAAAGAAAAAAAAAGTTTTGAAAATTAAAAGAAAAAATTTGTAATCCATATTTTATTCAAACAAAGATGAATGTAATTATTGAATAAAAAAAAGTTTCAAAACAAAAATAGTAATTATAAAAACATATTATTTAGAGTTCAAAAAACTGTATTAGATACAGATAAATATCATATTTGCACCTTAAACAACTTATGAACTTTACAGACATATAGACATCATATCTCAACTCAGCGCCCCAAACAACTCTTAAATATTTTCAAATATAGCAAATATCATCTAACAATGATAGACACAAATAAACATCTATCACTGTCACTATCTTAAACATTGTCTATCGATGTATATTACTAATCGACAATAACATTTTGTTATATTTGTAAATAAATTGACTCATTTTCGTATATTTAAAAACAACCCTAAGAAAAGATACAAGTGATATAATAGTTATATTTATGTTAATTTATATTATAATTTTTCTATAGACACAAATAGATTAAATTTGGATTATGGAAAATTTAAACCTTCTACTTCTTCTTTTTATTTTATTTTTTCTTTTTCCCTACTACCGCTACTATTATCATCCATAACGGATCTTATTACATACTTGGACTAATCTTAAGTGACAACTAATAAATCAATTATCAATGACTAAGAAATAGTAATAATATTAGAATCACCAATCTATAAATGTTGTTTTTTTTTTACTTCAACTGAGGTATAAGTCTTGAATCATATATCTCTTGATATGCGTAAATTGAACTATGTTTGTTTTATTTAAATTTTATATTAATTGAGCTACGTGAAAGTTGGCATCATCCACCTCTCTTACTATTAAGATTTATAAAATAGTCTAGCACTTAAAATAAAACCATTTTTTGAACTCCTAAATAATGTTATTCTGGAAAAGGGAAAATCCAGGGGTAATGGCATAATTAAGGATAAAAATCAGAACTATAATAAAAACAATACCCAGTTTCGAATTCGAATCCCTTCGTCTCTTTCACTCCGCCTTTGACACAGAGCTCAGCAATGGCGTTAGCAGTCTCCAACATCTTCTACTGCCCTAAACTTCGGCTTTCTCGGAGACAGTTACATCCCAAATTCTCTGTTCTGCAGCTACAGTCGTCGTCAATCAGGTAATGGATGTGGCGATAACGATTCTCGACTTCAGTTACTATGGATTTTGATGCCTTTACTCCTTCCGTCGAGTCTGGGTGCTGAGAAAATCTACGAGAATGAATAAATACAAATTAGGCAATGTAAAATCAACGATAACATCGAGTTTTGTTATTGGAATTTAGCTGCTATCCTATTTCATTTCGTGGGCTTATCTCGTCTCTCTATGCAAGTGTTTTTAGATTTCGTAATCTGAAAAAAAATAAAAATAAAAAAATAAGCTAATGTTTCTGATGAGTTAAGGAATTATTTTCATCTTGGCTTATTTGTTTCGGTGAGAAAGTTAGTTTGATGATACTCGATAGCGTGTTCTTGATAAATTATATGTATGCTGAGAGCTTAGATAATGTGCGAGTAGAACATGAAGCTCAGAGGATGTTAAATTTTCATGTCTTCAATTTTTACTCTTTGAGATCAAATAATTCATGAAAAGTCGGACTAGTAGATGGATGATGTGCTTACGTAGTATGAGGTTTTATGGAAACATTAGTGCATTTGATTCTTCATTATTTCTACGACTAATCATAACACAGGGAATTGAATATATCAGATTAAGAGAGATAACACGAGAGAGAAGAACGGTTATTTGCTCAGCGGCTTCTGCGGCAGGAAGTTCTAGTTCAGACAGTGACTTCAACCCGTATGAGGTAGTTGAACTTTTGTCCAGCTTGCAGCTCTCAAAGGGTTTACTTGAAAGTGGCAGAACAAAGGACTCTGTATTATTGTCTTGAATGACTGTTTTTTTGATGTTCCTATCATATTAGGTTCTAGGTGTAAACCCAATTGAGGGGTTCGACATGGTCAAAGCAGCATATACTAAAAAACGCAGGGAGGCTGAAAGGATAGGTGATGAAGCAACTGCAGCTAGAGTATGTCACCTTCACCCCTTTTTCCATCTCTCTTGCTGACCAAAGTCTTTTTTTAGGCATGATTTTAGGTACAATATCTGAAGTCCATCAACAAGTAATCTCTTCAGACTAAAATTTGAAACTAGTAGAAGTTGATACGGGTTGTGATAGGCCTCAAATTGCTAAAGTGTATGAGCTTAAGCGTGTGAGGAAAGGGGGAGTCGGGTGAGGTGTTATGATGGGTTTGTTGTGTGGTAGGTTTTTTTTAGTTATGTGATGGGCCTGTGAGTGAGGAGGGGAGTATTGTAGAGGTGGTCATTGTTAGAGAGGGGTATCGTTTTGGCTTTATTTTCTGTAACTAGAGAGAGAATTAGGAGAGGTGGAAAGCCCTTTAAACTTCCCTTCTTTTAACTGTTGATAAATAAAATTGTGGCTGAGGTCTAACAGGTTGATTGCATAAGGAAGCTGAACAATGAAGTATGTTGGATAGGGGGCTAAAATAAAAAATTTGTATTATTCAGAATTGGTAAATGTAATTTCAAAAGTTGGGACATTTATGTTTGTTCAGGTCGTTGGATTTAACCAAGCAACCAACCAGGGATTTTAAAATATATTGTTTATTGGACACCTAAATTTGTGGTTACACTTGCCTGTTCTGAGTTCAGAACTTATGCAAATGTGAATTTTGGAAGTTACCCAACTTCAACCTTCATCATCTTTTAGATGGTATTTATTTGATGAGTTATCAGTTAATGTATAAATGGTTAGTTCCTAGTTGGATGGTGCAATGTCCATGTGTACGCTGGTGGGTGTTTTCGCCTAAGTAGCTCTATTTTGCAATAAATTAATGGGCTTATGAACATTTTGAGTTCTTGATTCTTACTGTAGTAAACTTGAAATTTCCAGCTGGAGAAGGCTTATGACAAAGTCATGATGGCACAATTCACAAATCGGAAGAAGGGTGTCACTTTTGGCTCAGTGAAGGTACATACAACGCATACAATAGAATCAATGTTATAAATGTTATTATGTTGTTTTTAAATGGGCTTGAGGAAGGTTACCTTTAAAAGCCACACAATTGTTAGGTCTTTAGTAGCAAATGAAAGTAAATATACAATTTACTAAACTTAGAGTCCAAGAAGTTGCATCTACTTATTTTTTCTTTGTATTTTATTAACAGTTGTATTTACTTGTTATAATTACATGTAATTCAATTATACATGCATGCCGATTATGAAGATGAGTAGTTCCTGTTCCACCAGTATTTTCTCTCTCTCCTCTCATGTATCTCTCTATATTAAATTATTGGTCATACACATCTCCATAGCATGCAGTTCACGTTTTTTCTTCCCAAGTTTGTAAGACCATTTCTGCAAAAGGAGACGAGCTCTCTTTCAAGCTTGTTTTGAACGTTCTCTCCATGATGCAAATAGAGTTATGATAACTTGAAAACTTTCCATTTCCGGAAGTTAGGTGCTTATTTTCATGTTCATGCATAATTTAAGCAAAGTAAATATTACTATTAACTTTTATGGCTTGTGTTGTCTTCATTATCGAGATTAGTATTCTTACCTGATAGTTGTAAATCTTCTTGATAGTCTTTGTGAAAATGCAGGTTTCGAAGGACATCAAGTATGCTGACAACCAACCAATTGTGCCATGGGGGCCAAGGTCTGGTTTTTTGTTACTAGTGTATTAGTATCAATGAAGTTCTGAGGTTGAAGTTGGCTGATTATTCTTTGCTGATGTTAGATGTACTTTTGGCTGTATATATTTTTCTAGTAACCTGCCTATTTGTTACTATTGAAAACATATACTGATTTTTTTTAATCCCTAATCCTCAAACTTTGTCCACGAACATAGATTTAGTTTTATATATTTTTAGGAGTTAATGATTTTTCTCCCTATTCTGAATTTCACATTCACATATACGCATTTGGCCATCCTGGCTTTTGTCTTTAGAGTGATAGTCTTGAATGTATTATATAGAAGCCAGTAGGTAAATATCTAGAATCTCCTATTATTTGAGTTGAACTTTGACCAATGTTCTGTTGCAATTTTCCAGATTGCCATTTTCGAACGATTGAAGTATTTATGTACCTAGTACCTTAATCTTGACCACAGATAGAAGTTTGCTGCGGTCAATGGATATAGTTAAATCTCACTGTTATAATTATTCATTTTTATTAAGCGTAAACATGTTTTCTAATAATATCTATGTGTGTGTGTATATCATATACCAAATATAAAGCAATTGCTTCATTTTTTTCAGTTAATGACATCTTCTAAAGATACGTATCATCTGTTTACCTAACATAGATTCATATTTTTCTTTAGTACCTCGTATAGTGTTCACAATGCTCTTCTTGTTCCTCTTAGATAAACTATTGTTTCTGAAATCAAATGTATCTTCAGGTCTTCCAAGTGCAGCCCAAAAGATATGCAAATCAATATGGCAATATCTGCTGTATTTGTAAGTAATGAAACATGGTTCATCATCTGAGTCTTCATTTCATTACTGGGTGTCTGTTTCTCCTTTGATTTGACAATGGACTACTAGTTTATGTTTTTTGTATTCTCATTTTTTTTTCTCTCTATGTTAAACAAAATAATAATATGCACGCGTGCATGTTGCTTTATGGAAGTAAACATTTCTTTTGACATTATTTGGCTTCAAGGTTGTAACACAATAGACAAGTTTGCAAGTCTGAACTTATTTTTGCCATCTTTATCCTCTTTTTTTTGGTATGTTTCACATGATTTCTTCTTCCTCATACATCCGAATGACTTGATCAATTTTTCCTTATTAAATTTTAAGGTAGCAAATAAAGTTTATGGACATTGAAGATGATACATTTGTGATTGATGAAACTTAATTCATATTTTTATTGCTTTCTGCAGACTGCTTGGGTCCTTATCAAACGCAGTGCTGAATATAAACCTCTTCAATTCTTGGCATTTGCTTTTGTTTATCGGATTTTCGAAAAGCTGAAAGCTTTTGAACCAGCTGTATCACCCTCATTTACAGTACGTCAAGAGAGCACTTTTTTTTTCCCCTCCCCAATATCACATACTGTGAATATGGAGCATGCACCTGAATGCTGTGTTCCAATTTGTGTGTGTACCCATATATGATTACTTATATGGACTGCAGGAAGATGGTGAAGATTCAGGACGAGGTATACGGATGGGAAAGCGGTTGCTTCGCTCTCTTGCTTTAGTGTTTGGATGTATTGCTGTTTCCTCTTTGGTACTTCATCTTTGCCCTACTCATTTCTGCTCAATGTCCATGAATTAAAAGGATCGCTTCTGTGACCTATGCTAGCTTCTAGCTATGTTTGATGTGCAGTCACTAGTTTTGACGAGCCCAATAGACTTTGCTCTCTTAAAATACTAGAAATGAAATGTATAAACCAAAAAATGAAAGGAAAGAAAAAAAATTATAAGGAAAGCATAAGAATAACTTACCAGGGTCAGGTGGCTATTCTTGGAGGAAGAAATTATATATACAATAATACAACCATAGTTTAGGTGTCTCTTGCTGAATATTTTGCAGTCAGCTGAATTTATGGTCTTGATTCTCTCCAATGGTGCTGGAGAAACTAAGTTTTCATTTGTTTTTGCTGGCAAGTTATGCTGTTATAAGTGGGGAGAAGCTGATTTGTTGTAAAGGAAAATAAATTACACCTTTTCAGAAAAAATAGCGGAAAGTGCAGTCCTTAAGCAGTAGTTAAGCTTCAACTTGGGAAAAATAGAGAGATTAGATTTCTGGCTTTAAAAGGAAAATTTTGATACTTGGCGACTGCACTTGAATGGGGGGAAGTGGGATACTTCTAATCAAAAGATGATGGAACATTCAGAGTTGCTGGTCAACTTAATGGCTGTATTGACCGCAACTTTCCTACTTGATTGCAAAAATCAAATCTAGAAAATTCTTGTATTTCCCAACTGCATTGTTCACGTTTATGCTTTTTATTGAACTCATTTAATTTTAACAGTCAAGTAAAGTTTTCATGGTGCGATTTGGTTGTAGGAAATGGGATGGCAATGGATATTTGATTGATCAAATGTGATTTCTACTAGTCTTGAAATAACCATGTTTATTCTGCATATAATTATCTTATTTTAAAGAAGTATATTCGACAAAAGAAGGAACAACCTAAGGACCAAGGTAGTGAGAACACCCCCCTAAAACTATACAAAGATGGGACTTCCATTCTTGAATAATCATAAAATAGCTATAAATATAATTATAAAGAAATCGATCAAGAAGCTATGTTTTAAACAAAATTACTAAAAGAATAATAAAGGATGACTTATCTTCGTTCTAGCATTTATTTCCTTCCAAAGAAGCCATAAGAGAACTAAAGGACGCTCATATGGTAGAAATCCCACAGAACCCTTCTAATCTGTAGGGACTGAATTCTCCAGATTCTAGCATCAAAGAACATTGGGTTATCTGTGCATTGCCATGTAACGGATATAGTGGAATGGCGTTCTTGTGGACACCTTGGCTGAAGAAAATAGGACTTCAGGGTTTTATTCTGGCTTGTTTGGCTCTTAATATTAGACACAAGATCTTCAAAATCTAATTTTCTTCAATTCTTTTTTTCTTTTTTTTTTTTTGTATAATTTATTTTCCCTGTTTTTCCTTCCCTTATAGCGTAATTATTTTGGATTTTCTTTTTTTTTTTTTGCAGGCATATACTGGTATTTTGAATTTCATTGAGTTCATGGGCGGCTATATTCCAGTATTTCTCTACAATAACCAGGTATTGTTAGCATTTTTTATTATACTAATCTCTATGCATCTGCTGTTATGCCTATTGTAAATCTTTTCCTAGTCAAAGGAGGCCATATTGTTGGGCTATTGTACGGGGTGTTAGCGGATTGGTCCAGGAAACTGAGATCAACCTTGTAGTATTTTAGTATCACCAACTATTTTACTGTGTGCATTATCAGAAATGTGCTTCATCTTTCATACAATGTAAAATAGTTGGCCAGAACCTCCAAATTCTAATATTTTATTTTTTCCAATTATAATCTCTTATGTATTGTTCTAGGTGATTTAAGATGTACGTTTTTCGCATGCATGTGATTTATCATTTTATACTTCCACAGGAACTATTGATCACCAGTTCATCGGCTGTCATGCTTTACATCATGGCATCTTACTACAGATGATGTTAATCGGCATTGTACCATTCAATCTTGCACCCAACTTTCGAAGGAAACGGTTTTGATATATTCTTGATTTGGTAATCTAGTATAGTTTTGTAAAATGTGGCAACAATAATACTGATGTTATCGAGGAAATGTAATGCTAGCTTCAGTTTTTTTTTTGTTTTTTTGTTTAAAGAAAAAAAAAATTATTATGTGCAATGGGATATTTGTCAGCTATCATATATAAAAGAGGTCGCTATCTCACTCAACAAAAGTGATATTCATCGAGGACATGGAAAACAAAGAACAAAATTGATAAAGTTGTAGTTATCCAATTGGTTTTATTATTATCATTTTAATTGATATGAATGCTTATAAGTTTTTATTTTGATGTTTGGTTGGAGTCAATTAAATCAGGGAAATTTACATTTACGGTAGCTTTCTCGAATAAACTGGCTGAATTCTGGAATTGAGGAATTGATATATATATTTCAAGTTTAGAATCAATATTACTATGGGATAAGATTTACATCATTAATTGGAAATTTGATTAGTTTTATTCGGGTTCAACTTGGTTTCACTATTTTTACATGAGATTGGAAGAATTAGTGATTAGTTTATAGGGTTTCAACAGCTCGTTCAAAATTTGATGTTGTCGTCGGATAACTAGTTCAGTTTCTCATTGTTCAATTTGTTTGTTTTATAGCTCGAGTCCCTCTTCTCAAAATATTTAGTTGCACAACTCTTGTTGTGCATTGATTTTGCTAGGTTACTCTCTTCCGCTTTGTGCATGGTTCGAGCTAACTTGTGAGAGAGCTCACATTAATCGAGGTTGAGTTGAGTAAACTTCGATGCCTAAGTTAGTATATGGGTGTTTAATTTGGCTAAGCATGTGAAATATTGCTTACTCTTTGTAACGACCGGATCCTTACATATTATGATCCGACCGCTACGATATGCATACTTAGACTTTTCTATCATGAGATGAGTTTTGGCAAAAATCTCAAAAGAACATATTTAGGATTTTATTAATCAGGTAGAAAACTATATAAAAAGTTTATTTTATAAAACACGATCCATAAAACATTAGTGTAGTGCTACAAAAATGCATATGCTTATAATAGTGAGCTTGATGATTGGCCATTTGAGCGACGTCTAGTTCTGCCACCGCTGTGTCCTTACCTATAAAGTCTGTAAAATAGGATGAGTATATAATATACCCCGTAAGTAGTTCTCACATAGGGTAGTGACCAAATGTATAATCACATGCAACATGTCCTGAAAACGTATGATTGGGACCGAAAACATATAATAGCATGTGATGGTCGGTTATGAAATTTCTCCACCCTGGTAGGAAGATGAGGACTTAGGCGGAAACTAACCCATCTGATGATTAGCGAGTCATGCAGTCAGTAGGGTCAGAGTCGCATCCAACATCAACGATTAGCATAAACGTAAGATTGGACTAGAGGGGTGCAACCATATATACCCTGTTAGTTCCTAGCATAAACTTGACATAGAATTGGGTCTAGAGGGGTGCAACCATACATACCCTGCTAGCTCTAGAAGCATAACCTTTATCTAATTAAAATTTAATCTTATGAATAAACATAATGCATGGGTCCCTTGTCAATAAATGTATTTTAAACATGTAATGCAACATAACAATAACATAATTATGAAACATATTAAAGGTACACTAACATGAAACACTTAAAGAGAGGGTGAGATAAACTACTTACCTTGACTGCGATCCTAGTTATTCCTTATTATTCCTTATGGTTAATCAGTAGAGCTTTCCCTCTTAAACCAGAAGGAAATTTGGGCAGCACTTCCCCCGCGTTTCTTCCTTCAAACTAACAGAATTACTTCACCCTTTTTACACGATTTTTACTACTGAGTTTTGTTTGAGAATCCGTTTAACTTCCAGCCTAAAACCTCCTATTTATAGTTGTTTCCAGCTCTTCTCTATGTGACAACTCATCCTACAAATGGCTTCTTTAAAATTACTTAGGTTTAAGAATTTCTCTTAATAAGACACCTAATTTTGGCTAACGTTTGCCCTTACGTCTTCAACCTTTGTTTGTATTCAATTTTAGGGTTCTCCATGTATAATCTATAAGATCGTGGCCAAATTCAATGCATAATCCATGCTTTTGTCCAAATCTCGCTCTTTCTGTTCTTGGAATCTCGCTCTCTCCAGCTTTCTCGCTGGTTTGGCTCTTGTGACTCTCGCTCTCGCTGGTTTGGATCTCGTGGTTCTCGCTGGTTTGGATCTCGTGGTTCTCGCTCTCGCTGGTTTTACTCTCGTGGCTCTCGCTCTCTCCCACTTTCTCGATGAGAATCTCGCTCTCTCCAATTTTCTCTCCAATCTCGCTAGTTTTCATGCATGGGTTGCCTTCACTGCTTGTGAATTCCACTTCCCCTTTTTAACTCTTTCAAATTTTAAGAGTATATGGGCAATTAATTCACCTCCAATTCTTCCAATGAGCAGTGCCCAAACAAAAAGTTATCTACTGCCCTTTGTCTCTTGAATTAGCTAGCGTCCAACTTCTAATTAATCCTCCTTGATTTTGCCCCTTATTCATTATTTTTGGATAATTAATAAATTTCTTATTTTTTTCCAATTCTAAATTTCCACCCGATTTTCCTATTAAATTTATATATTTTTCATTCTTAATTATATATTTTAGTTGTTTTTCTGCTTTCTAAATTAAGGTTAGGGTATTACATTTACCACCCCTTTAAATAAAATTTCGTCCTACTTAACATTTGACATTCAAATTTGGGTTGTTACACTCTTTGAGGTGGTGGAATGAGACTATTTATAGAGTCTATGACCTAACATTCGCTTAGGACATGTGCAAAGTTGGTAGTGTTAACAACGATATAATTGAGGTTGTAGGGTTATAGTAGTGAGTTCACCTAAGTTATTTCTCCTTTGGTGAAATTGAGCAAGCTTAACTAGTTCAACCTAAGGTACGAGGCCATATCTTCTCGTTTTGGGACGTGTGAACTCCTAGAGTTTTTTTGGGCTTGGGATTGTTGGGTCTTGCCTCAAATAACTCTAAAAAATAGCCCTCTGTCGAGTTGGCCTGAGGTCGACGGTCGAGCTATGGTCTTGAAGGGGGTCGTGTGTTCACCGTTGGTGCTATTTGATTGGTCGTGTTCCTGACCATTACGCTTCTTAGCCGATTACGATTGGTTTTTGTTAGTGCCCCTCTAAAGCATCTGTTCGTCTTTAGGCGTTTGAGGGATCAAATGGATTTCCATCGAATGCAAGTTGTTGGCTCATGGATTCTTATAAATAGGACCCTTTGGTCACAGTTAATAGATACACTTTATTTTTGGCGTACTTCACCTAGACCTGAACTCTTCAGCTTGTGGCAAGTCTTTCAGTGCACATTATTTTTATTTCTTTTTTATATTTTGAGGGTGTGGGTAGGATATCTGAACGACTTGCAGTAGCTTTTGATGCATGGCAAGGTAGACTTGTCGACCCATTTTCTCGGCTCCTTGCCATTGATGTGGATAACTTAAAGGCAGAGTATCAAATCCCTTCTCTATTGTCCTACGTCTTGCCAAGCTAGGAGAGTCGATCGAGGATCTACCCTTAGGCGAGATCTGAAGGAGTAATATAACATACAACAGAAGACTTCAGAATCAATAAGCACTTAAACTACATTTAATTTGAGTTTTAAACATGTTGTTCATATGACATTTATAAGAGGGTTTAAAACACATATTACCTTTGAAGATCTCTTCCACGATTCAAGCAAAAATCCACCAAGATAGAACTTGAATCTTCAAGAAGACTACCACCACTATGCTCAAGAAGGAATGTGTGGTGGAAACACTCAAATCAAGCTGAATTGAGGATGAACTTGTAAGAGTCGAGTAAGGTTTTTAGAATTTTTCACTTCAGCAAGTAAATTCAGATTCCCTGATCATCTTTCTCATGGAGCTTTTATATATAGATAATAATCATGCAAAACCAATAGGCCGCATGGGGGCACCACCTACTTGGTGATCACATAATTCAATTGAATTTTGGTGATAATCCATCAAAATGTAGTTAGTGTATTTTTCCAAGATTTTTCCCAAAAATGAAAAAATCCACTAACTTAAAGATAATTTCAAAAATCATTTTTATTTTATTTTTAAAATTAGTTTTATAAAATTAATTAAAAATAAATCATTAATAAAACTAATTTTAATTAATTTTTAATTAAACTTTTAATTAAAATAATATTTTGGTATTAAATTAATAAAATACTAATTTCACCAATATAAATCAACTTAATATTTAAATCAATTTAAATATTAATTGATTTTCCAATTTTGTTTAACTTCAATTAAATTAAACGTCTATAATTGTTTCATATACAATCAATTGAAAACCCTAAAATTGAATTTGAGCATTTTTCAAATTCATAACCCTAATTTCATACATCAATACCCAATTTTTTATTCCAATTTAAGAGCTAGTAGATAGACCTAATAGATTTACAGATCATGAGCTCCAACGATCTGTAATTAATTCGTTAAACTCTTTAATCGAATTAATTACTATTCGTTAACTATCAAAACACACCACTATAGCTCGATAGTTGCACTCTCCTTACTGTAGATATAATTCTATCCATGTAAACCATAATCAGTAAGTCAATCCTTCACAAGTCGTTCGTAATTACAACTGGGTTAAAATTACCATTTTACCCCTATAAATACATCTTGTTCCTCAAGTTCCCATTGACCATCTAATGAACAATTTGATTCATAATACTACTTATGAATCATGTCTCTCTCTATTATGAGAAGGCGGGGCCCCCATTGTTCAAAGACCTAGAATCAGTACTTAAGAGAACAACCTATTTGCTAACCCTAAAATAGGTAGGAGTGAATTCTATCTTGCAAAGCTATGTCTCTAGCTATCCATCCGGTCTTAACTCCAAAATAGAAGGCTTATTGTGCAGTGCTATTGAACTACTCTCACCCATACAGATCAAAGGATAATTCCAAATAAATAGGAGTTCATAGCTAGCTCAAGATTAAGATCGAGTTATCTTTGGTTACTTTAGTATGAAATAGTCAGTTTTAACAGTAAACGGTCGTTATAAATAAAAGTGACTATTTCGTGGTCCAGTCTATATGCAAACTCATTGCATAGGATGTCTCCACTCATATGTCTCTACATGAATGATCTGAGAATCACATCATTTGTATTATCTATACAAAATGAGTCGCATCCAATAGTGTTACCAGGATGAGATACCCAATTTCATCCAATATAGACTATTTAGCCTATATACTATTAACTTAATCCTGTTTATGTCACCACATAAAGTTAAAGTATTCATACTATAGCCATGGATATGTTTGTAGATTTTCATAATAGAATGAAAAATCAATAACTTTATTGAATAAGATACTCAATAATATTTTATTGATAAATAGAATGTTTAACATAAAATTTACGAGCTGTGAGTTCTAGGACATTCCCAACAACATTGACTTATGTATCAAAAAAGTTTCAAAGTCGGGGTTCGTCTTCCCTTGCCACCATTCTCCTAAAAATTATTAAGCTAGCTTGGGGTCACTCTGGCTCAACGAGAACCTAATGGATGGAGGTGGCTAAAGCTTATGTCATGTTGTAGGATCAATATGGAGGTGGGAGGGGGGTGCTCTTGGTGGAAAAATTCATGGTCACCCATGTGCCGAAGCAGGTTCCCTAACTCTAGGAGAGGTTTTTACTTGTCCGTTCAATCCTGGAGGACAATATTGGTATATAAGCAGAGATGTCCATTTAACCTGTAGGGTCGGTGCCCGCGGGGACCCGCCCCGAATAGGGCGGGGAATCCCCGAATACACGGGGAATGGAGAGTTTTTTTCCCATTTACATTTCGTGGCCGGGGACAGAGAATATATTCCCGGCCTCGGTCCCGATACTATAAAACCCTAACCACTCTATAGTCTAGTCCCTCACGCAGCAGTCGGCATGCCTCACCCTCAGCCTTATTTCAGTCGCTACGTTACGACTTCGCGAATTACCTCACTTCAGCCGCTACGCCTTTGCGAATCGCCTCACTTTTTCACAATGTCGACTCGAGTTCCTCTCCCTCACAGTCACTAGTCAGTCACCATTGCCTCACATCACTCTTCCTCTCGCTCACGTCATGGGCCCACGACATCGACTCGGTCACTCGAGTTCTCTTCTCAGTCCTACTTCTCATCTCACCCTCACGGCCTCACCCCGTCGCCGTCACCCATCCCACCCACCAAACTCTGGTCTGCCTTACCCCGTGGCTGTGTCCCTCTGTTAGATCTGCCGATGTCTTTTCGTTCCAAGGTATATTCAAAATCTGAATATCCACTTTCTGATCTAATTTGTGAATCTGTGATTTGTGTAGAAGATAAAACGAGTTATAGTTATTTGTTTGATTTTTGGTATGTCTGAATCGTTAGAAATCCGAAAGTATGTACAATTTTTGGTATGTTTGATCTTTGATCTGATATGTTAGAATTAGAAATCCTAAATTGATTTTTTTGTATGTATGAAATTGACTAGTTGTTCGATTTTATGATTGTTTTGTTACTATTTGACTATTTATAGGTGAAATTTGAAAATGACTCTATTGAATAATAATGAGTTAGAACAAGGTGGTTCAACTCCAACATTTATGAATATGGTTGAATCAACCCGAACAAATAGTGTTTCTAGTGGTAATGATCAATCTACGCCTATTACATTAGATACCAATGATAATGAGGATGTACTAAAAAGTAATAGGTTGACGTCAGTAGTATGGAATCATTATAAAAGACAAAAAATAAATGACACCATGAAAGCAATATATAATTATTGTGGAAAAAAGTTATGAGGGAAATCTAAAAATGGGACAAAGCATTTACATGACGATTTCAAAATTTGTCCCTTACGGAGACAAAGAGACATTAGGCAATCATGTTTGAGACCCACGAAAACCAATGAAGGAAAAGTAGTCCTAAATCCAACCCTATTTGATTATGAAGCTTCTAGAAGAGATCTTGCTTGTACTATAATTTTACATGAATATCCAATAAACATGGTTGTACACAAAGGATTTAGAAAGTTTTTAAGTGGTATTCAACCGTTGTTTAAGATGATTTCAAGAACCACGATGAGGAGAGATATAATAAAAATTTATGAAGAATAGATAATTAAAACAATGAAGAATTTGGAAAACAATAGAAGTAGGGTTGCTCTTACTATGGACATGTGGACTGCGTCTAGTTTGTACACGTGCCACATCCACATACTGGATAGTTACTTTCTGAAGCATTAATGGAGTGTATTTTTTATTGGAACATAGATCGTAAATTATCCACTTTAACAGTAGATAATTGTTCAACAAATGATGCAATTATTAAGGAAGTTAGATTTAAGGACCCTGTGGTTGCATGGAACTTTGTTCTACATTCGTTGTTATGCACATATTTTGAATTTGATAGTGAAATATGGTTTGGCTACAATTTTGGATGGTATCGAGAAGATTAGAGGTACTGTTCATTTCTGGACTCTTTCTCCAAAAAGGAAGGAAAATTTTGAAGAAGGAGTTCGTCAACTACAAATTCCATGCACTAAAAAACTAAGTCTTGATTGTGTTACAAGATGGAATTCAACTTTTGTGATGCTCAAAACTGCTTTGAAATACAAGGATGTTTTTCCTCGTCTAAAACAACGTGAACCACTATACACTTGTCTTCCTTTAGATACTGATTGGAATTTTGCAAAAGAAATGTGTGATAGATTAAAACCATTTTACTTGATGACTGAGTTGTTTTCTGGGTCAAGTTGTCCAACCTCCAATGTCTTTTTTTGAAGAAGTTTGTAAAATTAGGTTGAAACTTTCTAAGTAGTTTAACTCTGATGTTGAGGAGGTACAAGTAATAGTGTCAAGAATAATTGCTAAGTTTGAAAAATATTAGAGTGTGATTCATGGTATATTGGTAATAGCTACATATTAGATCCTAGATTTAAGATGAGATTGATTCAGTTTTGTTTTTCTAAAATCCATGGATCTCATCATACTGTTGAAAGTAAATGTATTAGAGATTTGTGTTGTGATTTGATGAAATTTTATAGTTCAAATTCAAAAACAATAGTTGAACCTCAACGTTCTACATCTACAATTAGTACTTCTTCGACTTCAAGGCGAGATGGAAGTAGTAGTTCAACTGTTAATAGAAAAGATCGATATCTCAAGTTTGAAGAGTTTGTTAATAATGTTGAAAATGATGTTGATAATATTAAATCAGAGTTGGATCATTATTTGGATGAGTCTTTTTTACCGCGATCGGATGACTTTAACATTTTGCAATGGTAGAAGTTGAATAGAGTGAAGTATCCTATTTTGTATCAAAATGACAAAGATATTCTAGCCGTTCCTGTCACTACTGTTGCTTCTGAATCTGCATTTAGTATTGGTGGTAGACATGTAGGTCCACATCGTTCTCAAATTCATGAAAATTTATTGGAAGTTTTGATGTGTATTCAAGATTGGTTATGGGCGGAAGGTATAAATTAGTATATTGTTTAATTTATTTAATAAACTTTTATTATTTACAATTTGAGATCTAATTTTTCTTTTACATGTCTTAAATAGATAAACATACTCCTATAGATGCTAAAGTTTTGGAAAATGTTCTTGAAGATCGAGATCCAGATGATGTAAGTTATAAGTTCGTGTATTATTATTATTATTAATTTAATATTGATTTATATTAATATATACAATATTTGTGTTTTTTTTCACAAATCATCCCTTACAAAGTTGGATGAAATTCGTTGATGGCGGCTTAGTTTGGCTATGTTATTGTCATGTTGTTGTCATGTCGTGTCTTAAACAAATATGTTTTTGTCATGTTGTAACTTTTCTTAAAATAATTATGGATAGATGTTTTTATTATTTAAGTTTAAGTTGAATTTTAATGAGAATAATTGATGGATTGTGAATGGATATTTTTATTATTTAAGTTTAAGTTGAATTTTAATGAGAATTATTGATGGATTATGAATGGATGTTTTTATTATTTAAGTTTATTTGAATTTTAATGAGAATAATTGATACATTATGAATGAATGTTTTTAATAGAAAAATTGATAATATTCTATTGAAATTTGCACTAAAAAATATTTTGTCTCAATTAAAATTGCATTGGGAAAGTCCATATTTGATTAAAAAAATATATAAAAAAACAAAGGCGGGGAATTTTTCCCTGCGGGGAACCCGATCCCTGTGGGGAATCCCCACCCTGTCCCCCGTTGGGAAATTTGCGGGGACGGGGACGAGAATGGCTTCCTCGTCTTCGCCCCGTCCCGTGGACATCTCTATATATAAGCCCTCCTTGATAAAGGCCTCTAAGGACGTGTTGGTTCGACTAGTTGGTCTTGGACACTGATCAATGACCCATTGATACCGCAAGCGCACTTGTCAAATTATAGTAAAGTTAAAACGACCTAAGGCCAAGTATTGTCCTCTGGGAATTAGTTATTAAATCTCCTAGCTATTACGAACTAAACTAAAGTGAAACAACGAAAATAACATTTAGCCATGGAAGAGTGCAAGCAAGAAGACAGTCTAAGGTATCAATTTCACTAATGGACTGTTGAATTTAACCTATAAATTATTGAATCAATTACTATCAATTACCTAGATCTTGAAGCCTTTTATCCAAGCTGCATCTCGAAGTCAGCCTTTTCTCTCACCTAATCACTAGTTCCTAAATCTTTTTGAAACCAGTCAACTAGACAAGGTACTATGATCTTTCATCATCAAACTCTATCATTCTTTTATTATGCTAGTATACTCAAACGAAAATTTTGTATGCAATATCTAATAGAAAATATTATCGCTGGAGTAAGACAATAAATCATGCATCAAACAATGGTGATTGAAGGAATCAAATCTCCAGTAGAAGCAAATTATCGCCTTACTTTGATTTTGATTTAAAAATACAGAAAAGAAAAATTACAGAAAAAAGAGTATGCTGTAATTAAAAAGGTTAATCATACAGGACACAATTAGGTCAGAACCTAATTATAAAAAGAATTTTACTTTAATATCATATATTAAAATAAATAAATATTTGAATAATATTCCAATATAAAGTTCTCTCGTAATCTATAGTTTCAATATGAACCTCATTTACATTAAATGATTAATTATTTGAATCATATTCAAATAGATCGATCTTCCTTTATTACATAGTTTTAATATGAATATCATCCATGTTAAATTATGAATTATTTGAATCATATTCAAATACATTTATTCTCCCATATAATAGTTCTAATCTGAATCATATTCATAATTAACTATTTACCAATGTACCTTCATACATTAAAACTTATATTAATTGTATCCAATACAATAAATATATATTTTTCTTAATTAATATGAACACTTCAAATTATTCTTTTATTACCTTGATTCTTTTTGGTTTGTTATGAGCTAGTAGGACCTTATGAATCTAAATATCATAAGCTCCAACGATTTGAGATTAATTAATTAACCTCCATTTATTAACTATGGGGCAAACCATTATAAACCTAGTTGCACTCTTTTTCACTATAGGACAAGTTGTTTCCATAGATATAATCACTACACAGAAGACGATCCTTTACGAGATGTTCGTAATTACAACTGACTCAAATGTCCATTTACCCTTATAATTACCTCTATGTCCTTAAGTACCACTAATCCTCTAATGAGCAATTTGTTTATGACTTAACCATAAATATAGTCCCTCTTCGGCCAATGAGAAGGTAAGGCTCCATTGTTTAATTCCTGAAGTCAATAATAAATAGAACTACTCATCTACTTACCCTCTACAGAAATAAGTGAATTCTATCTTGTGAAATTACGTTTCCAGCTCCCTATTTGGTCAAGTCCTCAAAATGGTAGGTTTATTGATTTGGTAGTATGAGTTACTCTCAACCATGCAAATCAAAGGACGAGTCTCATAGAATGAGTTCATAACTTACTTAGGATTAAAATCGAGTTATATATGATCCTCCTGGGAAACATAAATCTTTTAAACTAAAGGATTTACAAAGAGAAATTTAATATTTCATGGTCAAGTCTTATATAACTATTTATATAGAATACCTCCACTCACCTATCTTTTTAATTTGGATTGTATTTTTCTTTAAGAAAAATTACACGGTATGAAATTTGTTTCAAATTAGTCCATTTCAAATTTCAACAATCAAATTCCTATCATTTTGAAAATACTTCATTTAAATTTCTCTATTAATGAAAACGGTTAAATTCTTACTACCGATTGACATGACCTTTATTTTAATAACTAGTTACAAGTCACATGTGATGTGCGTGTTTATAAAATTTGTGATGTAAATGTTAGAAAATTTATTTATTTTTTTAAAAAAATATATAAATCATGTAATGACTTTAACTACTGTATACTTTATAAGTTTGTGATAAAATTAAAATTTTATCTAAAAACATTAAATAATATTGCAAAATTGGTAAGGGATGCACCAATTCAATAAATTATATTTATTCCACTTAAAGGTATATATATATATATATTTGTAAAATGGAAAATTTGAATAACCACACCTCTATTACCTAATATCTCACACGTAAACTTGAAAAGTCTTTTTTTTAATATATAAATTGTATTAATATATGAATGAATTAATGCATTCCATGTATAAATCATCTAGCAGATTGTCGTATTCCATATCTGAACAAATATCTAAATCCAAAGAGTTATATTTTAAAATTCGAAGGATATCAATAGACACTTGATAATAAACTATACCCTAAACTAATAATTATATCACTTAAAATTCTAATTTTTTTTTATAAATGTATCAATTTAAACTTTAAACTTTTGTAATTATATCAACTTGAATCTTTCATTATGTTTTATCTGAATACACTTATAAATGTTTGGAGGTTAAATTGATACAACTTAAAAATTTAAGATTTAAATTGATATAAGTTTTCATTTAAAATTAAAAAATGATATAGATAAAAATTGCTCCAAAAGAGTGGTCACAGAGTTGTGACGTGTAAAATCATTTGAAAACATACGTTTAATAATGAGGGACTGAGAGGTGTCTTGGGAGTAGTGGGCGGTCACCGGTTTTTATGTTGTCTCAAAAAGACAAAAAGACAAAAAGCAAAATAAAATCGTAAAAATTGACTGATTGAGACTTGGCCGTGTCAACGCCTATAATAGAAAGCTGCGCTTGTAAGCTTCATTCTGGAGTTCACTCTCGCCTTCATAGCGAGTCGAGTTGGGTGTTCTTAGAGACAAAAATGGAGGCCACCGATTGTATCTATAGAAATTCTAGGGCGCCCATAGAAGATCGGATCAAAGATCTTCTCTCACGGATGACTTTGAGGGAAAAAATCGGGCAGATGACCCAAATTGAGCGCACTGTGGCCACTCCCTCTGCGCTTAGGGATTTCGCGATCGGTACCTGCTTCGATTGCCAATTGAATTCCATATTTTGTTGCTTTTTTTCTTCAATTTCTTTGGATGATTGTTGTGGTTTGTGGCCGATGGATTTGTAGGGAGCGTTCTCAACGCCGGTGGTAGCGCTCCTTTCCATGAAGCTTTGTCGTCGGATTGGGCAGACATGATTGACGGGTTCCAGTATTCGGCGCTTCAGTCGCGTCTTGGAATTCCAATTATATATGGGAGTGATGCTGTTCATGGAAATAACAATGTTTATGGTGCTACCATTTTTCCTCATAATGTTGGCCTTGGAGCCACCAGGTATAAATAGTTTTGATACTGATGATCCATTTTGGAGGGTCCAAATGAAATCGGACCCTTTTTTTTTCTTAGAAACTATGTTTTTGGCTTCTGAAATTACCAAAACACAACTTTGAATATTGTGCATGTGGGTTGGTATGTCTCTCTCGTTCCTCTGGCTCTTTAGTCTTTAGGGTTTAGATTTTTTCGCTCTTCACTTACTTTCTCTATTTTCTCTTGCTCTTTTCTCTCACTTTTTGTTCTTTGTTCTTTTTTATTGGCTCTTTTTGAGACTTAAGAGTAAGGATAGAAAGCAAGGATGCATAGGAGAGAGCGAGAGTTGAGAGTCGAGAACCCGACACGCTTGCACATTAAGGTCGTTTCGGTAATTTTCGATGATGATGATGCAACCAAAGGTAAAAAAGTTTTAAGAGGTGGGGCGGATTCTATTTTGGGTCCATTTGGGTGAACTGTACTATTGTCTCATAATTTCTCTTCTCTATAGTTTATATACATGTTTATATCTGCTTGGCATGCATTGAAAATGTTTGTGAATATGATTCTTGTATGAAAATTATTTAAAAGTTGCATCTTGAACTACACCAATCTTTGTGCAATCTGTTCAATTCCCCAACCACAGTTTGTAACATATTAAACTTTTTTTTTCTTCTTTGTTATTGTGTGATTGGAATGAACTGCAAAAAGATGTGCATAGTTTTAAATGCACCCAGTATTGCTCTTTTTGTATTTCTGATTGGACTTTGAAAAATACGATGAAGTGTCTTGGGATGCAGACAGACTTGAGAAATGGTAAACTGGCTAACAGTTGATTTGTATTCTCTTGCTTAATTGTCCTGACGCAGCTGCGATTTTATGGCAATCTCCATCTTATGATTCTCGCCATTGACCTTTTGGCTTTTAGAGCTGAGAGAATACACATGCGAGAAAATTTCATAGAGCTACAGTTATTAGATATAATAATTTTTTATTTATGGCCCTGCATAATTATTAAATATTTCTTTTATGGAGCCTATTACTGCCACATTATTGGGAAATTTTCTATACATTTGCCACTGCCAACTCTATCTTGGGCCATTTGGGATGGCTTCTGATGGAAGAATCACTAACTAAATGCTTCTCTTAAAAAACCCTCCAAACAATTTTTTATTTTAAGAAAAGTTTGAAAAGTGCTTTTAGTGAGGGAAAAAAAGCACCTTTTACCCTTTCGAAATCATCCCAAACTCATCTTTAGTGCAAACCAAATGGATTTGGCACTGCCCAAGATTACAGAAGGAATACTAACATTGCCTACAGTAACTCTCAAAAAAAAAAAAAAAAACATTGCCTACATTACCATTCAACTTTTCTCGTCAGGAAGAAAACTGAACTTAGATATCGAAGTAATGAAGTTGACCTTTTCCTAAGTTGCTGAATTTTTTAGAAATGCATATGCTGGCACATTTTATTTTCAAGAAAACTATAGAAGGATTTAAAATGCCAACTTTGAGCCGTCCTTTCTCTCTTTCAATTTTTTCTTTTTATTATTATTTTTCCTCTGGCTTTACCAGAATCTCAGTGTAATTTGAATGGATGATAGAGATGCTGATTTGGTTAGAAGGATTGGGACAGTAACAGCTCTTGAGGTTAGAGCGAGTGGTGTTCACTACGCATTTGCCCCTTGTGTTGCTGTAAGTAGACATGCATAACTGTACAATATAAATGTGTGTGTTTATGAATATAAGGAAACAAAGCTTTTGCTTGAATTAATGAAATGAGATTAATGGTCAAAGTGTAAAGGAAAAAAAGAAGACAAAATCTTTCGACCATAAAACAAAGAACTAAATAGGAAAAACAAAGAACTAAATAGGAAAAACAAAGACATTCCAAGTTAAACATAAACCTTGAATAGAGAATCTTCTTGCAAAAGACTTGGAACTTAGCACAAAGAGGAGGCCTTCATCCGAGCAAGCTGCAAACCAATCAAACCAAGGAATAGCTTTTAACCGCATCTGATCATTCAAATATGGGTATACCAATAACTGAATTATGTAACCTGTAAACGAATTTTCAAACTCCCACTAAATGCAAAAGATAGAGAACAAGCACCTTAACAAGACTTGAAAAACACAATCAAGGAATAGGTGTTGAAGGTCTTCAATACTAGCCATACAATACTGACACATAGAAGGAGATGATCAGCAAGAAGGAAGCTTCGTTTGTAGAGTGAAGAGCAATTTAAAGACTACCAACATTACCCAAAGAACGATATTAACTCTTCTTGGGCATTTTGACTTTCACAAAGCATTATATTTATTGTTTCTTCTCCTTCCATAGCACATGTTCTGAGAAAGCATCTGTTTGGAGAATGGTCTACTGAGAAGTCTTTTATTTGTTAATGTGCTATATGCTTCCCTTTGTATGTACCATCAGAGTGCAATGTGTATTCACAACAAATGAGTCTGTCAGGTATCCAGAGATCCTAGATGGGGAAGGTGCTATGAGAGTTACAGTGAAGATACTGAAATTGTTAGAAAAATGACTTCTTTAGTTGAAGGGTTGCAGGGGAAGCCGCCAGAAGGATACCCAAAGGGCTATCCGTTTGTAGCTGGAAGGTATAAAGAAAACTTTATCCATATTTCCTGGTCATGCTTCATTGATTCCACTTATAATGATAATCATAATTAGTCTGCATCAACTTGTTTTTTTGAATTACTATTTCTTGTTGGCCTTGTAAAGATTCCCTCTGATTCATTCTTTCTATTTACCTTAGAAATAATGTCATCGCATGTGCAAAACATTTTGTTGGAGATGGGGGGACAGATAAAGGTTTGAATGAAGGGAATACCATTGCATCTTACGATGACTTGGAGAGGATCCATATGGCTCCTTACCTGGACTGTATTGCTCAAGGAGTTTCAACTGTTATGGCATCTTATTCTAGCTGGAATGGGCGTCTGCTTCATGCCGACCGTTTTTTGCTGACGGAAATGTTGAAAAATAAACTTGGGTTTAAGGTACATTGGACAGTGATATTTCTGCAACTTATTTATTGTGTGTGAACTTTTCAGACCCAAGTTGGCTTTTCATCATCCATTACATCATAAAAAATTCTTAAATCACCAATTGACCAAAAAATTTAAGCTGATGGGTGAAGACAAATTTAATTCTCTATCATCTAATACTCTCTTTCACTTGTGGGCTTGAAATATTTAGAAGACCCAATAAGTGGAAATTAATATTAATTGGGAAGGAAATAATATTGTAGGGGTTGAACACAAGACTTCATGACCACCTCCTTTGATCAATCTTAACTCACCAATTACCCAAAAGTTTAAACTGATAGGTAAAGGCAAGTTTAATACGATATCATCTAACAAAAATGTATCGTTAGAGTGAGGATGGTACAATAAGAGTGTTCATGAATTTGTAGTCATCCTCAAAGTTGTAGCTTTCTAAGAGATTATATTTTCCCTTAGAGTTCGATTTCTATTAAGGCAAATGGCTGTAACATTGTGTTGGCATTACTCGATGCAGGGTTTTGTTATTTCTGACTGGCAAGGAATTGATCGGCTTATTAAACCAAGAGGCTCAAGCTATCGGTGGTGCATTTCTGCTGCAGTTAATGCTGGCATAGACATGGTGGGTTTAAGGCCTAAACTACAAATTCATCTTTTTATTGGTTACTTGAGTTTTGCATTTAAAGGACGAATTGATATGCAGGTTATGGTGCCCCTTCGATATGAAAATTTTATCAAGGACTTGCTATTTCTGGTTGAATCCGGGGGGATTCCAATGGCTAGGATTGATGATGCGGTTGAACGGATATTGAGAGTGAAGTTTGTTGCTGGTGTTTTTGAACATCCTTTCAGTGATAGATCATTGCTAGACGTCGTTGGTTGCAAGGCAAGTTTCTGACCTTTGTCGTAGACTAGTAGCTGTTCCACATTTGTGATTACTGTTTTCGTGAAATGATGAGGCAGCATTACTTACTCGTGAAACATAAATCTCATTCATCCCTTCAGCCAAATTGATTCAAGTTGGCCACTTTTTGCTTCATCCATGATCTTCTAGTTACATCAACTGTTTTATTGATTTACTTGTTCAAACAATAAAATGCAAGGGAAAAGATTAGAGATCACACTCAATTGTCATGTGTCTTTTCAGATGCGAAGTTATAGTATAGGCTGTATAGCTAACATTAGCGGCTCTTATGTAGAGAATCAAAGAAGATGAGTTATTTTTCATTTCCATGAGTAGGAAATGCCTTTGGGGGCTTGGGTTGATCAACAGTGAAGTAATTGGAGTTGAGCTAAACCAAGTTCTTGTGCTATGTTGTGCTTACTTTAAAAGGTTTTCCTTTTCAAACATTTTAGTATTCGTTATGCAAATCTTTCCTTTGGGTGCTCTCTCTCCAAGTTCAAGATATATATTTGAATTGGAGTGCTTTTATTTTCTTCGATTAGTTATTTTGTACTTCCTAGTATTTCTATTCTTGTTTCTATTTCATTGTAATCCGAGCATTGGTCCCTTTTCATTATATCAATGAAAACGTTTGTTTCCTTTCCCAAAAAAAAAAAAAAACTTCCCTTCAGCTTCACCGAGATCTAGCGAGAGAAGCTGTTCGCAAGTCTTTGGTTCTTTTGAGAAATGGAAAAGACCCAACAAAACCTTTTCTTCCGTTAGACAGGAAAGCGAAGAAGATTCTTGTAGCTGGTTCACATGCAGATGATCTTGGATATCAGTGTGGAGGGTGGACAATCTCCTGGGATGGGATGACTGGCAGAATCACCATTGGTATATAATTTAATGCATCTCTTCTCAATTTAGAGTTCTTTTTTTATTCTTAGTTGGTATAACATTCTAACACTTGAACCTCTGGTCTCTTGGTTGAAAGGATTAAGTGATTGTCATCTTTGTTAGGTACCACCATCTTAGATGCAATCAAAGAAGCAGTTGGAGACCAAACAGAAGTAATATATGAGCAAAATCCATCAGCAGTCCGCTTGAATGATCAAGATATATCTTTTTCTATTGTGGCTATTGGTGAAAGTCCATATGCCGAATTCACTGGCGACGACTCCAAGCTTATGATACCCTTCGGTGGAAATGACATTGTAAAAGCAGTTGCTGGCAAAATCCCCACATTGGTAATTCTAATATCTGGAAGACCCCTAGTTTTAGAGCCAACAGTAATGGAGAATGTTGAAGCTCTGATTGCTGCTTGGCTTCCTGGAAGTGAAGGAAGCGGAATCACTGACGTTATCTTCGGAGATTATGATTTCACTGGCCGATTACCGGTTACATGGTTTAGAACGGTCGAGCAACTCCCAGTCCATGCTGAAAATTTGCAGGATGCATTATTCCCTTTCGGGTTTGGGTTATCATATGGTAAGGAGGAATCTCCTCAGCAATCACAAGAGTTCAGTCATGAACTGATCTGAGTGAGTCCACAGATCTGATCCAGAAATTGGGCTGCCCTTTCTTGTTGATAGGTATTTTCCACTCTTCTCCCATTCTTGTAATTGGTATTTATGCTGATAGTTTGTGGGGAAATTTGTATGCCTTGGTTTTATGTTGTGCTGCCATTCATCAAATGTGGCTCAAGTTTCTGTTGGAATCATGTGTAGAGTTTGTATAATAAAAGTTGTTTGTATAATAAAAATGATGTCAATAAGAAAAAATTATCAATATGTACTGTATTGTGGACAAGACATGTTTTCAGAATTAAAGTATTTACAGTCTGTTTTGGTTTTCGTCCAAAATAAAAAGTTAACCATGGAGGTTACTTTGCAGTTTGCTGTATATAAATTAAACTAAACAGTATACAAACTATTCTTAAAAAAAAAAAAAAAAATAGCTAAAAGGTCGCCAAACCAGTTGGGTTAGTTCGGCTGGTTTGGTTTGGTTTGGTTGATTTAATTTAATTTTTAATTTGGTTAAATTACTAGTTTAGATTCTGAACTTTCAGATTTATTTTTTGTCTCCAAATTTTATAAAATGTCTAAATAAGTCTTAACTTTTAATCTTAGGTATAATAAGTCCTTAAATTTTTTATGATGTATTTAATAGATCTTTGACAAATTCAAAATTTTATAAAATTAAATGACCTATGAGATATAAATTTAAATATTGTCTAATAGGAATCTAAATTTTTTATGATCTAGTAGATCTGAATTTTTTCTCTCTAGAAAATGAATGTTTAAGGATTGAAATTGTAATTTTGAAAGTATATTTTGGGGATTAAATTTGTAATTTAACATTTTCATTTTACACTCTTTAACAAAATAACATAATTTGCACTTAATCTTTATAGGCATATGTTTTCAATTGGTTCAATTGAGGTAGGATGATTTAAACTCCAAATATATTGGTTTTTAACATACATATCCACGTCCGTGCATGTGTAGTGTGTGCGTATATATACATACGAGATAAGAAATTATAAATAAAAGAAAAAGTTTATTGTTAAGATGCACTATATATTGAATTGAATTTTATCCAACAATCAACGGTATAAATTTAAATTCCCCTAGCACCCAAATAAAAAAAAGAGTTGAATAACCAAAATAAACAAGATCTCGATTTTGTATTAGGATAGAAATAAGCAGCTGCTTTCTTGGCTAAAAAAGACGGCCCTTTAGGGCATTTCCAATTCCATTAGTACTTCAAATTTCTTTTGCATTTAGGGCCCGTAATGGATGGAAATGGAATGGATTGAGTTGTAATTATATTACAAGCAAGAGTACCAAGAAATATCATGAAAATGGCCAAAACCGAGCCTAATGCTCTCAAAATCGCCTAAACTCTCATATTTGGCAGCAGCACTACAACACCACTAACAACGCTGCATCTTTTGAGGGTTAACTTGCCGCTAGCACCTCCGTCTGAAATTGCGAGTGCTATCGCCGGATGCCTGCTTCTATCTCTTGCGTAATGTGCTGGTATCGCGCAGTGTCGTGGTGCCAAACTTCCTTTGCAAGTTAACCCCGAACGACCGAAAACATTTCGAGATGCATGTACTACTTGAGTTCCTATAAATATAGACATTTAAACCTATTAAACATTCTAAACGAGTGAGATTAGAGACACTAAGATAGCTCATTTCAGAAACTATCAAACATTTCCAATCAAAATATTGCTCGTCCTCAAGGAAGAAAAAATAAAATCAGTCATTTGCTGCAAATCAATGACTCTAATCTCAAAGTAATAGATAAAAAAATATTCACAAAGGTAGATTTGCTTAAATGCATACAATCAATAAGAAACTTAAATCTAATATTTCATCCATTACTTGTATGTATGTTTACCCCATCCTACCTTGGTCTTTATAAGTCCAGAAAGATTTTATTCAACCTGTAACTTGTTACCCTACTTTGGTTTGAAAAAGCTCAAGAGCTAAAGTTTCCTAGACTCAAAATGGTGATGAAATACTTAGGGTCTGTCTATTTCACAGATATTACTTTGGGATTTCAGAAAAACATTTAATATTTTTGTTTGTTCACATGATTTCACTTTTTAAAACTCAAGATATTATTATCGAGTGAACTTTAAAATCCATCTGACATTTTTTTAATAATCTTCATACGTGTGAGATTTTTATACCTGGAAAATGAATAGAGTCTAATTAATTAATAAGTTAAATCAATTAATCATTATTATTGGTTTTAATTAATTATTAAATATAAATATATTATCTAGATTTAATAAATTTCAACTATTACATTTATCATTGATATTTCATATTATCTTAATTATTTAATATAATATTTTATTATTAAGTATTAATATTCTAATTAATTTGTATTTATTTAATATTTTTATAAATAAAATAAAATAATTTAAATAATGTTTAATCATTAAAAAATTGGAAAATTCTTATAAATAAAAAAATCCCAAAAATATTTACACTTTATAATAAAAAGTTTGAAAAGTGCTTCGTACTTTTATAACTTTTTGTTAAAATATGTAAATATTTTTAAAGATTTTTTATATTTGAAAAGATCCCTAAAAAATATTTATTTATTGATATTTTAAGGGATTAAATAATTAACCAATATAACAGTATATTAAATAATTAGTTTTAATTATGACTACATTAGTTGTTCTCTTATATTTGATTAAATAATTATTTAGTTTTAGTTTCTATATACAAAATTAATAAATTAAATACATTGATTTAACTTTCTGACATTAAATATTCTGCAAATCTTAACGCAGACATTAACTATCCTAGATATTTAAATTTCAGACATTTAATATCTATACTCATGATATAATATCTACATCAAACGACCCCTTGAGGAAACAAAACTTTTATTTATTTTCACAAAAGAGGAAATTTTGTATAGACACGTCACCTTCGTTTTGGCTTCCCCATACAGGTTATGTGAAAGATCATTCAACTATGAGAAACATATCCTTAAAGGCGTCGAAGTTTACTCACGTTTTCGAAGTGCGTTCATGTAGAGGAAACTTACAGGTGTCATAGTGGCCCCTTATTTCTAGTACCTTTGTTAAGGAGGGATGATCCCCTTCAAAAATATCATATACTACTTTTTTACTTTATAACATGCTCTGTCTTTTACACATTTCTTTTACTTTACAAAACAAGAGTTTAGTAAAAATCTAAGCATGCATTACTAAATTGAGCTTCAGACTCTTTAACAACTATCATCTAGATCTTTCAAGGTGACAACAAGCATATGGGTCAAATAACCCAATCCTGCCTTCAAAATTGTAGATAAGATAACACTATTTGCTCAAAGATATAAAGTAATCAAGATTTTTTTTCTTTTTTTTTTTTTTTTAATTTGGCCCAAAATAATATATGCATTTTCATGATTTGAAAACAATGTGTATAGAAATTCTCTAGAACTAATCACAGGTCATCTAACATCACATAACATGCAGCAAAATCATAAACATGCTACAAGATGAGATGTAAAGTGGGAATGTAAAGATTATTCCCATTTCGCCTCTTTTATATATAGTAAATATTATGCGTCAAAATCAAGTGGAGGAAATCTATATTCAAATGTTAATTCAATTTGATCTTTAAAAGCACAATTATTTTAAATTAAATAGGAAGAAAAATGGAGATTTAAATGTGATAATGATTTAAAAACTAGTAGAGGAAATTTAGGTTCAAATTTTGGTTTGATTTGATCTTCAAGTCCATTTTTCCCTTTTAATGTGATAAAGCCATTTTTCTTTTCTTTTGTTTTTTGTTTGTTTTTTTAAATCTACCATCACCCTTCAGATAACATGAGATTATTTTATTTTATTTTATTTTTCTTTTAGATTGAGTTGAAGATAAAATGTATTTTTTTTTCAAAATCAAATCTCAGAAAAAAAAATCAAGACTAAAACCATTTTTTAAACTATCTTTTAAGGTGGTAAAGGTATTTTTTTTATGTGATAAAAGCTTTTATTTTAGGTTAGCTTTATGAGCTCCAATCTTACTAGATGTTTTGATGATAACAAATGTTTTTATTTATGATTTTTAGTGTTCTAAAGTGTTCATACCTTAGAGCTTAGAGAGACGATTCTAATACATTTTGAATTGCTCAAATTGGATCTCAAATGAAGAAGTTTGTGGCCAAAAGAAGATTAGGAAGAAAATTCCTATGTGACAATGACATGACATACGTGGACAAATCATGTGACAATACGAATGAGATAGTACACACATGGGAAATCAAAACAAATTGGACGGCTCAAATCATGACACGTGGCGTTATCATGAATATTGCTTTTTAAACAAATTAAAAAGAAATTAAAACGAATCTATTTTTCATTTTAAAAAAGAATTAAAATGAAATAAAATAAAAAGAAGAAGGTTTTCCTACTTCCCTTTAAAAAAAATGATATAGCTTATTATTATTTTTATTCTCTAAAATATACTTTCCTTCATTTACTATTTAATCTCCCCCCTTTATTTCTTCAAGTTCTCATCCATGGTCATTTTCAAATCATATTTTTTTAGGCAAAAAAAAAAAAAAAAACTCTTCTTAACAATCATCCTCTTCAAAATTTAATCATTGTCGAATAAAAAATTCTCTAATTATTTTGAAAACTTCTCTCTTGTTCTCCATCGTTCTTCATTCTTTCAAGATTTTATTGTTTTCATAACTTTGCTTTTGTGAGAGAGAGTTTATTTTGAGTACCTAAAATTTGTATATCTACACATCTTTGATGGGTTTTTCAATTTCAAAATTTCAATTGAAAACTTGTAATAAGGTGGGGTAGTACCTTAGTTTGGGTGGAGTGGTTTAATCCTAAACCCAAAAAAGAAAAAGGATTTGTAGTGGGTTATCTTGAATCGTTGAAAAATATCAAAATAGGTTGGATCTTGAATGTGCAAACAGATCGGAAGTGGTTTGACTCTTGAACCTGTATAAAGAGTGGTAAATTGGTTTGGTTCTCACTCTTAAGAGAATACGTGCAGTAAAATACCAAGGAGTCTTGGGGAATAGAGGAGGGATTCCGAAACACGATAAAAATCATGGGTGTCATTTCTTTCTCTATAGTCTTTTAATTTCCACAATCTATTTTTGTTACTAATTATTTCATAGTTTTTTTGAAGCAACCCAGTTTATCTCTAGCGTTGTCATACGATCCTACATTTTAAAATAAATTTGAAATAAAAATCAAGATGTTAATGTGATAATGATTTAAAATCTAGTTGATAAAATTTAGATTCAAATTAATTTGATTTGATCTTAAATCAAATCTCGGGAAGAAAAATCAAGACTAAACCAAAGTTTTTTTTTTCTTTTTCTTTTAACGTGATAAAGCCAAATTTATCTCTTTCTCTCTCTCTCTTTTTTTTTTTTTGAAAATCTGTACAAATGGAATAGGGACCTTTAATATTAATATTGTTGTTTTCAAAACTTATTAGAGAAATATTGTTGTTTTGAAACTTATTAGAGAAATATTGTTGTTTTGGAAGTTTGAGGCTAAAGGTCGAATGTTGAGAACTCGACGAACAAAGAAAAACTTGTAAACAATACATAGGCCGAAACTTCAACCCTCGACAAGGGAAATCTCGCGAATCTCGCTTAGGTTTGTTCAAAGGTTGAAGTTTTGACACACATCCACCCTCGAGATTGCATGTTTATTACTTTTAATTTTTTCCCTTATAAGAGAATTAAAAGTAATGACGATGGTAATATACTATATTGTATCTGTGTACTCGAGCTGCTTCTAACAACCGTATGCATTTTGTTATATTTCGAATTAGGACGGAGCTTGTGGGGATTACTGAGGGGGTGGGGATGGCTATATTTCTGGGAGCGAAACTCCCAGGCGAATATGAGTCATATACAAAGTTATTGCCTTGGAATGAAAGACAATTCCGAATTAGCTTTGTCTTACGAACAAAATTTTGTATATTTAGGTTGTCGAAAGGTTACAAACAAATGTCGAAACTTCAAAGCGATTAAGGAGATAAGTGGGCTGAAGCAGATTAAAGAATCGGAGAGCGAAGATCTCAAAGCGAGATCTTTAGAAGAGAGTAAAGATTCAAAGCGAGAATGTTGGATCGAGATCGAGATGACTAATTCTGAACTAAACATTTGAACTTGGTAAAATGAAATGGTTGAATAATTGAAAAATGAGATTTATTCAGGAATACACTATGGAATGCCTAAGATTTACGCCATTGAGTTACTGGTAGTAGATCCATATAAAAAAAGTGTTGTTTGATTGTTTTAACAGAAGAAATGAAAGCTAGTAATCATTAATGGAAAAAAATAAAACAACAAATAACAGAGTGAGCGAGATATTGAACAGAGAGGCGACGGATTGAGAGCAGAGAGCGAGATCTTAGGACGAGAGTAAGAGTGAGAGAGTAGATCTTCGAGAGAGCGATTACTGAGAGAGCGAGATCTTAGGAGCGAGAGCGAGGACTAAGAGAGCGAAGTCTAGGAGAGAACCGAGAGTCTTCACTTTATTTGGAACTTTTCAATAGAAATATATATAAAAAAAGAGAAAAAAGAGCTAATAATCATACTATAATTGAATATATTAGATTATTATACTATAATTGAATATCATTAGACAATAAATTGAATATATTTAGGATTATTATACTATAATTGAATAATCATTAGACAAAAATTGAATATATTAATTATTATACTATAAATTGGATATATTAGATTATTATAATGGTAAAACTTTATTGATTACAAAAAAAAAAAAAAAAATTGAATATACAGTAGATTATTATAAAAAAAATTGAATATACAATAAATTATAATAAAAAAATTGAATATACAATAAAATGAATATATAATAAAAAAATTATTTATTATTCAATCCCTAACTATCTGGAGTCCATCTTAGTAACGAAGGACACTTCCTTCAATTATGTCTTAACTGGTTACAAAAATCCACATTGTTGTTGAGTGGTTGGTTCTGTCCAATCCATCTCGTTGGGATAATGTGAACTTTTCGGTCTACCAGGTCTTCTCAACAACGATGGATCAGGATGTAAGACGACCATATTAGGGTGCGTGATCCAGTAATCTTCATGCGGTACAGGTTCTCAGTACTTTTGCAACTATGGGCTTGGGAGCGATTTCCAACAATGGCCCCATAGCTACATCATGTTAATGACGCTCAGTTAGTTAGAGCCTACGATTCTTGGTATATTTTTTTAATTCAATTTAATTTTTATATCACCGATCTAGTTAATTTAAATTCTAAATTATCAATTTAAAAATTTAGGTAGAGAGACAAATTTTGTGTGACTAGGACAGCCACACATGTAGTCAACCAGTATAGATACATGTTTGATCTGCTTCAACCTGAACAGGTACATAATACTAAACCTAATTGATTATTTTATTCATATTTTTGTTGTATTTGTCTTTAATATTCTCTAATATAACATTTTGTGTTTCAGGTTATTTGGGAGCCGTACAAAATTATTGTGCATACTTTGCCTAATTTTTTTACGAATGGTCAAAACATATGGCGGACGATGAGTCCTCTCATATGTTTTCACATTGGTGAGTGGCATCTTCCTGACAGGGTGATGAGAGAATTCGATTTTCAGCAGGATGTCCCAACGCCTTGTAATACTGAATCCGTATTGCATGATATTGACCTAAGGACTAGAGATTGGTCCGAAAAAGTTGCACATTTGGTAGTGCGATGGCACTATCGTGCAAGGTTTATTGCAGTGGGGGCTTCTCTTGAACAGTCTGACACAGATGTCACTCTAGAATATATTCATTGGTATAATAATATCACAAGGCGCTATGTCACTCATCCGGGAGCAGTTGTGGGTCATATGGTAAATGAATGAACATTATCTAATTTTTTTAAATTTAAATTTATTTTAAATATTGTCTAATTGTTTTATAATTCACAGAGATTGAACAACAGTAGACTCCGTGAGGTTAGGAATGATCAGAACCAAGTTCTTGCTATATGTAGTGACAACCAAAGCTATATGGAGCAAAGTCATTATATGTACGATATACCTATTGTTCCTCCATCAGATCCTAGATGTAGAGGACCTGTTCGGGAAGAGGATGAGTTTGATGAGGTTGCACATAATGTGGAAGAGTTGCCCCCTATGATGCAGACGCAGACGCAGAGTCAAACTGATTATGTTAGTCCGATGATGATGATGCCAGCCTTTGGTTCAGGACATTATGACTCAGAGGTTGGTCCTTCGTCTTCATACATGCATGGACATGGTCGGGGTTGTGGAGAGCATAATGAATATTAATATTATGAAGCGCTTGCAGAGGTACCAGAGCAACATCAAGAAGAACCCGAGCAACCTCAAGTTCGAAGTCGACGACGACAACCAGCTCTAAATCGACGACGTCCGCCTTGTGGGACACATTGATTTTTGTAATTATTTTTATATAAATGAGATATTTAATTTACATTTTTTTTATTTTTATGAGTTATTATTATTTTTAGAGTTTAAATAAAATAATAAAATATTTTTAGAAATTGTTTTTATAAAATGGAAAATAAAAAAAAAAAAGAAAAAGAAAGAAAGGATTAGAAAGGAGAAGGTGGAATGTGTAATAATTAAAAAGGAAAAAAAAGAGAAATTTGTACAGTATTCTCGCTCTCACTCTCTCAAAATCTTGCTCTCTCTCATAATCTCGCTCTCGAATTTGATTGGGAAGTTCAGTGGCAAAAAGAAGGATATTCATTAACTCGTTATTTAGTCAGAATTGCTGAAATGACAGAATCCGTAAAAATTATTCAACAAGCTTTGGAAGGAATTCCAGGGGGACCTTATGAAAATTTAGAAATACGATCTTTTGATAGAGAAAGGTCTCCGAAATGGTAATTAAACAGACTCAATAATAAAGTTAGGAAGGGCAAGATAGAGGGTTCAAATATTTTTACAAATAGTTTGAAAACAACAATATTTTCCTAAATAGTTTCTAAAAGGACAATATCCTTTTAATTTTCCCAATGGAATAGCATGAAAGTTTACATTAAATGAAAAATAAATGTGAGGAAGATTTCACTTCATCCATCATTGTCCCCTACCTAGTTGATAAGAGCAATTGGAGGAAAGACATTGTAACGCCCTAAAATCTAGGTAAGATTTAAATTAAATCGTGCATTTGAGTGTTTCTTTTATTTAAAGGCCAAGGTTTAGGTCTTCTTCTTCTTCTTTTTTTTTTTTTTTTTAAAAAATAATAATAAATAAAATAAAATAATAATTTATTTAGTGGTTGTTTTACACTTTCCTAAAAAGAGGTAGGGTTAAGGGTTTGGTAATTGTTTTAAATAGGGTAATTGGGAAGCATGCAGTAGAAAAAAAAAATTATAAAGAAAAGAAAACCCTTTTCTTCCTCTTCTCTCCCAACTAGCCGTTCACCACCCTCCAAAGGTCTTTTTTTCTTTTTTCCTTCCGGCCGATCTCTTGCTTCCAACCGTGCGAGTAACCGCCACAGGTCCAGTCACTCGCAACCGTCGACCAAGTCCGCGCTCGCTAGCCGCCACTCTTCCCTGTCCGTCGACCCGAAGCTGCCGTCGATCGCGAACCAGCTGCGCCCAAATCGATCCGTCGACCTGAAACGACGATCGACGAACCGAATTCACAAACTGAAGCCGCGTCCTTCTCTCAGGACACATCGTCCTCCCCGTCTGCCAGCCACCAGTCTAAACCCAAGCGTCGTCCGCCAGTCTTGGCGCGGCCGATTCTGGTTACCGTCAGATCGTGGTGTTTCCGTCCGATCTTTTTGTTGGGGTAATTCTCGGTTCCTTTTGGCAGCCCATCGTCATTTGGAATTCTTGGGCCAAAGCTAATCTTTACCCATGGGATTTGTGGTTGGTTTCAGGAATGTGTGGTGGCAAAGGAAGTTTCCAAGCGGAGTGAGAGTTCGTTTTGGGATAGTTCGATATCCCGAGGTAAGTGGTTTACTGCCGGTTTGCCCTTAATCACAAACATGTGTTACGTATTTATTCCTAGGTTGGAATAAAATATTTTGATAAGCCTGCTGGTCCGAAGGAAAATTTTGAAAGCTTACGCTTATGTCACCGTATGTCGCTGTGGTATGTCATTGCAAAGTTTGCTGCATGGGTAAAATGTGATAAAGTTTGATGCATGGGTAAAATGTGACAAAGTTTGATGTATGGGTAAAATGTGATAAAGTTTGATGGATGGGCAGATTGTGAACTGTTGGATGATCTTGGCATGATTTATGGCCGTGGTTACATGCTTATGTCTGTTTGAGATTTTAATGACTGTTAGTGGCATGATTCATGGCCTTGGTTGCATGCTTATGTCTGTTTGAGATTTTAATGACTGTTAGTGGCATGATTCATGACCTTAATTGCATGCTTATGTCTGTTTGTGATTTTAGTGATTGTTAGTGTTGCCATTGGGCTATGCACATTGCATGTAGACGACAGTTAATGGAAATTGATTATCGTGAGCCTTCAAGCCCACACCCTATGCTTATGTACGGTGTCCTTTTTGGGACCACCACTTATGTTTATGCCTGTAACCTTTAGGGTCACTACTTATGAAAGCGTGCCTTCGGGTTCGCCCCTTATGCCTATGCCTATGCCTACGCTTATGATGCCCTTGTGCACTTTCGTCCAATGGAAATACTAACAGATCACTGAGTGGGTCCAGTAGTGGGCCGCTTACTGAGTATACTTTTATACTCACCCTTTTCTTTTCATATTTTTCAGGTAAGGATAATGATAGACCGACGCATGACAAGAAAGATCCGTGATCTGACCATTTGGACGACTTACTGCTTCCACACTTAGTGTCGTGTTTTTGAGTCTGGTTTAGGAGTTAGGTGTTTTAAGCTCTTATGAAATATTCATTAATTTTATTATTTTATTATTTAATTGTTATTCATTTTGAAGTTGGGTTAGGGGTACCCGAACGATATTTTTTTATTTATTATTTATTTATGTTTTCTCACCTTTGCTTATTTGAGCATTATTTAAATTAAATAAAATTTTGTCTCTTTTATTTATTTGTTTTTTAAAAAAAATGTATTGATAAGCCTATGCCTGCATAAAGTAGCATCCTAGAAACATAAAAGAAAGTAGGGTCGTTACAGTTGGTATCAGAGCCTAAGTTTTAGGTTCTATAGATTGACTTACATCGTGAGTCCAACTTGTTCCTTATGGCCACAAATGGATCTTTCGTCATCGCCAGGTATGTTGTTTAAAGTTCTTTAGGGAAATATGTATGAAATTTTACCTGTTGTGCAGTCGTTTGATGATTTACCCTACCAGCATTTATTAAAGTGTTGCGTGTGGTTACTAGGTATGACACCACGAACTAGAGGGAGAGGCAGTCGAGGTAATAAAGTAGTTGGGAAACGGGACCCTGACATGCAAGAACCTGAGGTGCAGAGCCAAGAGGTGGGGGACCCACCACCTCGTGACCCTTCTGGGTCAACTTGGCAGAAGGATAGACCAAGAAGCGGGCCTTGAGCTTCGACTGTGTCCCCGCCAGGTCTGTCATCCTTAGAAATTCTAGTAGAATATATAGCTATGGCTGCAACTATTGTGAATGTCGTCACGCAGGTCGTAATAGGACAGTTAAGGGGTATGGTGGCCAAGCAGATAGCTCAACATGCTCAGTCACAGCAGGCGCTATCCTCGTCAGTCCCATTACCACCAGTTCAGAATTAAGATAGGGCCGCGAATCAAACTGTGGTAGACCCTTCTTTGGAGGCTAGATACCTACGGGATTTCAAGAAGTATGATCCCTCGACGTTTAACGGGTCCCTGAAAGACCCCATAAACGCATAATTGTGGTTGTCCACTGTAGAGGGGATTTTTCAGTACATGAGGTGTCCAGAGGAGCAGAAGCTACAGTGTGCCGCTTTCGTTCTCATCAATAATGCCAAGCGCTGGTGGCACTCAGCTGAGAGAATGATAGAAGCCAGTGGAGGACAAGCCACGTGGAACCAATTCAAGGAGCGGTTTTACGAGAAGTACTTCTCTGCTCACGTGAGGTACAACAAGCAGGCTGAGTTCATGAATCTGAAGCAGGGAACCATGACGATAGAAGAGTATGAGGAGGAGTTTGACAAATTGTCTTGCTTTGCCCCTGATCTAGTGTCTAATGAAGAAAAGAGGTCTGAAAGATTTATGCAAGGACTTCGGGACGGGGTGCGAGGCATTGTGCAAGCTTTGGAGCCTCCCACCTACGTCGCAACTTTCTGAGCGGCAGCACGCGTGGGTTGTCGTTTAGGGATAGAGTTCCTAAAGTCCTTGACGGAGGAACCGGCCCACGACCAGAAGAGTAAAGTTGAGCAGAAAGCTCCAGGACCTCTGTAGAAGGTTCAGAGTACAAGCAGGTCAGTAGGGCACACCCTGTTGGGGTTGATGCCCTAAAGTCTCGTGTCCTGTAGTTTGTAAACAGTATGTATGAACACTTATGATGTTAATATATGATATTTACTTCACATCTTGTATTTTACTTGGTTATTTATTTTATTTACTTTACCACAAACCAATAAACATAAAATCCTTGGCTATTTGTATGTGACTCAAGCATGTATGTGGTGACATACAAGTGGATCATGTCTTGAGTGATAACAAAAAATGGTCTGTAGTATATGCATAAAGGCGAGAAACCTTATCCTGGTAACGCTACGGACGTGGCCCGCTTTGTGGAATGGTCACAATGTTATGACTTGATCACAGATGATTTGATCCTGATCAATTCTCTGTTGGGGGAATAGCCACACGAGCGAGAGCGTCCTAATACAAAGAGTTTATATAAAGACCTGACTAAGAAGTGTTACGTCTCCGTTTATATAACACGTTATGTTGATGAGCTTTCACTCACTAGGAATGACCATTTCAGGTAATTATTGACTCAATGCTTGAGTGAGTTGGAACTCCTGCATTGGGGCGATCCTTTTGATTTGTATGGGTGGAGTGGCCAGGTTGCCCGAATCAACCTACAATTCTGAAGGATGTCGTTCACTAATTGAGAGCATGGGAACTTCAGCTACAAAGATAGAATTCACTCCTTCCCCGAAGTAGATAGATGGCTCTCTTAAGGGCTGATTCTGGGGCTTAAACGATGTAGCACCACACACCTTCTCTTGGCCCGAAAGGTGTAGTGCTTGATTTTATGAAGTGAATTATGGATGATATGCGACGGTGAAATTGCGTTGTGCACTCAAGTTTCCTCAGCGGAATCTAAGTGTAAATTCCACTGAGTTTCCTGGTAAGTCCAGGATCGAACTTAGGGACTTGTGAAAATAGATTGCGATGGTAATTTTTATGAAAACTTTACGGTAACCGGTAACTCAATTAATTGTTGATTTGTTGTTGATTGCGTTAATGAAATATAAACAAATGTGGCGGATTTGAGAAAAGTCAGTTGTGTGATAGATACACTGAGTATGCGAATGAACGAGTTGAGAAGATCTTTAGCTAGCGTTACTGAGGAACGCGTCAGATTATACAATCATACTACAACCATGCACAACAAGTCATTTTCCAATGCAAATGCGATGCTCCTAAGTCTAGGACGCATGTGTTGAATGCAAAAGTGTCCATAGAGCTTATCCCTAAGTCTCTACTCTTTTCCTATGCGATGATGAAAAATGCATAAAGGCAAGGTGACCGAATACAATCATATCCTATCTCTAGGATGCATGCGATGCATTGATAATAAATAATGCTTATTCCTAAGCTTCTATCTCTTGATTATGCGTTCTAATCTGACTCTCCCGATCCTAGATTCTAACCTGACCTTCCCAAGCCTAGATCTTATCCTTAGACTACCCTTCCGAGTATCTCTAATGGACGAATGAAGCATACATAATACAAGATAATGGCATAGAATGAAAATTCACTAGTTGTGCTAGCTAAATGCTTCTCAACCTGTTCAACAGATTTAGCTACTCATGCGTAAATAACAGAGAATGAACAGATGTAGAGAAGGAAATTCTATTTTTATAAATGAGTTTGAGTACAAAATAACAATGGAAGATAAAGGTAGAGAGCCTGGTAGCAATTCCTTGCTGACCGAAGCTTTTACACTGTCAATCTCTATTCGGTTCCAAAGATATTCCTGCTTCCGCAGGCGTCGACCCTCCCTTTGTTCTGGCAGCTTTCGACGCTCTCCCAAGCTTACCGAAACGATCTGTCAGCACCACCTTCCTCTCTCATGTCCGCCATAAAACGAAAGGAAAACTATGAACAGAGACGTGCAAACTAAAGTATGAAATTTCGAACTGTTGAACCTTTTTTCTGAAGGTCGCCCTTAGTATTTATAGAACATCCAGGGTGAACGGCAGCTTCTCTCTCATGATTGCACAGTTGGGACAACTTTAATTCTCCTAACTGATGCACCGAATATTTGTTACCGAAAAGCTTAATGTACATGTTATCGTTAATCGACGGTCAACTTAATTCGGATTTGACTGCTATCAGCTTTCTATCCCATCGCGATTAATTAGCCTTTTACCCAGATGCGCCCACCATGTTGTGGTGACCAAGTTGCGGCAATCCTTCTCGGGCGAATATTTGCGAACACGATCATCGCAAAGCCTTGCGGTAATACTGCGCTCGACCAATGATTTCCTATGATCACAATTTCTGCCTTGCGTCATCGCATATTATGTACAAAATACACAAATCAACTGTTCTAATGCGATGAACACATGCGACTGCAATATTATGAAATTGATGCTTAATGGACGCAATTTAACATGTTTTATCAATGCAAGCCAACATTGTTTAAGAACTTAGCACTATGATATCATACATTTCTGCCCGTTATCAAGGTGTTCACACATAGTTGGACTACGTTGTATTGTTCATTAGAGGAATTAATGGTATTTAAGGAGTGAGATGTAACTACAGGGGCAAAACAGTAAATTGGCCCAATTGTACTTACGAGCATCTGTGAAGGGTCATCGTACCCATGATTGGTTATATCCAATGGACACAGAAATATATCTGTGGTAAGAAGAGTTTAGCTATTGGTCTTTAGTGGAATCACTGACAGTTAACAGATGGTAGATCTCGTGGCTAAAGAGTTTAGTCAGCTATTCACATGCCGTTGGAGCTTCGAGCCACAAGTCCATTAGGTCACCTGGGTAGCTTGGATAAAGTCGAGAACCAGTGTTTGGGTTAATTTGAAATGTTCAAATTGACAAGAGGAAGTTCAATTATGTATTATATAATTGGACTGGTTAATTATATGATATAATTGGGCTAAATGTATGAGATACATTATTTTGGAGGAAATTAGATATAAATATGATTTATATCAGGTAGAGGAGAAATACTATAGTAGATATGTATATCAACTATAGGATATAAATATAATATGATTATATTTATTAATTAAATTAATTGATTAATTATTTGATAATTAACGAATTTATCCATGTTCGGACGTGGGAAGTGGGCTGCGTAGGTTATGGTAGCCGGCGGATTAAAAATGAATTTTTTTTTCATTTTTCACAATCGTGCATTCACATTATCGTCCGCGCCCAGAAGAATTCGTGAAAACGATCGCGAGAGCCTATATGATAGAAGCTCATCTGTCTAAACGATTGTCTGCCTCGCGTTTTCTCTAAACGAACGTATACGTTTTCCCTAAACGATCGTTCAGCCTTTCATACACGATCGTGTAGCTCTACTATACGATAAGCATTTCCGCTATACGATAGCAGAGTTTCATCTCCCACTTTCTTTTCGTCTACACAACGCGTTCTCTTCCATCCTCTACCAAACTCACCAAAGCCCACTCTTTGGGTTTTTGATGCCGAGGATACTCGAATTTCTCTTGTGGTGGTGTTGTCTTCACTGCAGTGTTCGTGTACGTTCTGATCGTGTTGTTGCAGTCGACCTACTCGCCGGGTGTTGGTAAATTCGTTGGAGGTTTGCCGCTGCTTAGGGTTCAGATGTTCGAATAGTGTCTTCATCTGGTATGAACCCTTTCCTTATTAATTATTGTGTTCTAAGCATGCTGATAATTAGGTTTATACGCATAACTGTTTGTTTGGAATGTATATCTTTTGTGTTTCGGTCACTGTAAAATCGGAGCGATCTAAACCCACTCATGGAACTCTCGGTATGAGATCCTTCAATTGGTATTAGAGCCAGGTTTCTGATACTCCGATTTCATCTGTTGCAACGAAATAACGTATACATTCATGGTGGGTGCATTTCTACGTTGTTTTAAATGTTAATTCTACCGTGTATGTGCCGGATTAAAGGATGTTTTCGGGATAAATTGCCTCGGTTTGTTTAGTTCCTTTTACATTTGCAGTTGTTTGTAAATGCCCTTGCGTTTTTGGGCATAAATAATCGTAATCGAGTCTGTATCCATTGTGTTTGAAGTCTTGAGTCGTTCGTCGAAGTTCTAGGCAAAGGTTGTGGCTCTTCAAGGAAGGAGACGATCTAGGGTTGTTCGCATCGTGCAGAAGAAATTCTACACGATCGATGTCCATCGCATCGTGAAGATGAAAGAGTATGTGATCGTTTTTTAACACATCGGTTAAATGATGGGGTATGCAATCAAGAGTTGGTCGTATCGGGTTGACGATCGGACACGCGATCATTGAGTATCGTTTAATACGCGTGCGCTTTAGACGATCGTTTAGGTCAACAAGCTTCATCGCTTAGTAACTGACTAAATGATCGTTTAGCATCGCAAGGTAAATCGTTTACCGAGTTGCACGCATCGGTTAGACGATGAGACGCTCGCGTATCGTCTAAAGCGTGCTAGACGATCGTTTAGGTCAGCAAGCTTCATCGCTTAGTAACTGACTAAACGATCGCTTAGTAACTCAAGGTAAATTGTTTACCTGTTGTCACGCTACACGATCGCATGGAAGATTAGGCTTCGCAGCCTCGTCGTCGTCTACGCGATCGTTTGCTTATGTTCCTATTGTCTAGTGCACGTTGAACGATCGCCTATCTACTGAAGTTTGCTACAGGATGAAGACCTCCTAGCGGTTCAAGACCCGGTTCGCTTGTGAACCGGTTTGCTCGATGATAAAATGTAATAGATAGGGTTTTTCATTCCGGTTTTTGGTTTAAAGGCTCATCCTAGTCCATTAATCCTTTGTTTAATACATGCGATGTATGTTTTATATGTCATATGGTATGCACATATAGTAAATCCCACCTTAGGTTATACATTGATCATGCATCATCTCTTTATTGTAATTGTTATAATTTAGAGAAGCATGATTTTAATTATGTAAGAGCATGCTCATGCATCATATAATATAAGAGTTATATTTATGCATGCATAAAAAGCATTGACATGCATCATCTTTATATTATAATTATTATAGTACAAGGGTGAATGATAGCATGTTTGCTTGGTTATTACGCGTTATATAAAAGTTATATAGTAATGACCGGACATTGCATGAAGCATGACACATAGGTTACTTTATAAATATTATAAACGCCTCGTTATACACAATGTTTTTTAGTTGTTTCTTTTTAAGAGTTAAAGAGAAATTAGAAATAAAAGAAATAAGAAAGACATGCATGCTCACTTAGATTTAATTCATGGTTTTAAAATGTTTAAAACTTGGATCACATAGACCTAAGATCATGGTTCTAATATGATTAGCAACCCTAAGGCTTTAATCTTTTAATAAGTTTAATTGGATTAAATTGGCTAATAAAAGGTTAAAGTGTAGCAAATTTATCTATAAGGGACCTTTTGTCTAAGGCAGGTTCTGTCTAGGATGAGGCATTTAAGTTGATAGAAACGTAACACCCCTACCTGGGAGCTTACCTAGAAAGGTGAATTAGATAGATTTGATGCATGCATGCAAGTTAAGGACCTGTCTCTTATACACATCTAGATGTGTATAAGAGACAGGATTTGATGCATGCATGCAAGTTAAGGACAGTCCATTAAAGTGTTTAAATGTGACTACTTGAGCTTGTTCATATTTCATAAACAAACATTGTCTGATTGGCACGGGGACTTGTTTCAGATGTAAGCAGACATGGCATACGACGGACCAATGCCCTAGTAGTAGTTCTGGAAGTGCAGGGGGTCAGCCCCCAAGTTTGCATCAGGGTAGTTCAAGCCGACAGCAACAACAGGGTCGGGTCTATGCCACCAGTCGTCGGGAAGCTGAGCATTCAGGAACAGTAGTAACATGTACGCTCCCAATCTTGGGGCACTACGCCTTTGCATTGTTTGACTCTGGCTCGTTGCACTCTTTCATTTCATCATTGTTCGTAAAGCATGTTATGTTAGTTTTAGAACCCTTGGGTTACGTTTTATCAGTGTCTACACTGTCAGGAGAAATTATGGTAGCAAGTGAGAAGATAAAAGCATGTCAGTTGGAAATAGCGAATCACACCATTGATATAACTCTGATAGTATTATACATGCGTGACTTTGATGTAATTCTGGGCATGGATTGGTTGGCTGCCAACCATGCTTGTATAAACTGTTCTTGTAAGTAGGTGAAATTTAACCCCCTAGGGAAGCCAGTTTTAAGTTCAAGAGGGCCAGAACGGTAGTTTTACCCAAAGTGATTTCAGTGGTAAAGGCCAAGAGGTTGATTAACCAAGGTGTCTGGAGTATCTTGGCTAGCGTAGTTGACACAAGAGAAATCAAGATTGCTCTAATCTCTGAACCAATTATGAGATATTATCCCGATGTATTTCTGGAAGAACTTCGAGGATTGCCTCCACTAAGGGAGATTGATTTTGCGAACGAATTGGAGTCAGACACTATTCCTATATCCAAAGCTTCGTATAGAATGGCTCTGGCAGAATTGAAAGAACTGAAGGTCCAATTATAGGAACTGCTTGATAAAGGATCCATACGACCCAGTGTTTCTCCATGGGGTGCACCAATGTTGTTTGTGAAGAAAAAGGATGGGTTGTTACGTTTATGCATAGACTACAGGGAGTTAAATAAGGTGACCATCAAGAATAAGTACCCACTTTCTAGGATCGATGACCTATTTCACAAGCTATAGGGTGCTACTGTATTTTCCAAGATTGACCTATGGTTAGGTTACCATCAACTGAGGATCAGAGACAGTGATATCCCGAAGACTGCGTTCCGATCTAGATACGGGCATTACGAGTTCATTGTAATGTTTTTTGGTCTGACCAATGCTCTAGCAGTATTCATGGATTTGATGAACCGGGTGTTCAGGGACTTCCTGGACACCTTTGTAATTATTTTCATTGAATGACATCTTGGTCTACACCAAGACAGAGGCAGAACATGAGGAACATCTTCGGAAGGTCCTAGAAACATTGAGGGAAAACAAACTGTATGCAAATTTTTCTAAGTGCGAGTTCTAGCTTCGAAAAGTGTCCTTTCTTAGGCACGTGGTGTCAAAGGACGAGATTTCAATGGATCCAGCTAAGATTGAGGACGTTGCCAATTGGCCCCGCCTTACGACGGTCAGCGAGGTGCGCAGTTTCCTGGGGTTGGCTGGGTACTATCGTAGGTTTGTAGAAAATTTCTCTAGCATGGCGACGTCGTTGACTCAGTTAACCAGGAAGGGAGTTTCGTTTGTTTGGAGCAAAGATTGTGAAGACAGTTTTCAGGACCTCAAGCAGAGGTTGGTTTCAGCACCGGTTCTTACCGTACCAGACGACTCTGGGAATTTCGTGATCTATAGTGATGCTTCTAAGAAGGGTTTGGGTTGTGTGCCTATGCAATAGGGTAGAGTGGTCGCCTATTCTTCCTGCCAGTTGAAAAACCATGAGCAAAACTACCCGACTCACGACTTAGAATTGGCAGCGGTGGTGTTTGCCCTGAAGATCTGGTGGCACTATTTGTATGGGGAAAAGATCCAGGTTTTCACCAACCATAAGAGTCTGAAATACTTCTTCACCCAAAAAGAGTTAAACATGAGGCAATGCAGGTGGCTCGAGTTAGTAAAGGATTACGACTGCGAGATCCTCTACCACCCAGGTAAGGTGAATGTGGTAGCCGAGGCCCTCAGTTGGAAAATCGCTCATTCGGCCGCCTTGATCACTAAGCAGGTTCAATTGTGTAAGGATCTGGAGCGAGAAGAGATTGCGGTGGCAGTGGGGGAAGTCACTTCGCATCTAGCTCAGTTGAGAGTGCAACTAACCTTGAGGCAGAGGATTATTGTTGCACAGTAGGGTGATCCGAGTCTAGTTCAGAAATGTCATCAGGTAGGGTCGGGCCAGGCCAGTGATTTTTTTGTGTCGGTGGACAAGGTTCTTCTGTATCAGGGACGGTTGTGCATTCCAGCAGATGATGGCCTGAAGGGGGAACTGTTAGCAGAAGCTCACAACTTTCCATTCTCGATGCACCCATGAAGTACCAAAATGTACCAAGATGTGAAGTAGTATTACTGGTGGCCCAATATGAAAAGGGAGATAGCTGACTATGTCAGCAGATGTTTAGTCTGTCAGCAGGTGAAGGCCCCGAGGCAGAAGATAGCAGGCTTGCTACAGCCATTGGATGTGTCATAATGGAAATGGGAGAGCGTGGCTATGGATTTCATCACGGGTTTGCCCAGGACAGCGAAGGGTTTCTCAATGATTTGGGTTGTGATAGACAGACTCACTAAGGTGGCAACATTTTATTCCAGGAAAGCCCACGTACGCGGTGAGTAAGTGGGCTCAACTATATATGAAGGAGATAGTTGTTGGGTTGTATGTCCTAAAACTCGTAGTTTTTGTATATAAGTGAATTTTAGTACATATGAAGTTATTTAAGTGAATTAATTGTTTATTCTAAATCCAATTAAATTACGAACCCTTGGCTATTATTATGAGTACTTGAACTTTATGTGGAGACATAAACAGGATCAAAGTTCGAGTAAGTAGCCTAAATAGTCTATAATACATGGATCAGGTTGGGTACCTCTTCCTGGAGACACTATTGAATACGACCCGCTTCATGATTGTTACAAATATTGTAAGGTGTCATAAATGAAGTGATCCTGATTTGTTCATGTAGAGACATGTGAGTGGGGGTATTCTACATAATAAGATTGTGTAGGACTGACCCTGAAATAATCACTGTTACGTATTAACACCGTTTACGATTAACACTGATTAATTTCACTTAACGATGACCTAGATAACTTGATCTGAATCTTGAGCTATCTATGAACTCCTGTTTATTCAGAATTATTCCTTGATCTACATAGGTGAGAGTAAGCTCAATAGCATTGCTCAATATTCCTCCCATTTCAGGGATAAGACCGGGTAGATAGCTGGGGACATAGAATTTGCAAGATGGAATTCACTCCTACCCAACTTAGGGATAGTAGAAAGGTTGTTCTCTTAAGTGTTGTTCTCGAGTCTTGAACAAGGGGCCCCATCCTCTCACTGGCCCGAGAGGGAATGGATTTAGTGATTAGATCCTAAATCAATTGTTCATTAGAGGGACAGTGGTACTTAAGGAGAAAAGATGTAATTCAGAGGTAAATCGGTAATTGACCTAGCTGAAGTTATGAACGATCTGTGAAGGATTGACTTATCGATGATGGTTATATCAAATGGACACAAATATATCTACAGTGACGAGAATGTAGCTACGGGCTTTAGTGGAGTGTCCCGTTAGTTAACGAATGTTGGTTAACTAGGTTAAAGAGTTTGGCCAGTTAATCTCGGATCGTTGGACCTCATGATCTGTAGGTCTATTAGGTCTTTCTACTAGCTCCATAAATGGACTAAAATCTTAGATAGTGTGGTGAATGAGTTTGAACCGTTCAAATCTTGGCTTAAGGAATGAAAGTAAGATATATATACGATATATCGATGTTTAATTACGAATTTAACGGACAAATAGAGTTAATTATAATATTTAAATATGATTTAAATATTAATTATATGAATAGGGATTCATATCGTTTTTAGAAAAATCGGGACAAGTGGAAAAAATATATATATTTTTATTAATATTATATCTAATTAAATTAATTAAATATTAAATTATTTGTATTTATTTAATTAATTATTTTTTTAAATTAAAAATCAATTTTAATTCATTTTTTGGAAATTCATTGAAAAATTGATTTTAAAATTGATTTTTGAAGATTGGATTTTCCCACTAATTAAGCTAGGAGCTTGGTTGTCTTCTTCATAATTAACCAACAAATTAACCATTTTATGTTGTCAAATTTTGATGCTATTGGATTGCATGTTATTCTTTAATAAATAGAGATGATTTTGGCATAAAAATGGTTAAGAATTTTGTGAAAAAAAAGGTTAATTTTGCAAAATTCAATCCATTGTTCATCTTCTTCCCAACCTTCATCCCTTCTCAAATTCACCACAAATTTGGATCCCACCATCCAATCTAAGCCTAGAGAATAGTAGAGAAGACTCTTGTGGTGGTCTATAACCAAGTGGTGTTGAAATTCATCAAGAATTGAAGGGGAATTTGGAGCTTCAAGGGTAAGTGTTCTTGAAACTTTATTTTTCCTTTTTTTAATTGCAAGTTTAATCCTCTAAATTAAGCATCTTAGATTGAAAATTGATCAAATCAACTTCTGCTACATGCTCATTTATCCTGCAATAGTAAGATTGCATGGTGTGCCAGTTTCAATTGTGTCTGACAGGGACCCTCGTTTCACCTCCAGTTTTTGGAAGAGCCTCCGGGCAGCCTTGGGGTCACGGTTAAACTTTAGTACAGCCTTCCACCCACAAACTGATGGGCAAACAGAACATTTGAATCAGACATTGGAGGACATGTTGTGCGCTTGTGCGTTGGAATTCTCAGGGGGTAGGACTCCCACTTGCATTTGGCAGAATTTGTTTATAATAATAGCTATCAGGCTACTATTGGCATGATGCCATTTGAAGCTCTTTACGGTAGAGGTTGCAGGTCTCTGGTTTGCTGGGGTGAGATTGGGGAGAGGAAACTGGTGGGAACTGAGTTAGTGGAGTTGACAAATGAAGCCATGCAGAAGATTAGGGCTCGAATGCTAGCAGTGCAAAGTAGGCATAAAAGTTATGCTGATGTTAAGCGTAAAGATCTTGAGTTCGAGGCAGGTGACAAAGTGTTCCTGAAAGTGGCGCCAATGAAGGGTGTCCTGAGATTCGGAAAGAAGGGTAAGCTAAGTCCGCGTTTTGTAGGGTCATCAGTTTGAGGAAGTAACTTAGGAGCAAGAGGACGAGATGAGAACACTGCATCCAGAGCTCTTCAAGGACTAGAACTTTCGAGGACGAAATTTTCTTAAGGAGGGAAGGTTGTAATGCCCCAAAATCTAGGTAAGATTTAAATTAAATCGTGCATTTGGGTGTTTCTTTTATTTAAAGGCCGATGAGCCACTGCAGGTCCAGTTGCTTGCACCCGTGCTCGTCTTTGCCGTCAACAAAGTGTACACTCGCCAGCCGCCACTCTTCCCTGCCTGTCGACACGAAGCCTCCGTCGATCGCGAACCAGCTATGCCCAAATCGGTCCGTCGACCCAAAATGGCGATCGATGAACCGAAGTCACGAACCAAAGCCGCGTCCTTCTCTTTGAGACACGTCATCCTTTCCGTCCGCCAGCCGTTGGTCTAAACCCAAGAGTCGTCCATCAGTCTTGGTGCGACCGATTCTTGTTACCGTCGGATCGCAGTGGTTCCGTCCGATCTTTCTGTTGGGGTAAGTCTAGGTTCTTTTTGGCAGCCCATCGTCATTTGGAATTCTTGGACCAACGTTAATCTTTACCCATGGAATTTATGGTTAGTTTCAAGAATGTGTGGTGGCGAAGGAAGTTTCCAAGTGGAGTGAGGGTTCGTTTTGGGACAGTTCGATATCTGAGGTAAGTGGTTTACTGTTGGTTTGCCCTCAATCACAAGCATGTGTTACATATTGATTCCTAGGTTGGAATAAAATATTTTGATAAGCCTGCTGGTTAGAGGGAAAATTTTGAAAGCTTACACTTGTGTCACCGTATGTCGCTGTGGTATGTCATTGCAAAGTTTGTTGCATGAGTAAAATGTGATAAAGTTTGATGCATGGGTAAAATGTGACAAAGTTTGATGTATGGGTAAAATGTGATAAGTTTGATGGATGGGCAGATTGTGAACTGTTGGATGATCTTGCCATGATTTATGGTCGTGGTTGCATGCTTGTGTCTGTTTGAGATTTTAATGACTGTTAGTGGCATGATTCATGGCCTTGGTTGCATGCTTATGTCTGTTTGAGATTTTAATGACTGTTAGTGGCATGATTCATGGCCTTGATTGCATGCTTATGTCTGTTTGAGATTTTAGTGTCTGTTAGTGTTTCCATTGGGCTATGCACATCACATGTCATGAGTCTTCAGGCCCACACCCTATGTATGTACAGTGTCCTTTTTGGGACCACCACTTATGTTTATGCCTGTGACCTTTGGGGTCACTACTTATGAAAGCGTGCCTTCGGGTTCGCCCCTTATGCCTATGTCTATGTCTATGTCTATGCCTATGATGCCCTTGTGCATTTTGGTCCAATGGAAAGATTAATAGATCACTGAGTGGGCCGCTTATTGAATATACTTTTATACTTTCTTTTCATATTTTTCAGGTAAGGTTAACGATAGACCGACGCATGACAAGAGAAATCCGTGACTTGGCCATTTGGACGATTTATTGCTTCCGCACTTGGTGTCATGTTTTGGAGTCTGGCTTAGGAGTTAGGCGTTCTAAGCTCTTATGAAATATTCATTAATTTTATTATTTGATTATTTAATTGTTATTCATTTTAAAGTTGGGTTAGGGGTACCCAAACAGTATTTTTTTTTATTTATTATTTATTTATGTTTTCTCACCTTTGCTTATTCTAGCATTATTTAAATTAAATAAAATTTCATCTATTTTATTTATTTATTTTAAAAAATGTATTGCTAAGTCTATCCATGCATAAAGTAGCATCTAGAAACATAAAAGAAAGTAGGGTCGACATGAAGCTGCAAAAAGGAAAAAAATACATTAAAAAAAAATTGGAGGAAAGGCATGGAGCTATAAAAAGAAGAAAGAAATTCTTTTAACAAAATAGAAAAAGAGAGAGAGATACTATAGAAAATTGAGAGTGTAATTTAATACAACAAATTTAGATTCAAATTTTAATTCGTTTGGATCTTAAATCAAATCTTGAAAAAATAAAATAAAACCCATTTTTTTTATTGTGATAAAGCTAATATTTTAAAATACATTAATATGAAGAAAATTCAAAATTTTAATGTGATAATACTTTAAAATCAAGGGGAGGCAATTTAGATTTAAATTTTAATTCAATTGGGTCTTTAAATCCAATTTTCTTTGTTTTTTTTTTCTTTTCTTTTAACATGATGAAGTTTTTTTTTTTCTTTTTTATTTTTAAAAATCTACATGTGAAGGATAGGTTTTTAGATAATATGAGATTTTTTTTCTCTTAATGCGAATTAAAGATAAAATGTATCAAGACTAAAACCAAAACTTTTTTTTTTACTCTCTTTTAAAAAGATAAAGGTATTTTTTTATGTTATAAAGCTATTATTTTAAGATAAATATGAAGAAAAATCAAGATGTTAATGGCATATTGCTATAAAATCAAGTTAGAGAGAATTTAGATTCAAATTTTAATTATATTCAATCTTAAATCAAATCTTGGAAAAAAAAATCAAAATTAAACCGATTTTTTTTTTCATTTTGTGGTAAATCCATTTTGGGTAATTGTTTTAAAGGGTAAAATTGTTGAAAATATTTTCAAGTATAACAAAATGTTACTGTTTATCTATCTGCTACTGATAGATGTCTATCGCGGTCTATTATAATGAAATTTTTGCTACATTTATAAATAAGTTGAATCATTTTTTTTATTTTAAAATAATCCATCCATTTAAAAAAATTCTGAAAATCTTTAAAAATGGAATAAAAATATAAATCACATTGACAGTTTATTCTTTTTAAAAATCTACTGTCAATATGAAGAGTAGGTTTGTAGATAATGAGATTTATTTATTTATTTATTCTTTTTGTTGAGTTAGATGAAATGTGATTTTTCTAAAAAATCAAATCTTGAAAAAAAAAAATCAAGACTAAAACAATTTTTTTTTTTACTTTCTTTTAACGTGATAAATGTATTTGTTTTAAATGTAATAAACCTATTATTTTAAAATAAATATGAATAAATCAAGATGTTAAATTCATAATGCTTTAGGATCGAGCTGAGAAAAATTATATTCAAATTGTGATTCTATTTTATCTTAATTCAAATCTCGGAAAAAAAAATCCAAGATTTAACCTATTGAATTTTTTTCCCTTTCAACATGATAAAGCTATTTTTATCCTTTTTTTTTTTTTTTTTTTTTTTTTTTTTTTTGAAAATCTGTAAAAATGAAATAACAAAGAAAGTTTATATAAAATGAAAAATAACTATAAGGAAGATTCCATTTCATCCACCCTCGTCCTCCGCCTAGTTGATAAAAAGAATGGGGAGAAAGATATGAAGTTTGCAAAAAGGGGAAAAAAAAAGTTTTTCGCGACACCAAACATTAAGATCTTTATCCCTGTCTCCACTCGACTTTTTTAAGGAAATCCGCCAATTCATTATACGGTTCCTAAATCTGCTTATTCATGTGGTAGAGCTACATACTCTTTTACTGGTTTTATGGCTTACCACGACGGTCTATATGGAAGGGTAGTTTTGTTGATGCATTCCGGTTGAGAATGAAACAAGCAAACAAACACAGATAATTGAGATAAAAAATGTCAAAAAAATAAAAGACTAAAACTATTTTTTTTAACGTGATAAAGTTATTGTTTTAAAATAAATATGAAGAAAATTCAAGATTCAAATGCAACAATGCTGTCAAATGAAGTTGAGGAAATTTAGATTCAAATTTTAATTCAATTTCCTCTTTAAATCACTATTATTTTAACTTAAATATGAAGAAAAATCAAGATTTTAATATGATAATGCTTTAAAAAGTAGAGGAAATTTATATTCCAATATTTATTAGATAAAATCTTTAAAATCCAATTTTTTTTTTTCTTTTAACATGATGAAGCTATTTTTATTATTTTTTTCATGGTTCATTTTTAAAAGTATACCATTGATGTGAAGGGTAGGTTTTTAGATAATATGAGATTTATTTTTTAATTTTTGTTATTTTAGTACTTAAACTTTTTTTTTACTTTATTTTAATGTGATAAAGGTACTTTTTTTAATGTGATAATGATATTATTTTAAGATAAAGAGGGATTTTCGAATATAAAAAAATTAGGAGAACTATTTACATAAAATAACAAAATTATATTTTTCTTTGATAGAGGCTAATAGAGGCGGATAGAAGTTTATCATGTCTATCAAGGATAGAAAATGATAGAAGTCTATCACTGATATAAATCTACTATCAATGTCCATTCATTTTTTTTTTTTACTATTTTTGTAAATAATTTGACATTTTTTTTATATGTGAAATTTTTCATAAGATGTGAAAAAAATTAAGATGTTATCATCATAATGCCTTCAAATCACCTTGAGAAAATTTAGATTCAAATTTCTCCAACGAAATTCAAGACTAATTTTTTAAAAATAAATCAGATTCCAAAGGCACATAATAATTTAAAATAATTTATTGTATTTAAAATCCTATCATTTGAAATAATTTCTGTCCAAATCCTAACATTAAAAAGAGCATTAGAGTGAGTAAAAGATAAAAATGTGATATTCTTAAAAACACCATTTTTTTTAAACTTTCTTGATAAAGGAATTTCTAAATGTTTGATAATGCTTTAAAATCAAGTGGAGGAAATTTAAATTCAAATTTTAATTCGATTTGATCTTTCACTTCAATTTTTTTTTTTTTTTTTGACGTGATAAAACTGTTTTTCTTTTTAAGAATCTACAACCAATGTGAAGGGTAGGGTTTGAGATAACATGTGATTTATTTCTATTTATTATTTATTTTTAACGTGAGTTAATGATAAAAATGTGATTTTTTAAAAATCAAACCTAAAAAAAAATCAAGACTAAAGCCAATTTTTTTTTTTTTTTTTTTAAAAAAAACTTTCTTTTAGTGTGGTGAAGGTAAATTTTTCTTTATGTGATAAGGCTATTATTTAAAAATAAATATGAATAAAAATCAAAATATTAATGTGATAATACTTTAAAATCAAGCTGAGAAATTTTGGATTTAAATTTTAATTCGATTTGATGTTAAATAAAATCTCGTGAAAAAAATCAAGACTAAATCAAATTTTCTTTTTCCTTTTTCTTTTAATGTGATAAAGCCATTTTGTTCTTTTTCTTTTGAAAATATGTAAAAATGGAATAACAAAGAAAGTTTACATTAAAGGACCGTTTTTTACGTGGATAATTGAAATATTTAGATGCCTAGAATTATAAATATCGGTAAGTCTAACATATTTATATAAACATGTTTGTTTTATGAAAATATTTATTAAGAGATATAGGAATATTTAGATAATTATATTTGTTTGGTAAGATTTCGGAAATGTTTTAAAGTTCTAAAATGTTCCAGGAATGTCCTTATAATTATTCATTAATTTATAATTAATTTTATATAATTTAAAATTATATAACATATTTATTTTTATTAATTTTAATTTATTTTTCAATTAATATAATAATTTTTTTATTTGTTATTTTTCTCAAAATTTAAGATATTTTTTTAAATTAATTTGAATTTTAATATCTTTTAAAAAATAAAAATATATATAATATAATAAAAGAGAGTGAAATACATAAAGAAGAGTGATATATATATATATATAAAGAGTTGAAAATGTAAAAGAGAATGCCCTCTACAAGAGAATCTAAAATAATCCATGTTTTAGGAGGACATCCAAGATACCCTCGATAAGGATGCTTAAGAATCTCCAGATGCTCAGCATTTTGCATTATTGAAAAAAAAATACGGTACCAGATACCCACACCATAAAATCTTGGATTTCCACAAAACAATCCTTAAATGAAAAATAAATATAAGGAAGATTCCAGTTCATCCATCCTATTCCTACCTTGTTGATAACAACATTTGGAAGAAAGACATGAAGCTGCAAGAAGAAAAAAGGCTCCGATCCGATTAAAGGAAAAAAGAGTGATAAAAAAAAATAATAATAATAACTAACACAGGCGACATTGAACTGTATAGAGAAGAAAGAAAATACGTGACAAAATAGAAAAAAAGAAAAGAAAAAGAGATACCTTAGAAAATTGAAAGTGTAATTTATTAGGGAGGAAATTTAGATTCAAATTTTAATTCCATTTGATCTTCAATCATATCTAGAAAAAAGAAAAACTAAAACCAATTTTTTAATGTGTTAAAAGTACTTCTTTTAACATGATAAAGCTATTATTTTAAATTAAATATGAATAAAAATCAAGATTAATCTGATAATGCTTTAAAATCAAGTAGAGGAAATTTTGATTCAAATTTTAGTTCCATTTGATCTTCAAATCTTTTTTTTTTTTTTTTTTTTTTTTTTTAACGTGATAAAGGTTTTTTTAAAATATATATATTTTTTAATTTTATGTTTTCTTTTTTGTTTTTCAAAATCTACCATCAATGTGAAGGGTAGGTTTTTGGATAATATAGTTATTTTTTATTCTTTTTAGCGTGAGCTAAAAAAAAATATGTATTTTTTAAAAAATAATATCTGAAAAAAAATCAAGGCTATAACCATTTTTTTTTCAAGTATGAGTTTAAATGGTCTTTTTAATTAAAAAAAAAAAGCATAAAATTTGAAAAAAGGAATGACTATATTCTGAAGTGGCAAGATGAGTTGGAAAAGATTCCGGTTCTCTTCTTCCCCTCTCATTTTCTTCTCTCTTATTCCATCTCCTCCTTCTTCATTGCTAAATTTCCAAGAACTGAAAATTTAATGGAAGTTGTCGCAAGTGAGGAAGATTCCGGTGGAGAAGAGTTCAAATTGGGTGAATTTTGACAGAAAAGACACCGGTGGGGCCATTTTTCATAAAACCACACGTGGATGACATTAGCAGAATGTACTTTTCATTACTTTTTTTTATCGATGACCATTTTTCATTTCGTCCCTAAATGAGACCATCTGTAAAAAACCCTAAAAAATGATGAGAGGATTATTACATGTTGATATATGATAAAATGGTTTATGAATGTATGATTCTGGAGTTCCAACTGAGCAACAATGGTAAATTAAAAATAGAAAGGAGAGGGGAAGAGAAAGAGATGGATAGGGAAAAAGAAAAACAAATAAAACAAAATTAATTTTAAAATAATAAAAAAAATCTTCATCATGGAAAAAGTGCCCTTTCATCTATAGCATGATCAAGCAAGTTTAGGACCTTTTAAATCCATTTTTTCAAATTTCGAAAATTAAAAGTGTATGGTTTTAAACCTCACGACCAAATAAACACCTACCCAACCTGCATGGACTAAGAGTGTATTTTGTTTTTTTTTCCTATCTTAATGATTCTTTTTAATTAGATGGAACTTTTAAACTCATTCTTGAAAACTCAAGACTAAAGTGACCCATTTAAAATAAGAAATAAATGCACTTATTCTTCCGAACTTAGGATAAAAAATGGTAAATTTTCTCTTTTTTTTATATTGATATTTTTGTAAGGATGGCCCAAATTGAGAGAGGAAAATGAGATTTGTCTCACTTGGTAAAATTGAGGGCTTTTTTACCCTTTGTTGATGCCAACACAAGGTGAAATTACCAAAATGAAACCCTCGTGCGCAAGCGGAAGGACCAATCTCGCTCCTCTCTCTTGTTTCCTTTCTTTCTCTCACAAATCACTCTCCGACATTTAGGTGTTCGTTGCTAGCATGTGCAAGTTGATGCTCACCGAATATGGTATGGTCGCTCACTCGAGAAGAGGAAGAAGAAAACCGTTGTGCAAACCCACGAAGAAGAGGGTGAAGAAGAGAAAAACAAAAGAGAGGAACAAAGAAAGAAAGCAATGATATATATGTAACTTCACTTATACGTGATGTTAGCAGAAAGTCAATTACCGATGTTTTTTAAAAAGTGGGACCTTCTTCATTTTGGACCTTCCAAATAGACCAGCTGTGCACTTTTCTTTTTTATATTATTCTCTTAAAAAATCGTAAAGTTGACTTGAGACTTACCCCTGGAGGCCTTTTTAAATCTTGGGTTGATTTATATTTCCTTCATTCTGTAATTCACTTTGGCGCTTCATAGTGAATTGCATATGGTGTTGTTCTTGAGCGCTCGGGCTTAAAGAAAAAAAATGGAGGCCACTGATTGTATCTATAGAAAGCCTAGCGCGCCAATAAAAGATCGGATCAAAGATCTTCTCTCACGGATGACTTTGAGTGAAAAAATCGGGCAGATGACCCAAATTGAGCTCAGTTTGGCCACTGCTTCTGTCCTTAGTGATTTCGCGATTGGTACTTGCCTCGATTGCTAATCCAATTCCATATATTATTTTTGTTGATTTTGTTCTTCAATTTCTTTGAATGTTTGTGGCTCTGTTGCATTTGCAGGGAGTGTTCTCAACGGCGGTGGTAGCACACCTCTCGATGAAGCTTTGTCGTCGGATTGGGCAGAGATGATTGACGGGTTCCAGTATTCGGCGCTTCAGTCGCGTCTTGGAATTCCAATTATATATGGGAGTGATGCTATTCATGGCCATAACAGTGTTTATGGTGCTACCATTTTTCCTCACAATGTTGGCCTCGGAGCCACCAGGTAAGTTAACAGTTTTCACTTGGATGAGGACCTAATTAACCAAACGTATACATGTTTATATTTGTTTGCGAAAATGTTGGTGAATATGATTCTTGTATGAAAAATACTTAGATGCACCGAACAACTCACTTAATTTTTCAACCACGATTTGTCACATAACCTACTATTTTTTCTTTTTTGTTATTGAGTGATTGGAATGAACGGTACAAAATAGAGTAAATTTCTACTACTACGTTAGTATTGAAAAAATTTTCATACTACTTTTCATTTATTGCTTGGTACAAAATTAGTATTAAGAACCATATGAGATCCGTTAAATAAATAAATAATAAATTTATAGATCATTTATCCACATGTCATGGCGTCAAATAATGAATAGGAATAGTAAATATTAAGTTAATACTATGATGAGTATAGTTCTGGATGCAGCTAGGGATGTCCAATTTCTCCATGAGGACGGGTCCCGCAACACCCACCTCGAACGAGATAGGGATTCCCGATTAGGCAGGGAATGGCATCCCGACCCTGTCCCATAGACATCTTTAAATGCACCAAAATATTGTTCTATTAGTATTTTCAATTGGACTTTGAAAAGTACGATGAAGTGTCTTGGGATGCACAAAGAATTAAGAAATGGTAAATCAGTTAACATCATGCAGTTGATTTGTAGTTTCTAGGTTCTTCTTGTATTTCCAGTTGGACTTTAAAAAGTTCGATAAAGTGTCTGAAGAATTGGGAAATGGTAAATTGGTTAACAGTTGATTTGTATTCTTGTGCTTAATTGAAGTGATATATGCAGCTGCGATTTTATGGCAACTTCTGTCTTATGATTCTCGCTTTTGACCTTTTGGCTTTCAGAACTGAGAGAATACATATGGGAGAAAATTTCATAGCACTACACTCAGATATAATAATTTTTTATTCTATAGTCCCATGTAGTTATTAAGATCATGTTTGGTAATCATTTCATTTTTTATGTTTTTGTTTTTGAAAATTAAGTCTATTTCCTTCCCATCTTACATATTTCTTAAATACAATGGTTGAATTTTTAACCAAATTTCAAAAACAAAAACAAGTTTTTTAAAGCTACTTTTTTTAGTTTTCAAATTTTGGAGTTCATTTTTTAAACCATTGTTAAAAAGTAGATAACAAAAGAAGAAATTTGGAAGTGGAAGTAATGTCTATAGGTTTAATATTTAAAAAAAAAAACTCAAATGGTTATTAAACGAGATCTAAATATTTCTTTGATGGAGCCTGTTACTCCCACATTATTTGGAAAATTTTCTATACATGTGCTGCCAACTACATTTTGGGCCGTTTGGGATGGCTTCTATAGGAAGAATCACGAACTAAAGGCTTCTATTCTATTTTCTATTGCTCCTTTAATATCCTTTGTAATTTTTTCTTTATATTTAGAGTATTACTCCAATGAAAGTTCGCTTCCGTTTAGAAGAAAAAACTAAATCCTTCTCTTAGGAAAAACCTCTAAGCGATTTTTTATTCTAAGTTTTCAAATCATCCGAACTCACCCAAATCAAATGGATTTGGCACTGCCCATGATTACAGAAGGAATACTAACATTACCTTCACCAAAAACACACACACGAAAAAAAAAAAAAGCATTGCCTACATTAGCATGCAACTTTTCTTGTCAGGAAGAAAATCGAACTTAGATATGGAAGTAATGAAGTTGACCTTTTTCTAAGTTTCTGAGTTTTTGAGAATTGCATGTCGCACATTTTATTTAAAAATGCCAACTTTGAGCCGCCCTTCTCACTTTCAAAGTTTTATTATTATTATTATTATTATTCCTCTGGCTTTACCAGAATCTCCGTGTAATTTAAATGGATGATAGAGATGCTGATTTGGTTAGAGAGATTGGGGAAGTAACAGCTCTTGAAGTTAGAGCCAGCGGTGTTCACTACACATTTGCCCCTTGTGTTGCTGTAAGTAACCATCTACTATGAAAAATTTTCCATACTACATCCATTCATTGCTTACTACAATAGTAGCATTTAAAAATTATGTGGGGTCTATAAAATAAATAAATAATAAAATAATAAATCATTTAATGACGTGTTAAATAATGAGTAGAAGGCGTTGATATTATGGTAGTACTAGATTTTTTCCCGTATAATATGTATGTGTTTATGAATATATATATATTATACTTTTCTTTTGGAGGAACAAAGCTTTTTATTGAATTAATGAAATGAGATTAATGTTCCAAGTACAAAGATAAAAAAGCAAGCTTTCGACCATAAAAGACAGAACTAAACGGGAAAAACAAAGGCATTCCAATATAAACATAATCCTTGAATGGAGAATCTTGCAAAAGACTTGAAAAGAGAGCACCAAGAAGAGGCATTAATCTGAGCAAGCTTCAAATTACCAATTACTGAATTATGAAACCTGTAAATGAATTTCCAAAGACCCATTAAATGCAAAAGATAGAGTGCAAGATGATTCAAATCTTCCCTTTGTATGTACTATCAGAATGCAAGATGTATTCACTATAAATGATTATGTCAGGTATCCAGAGATCCCAGATGGGGAAGGTGCTATGAGAGTTACAGTGAAGATACTGAAATTGTTAGAGAAATGACTTCTTTAGTTGAAGGGTTGCAGGGGAAGCCGCCTGAAGGATACCCAAAGGGCTATCCTTTTGTAGCTGGAAGGTACAGAGAAAAGTTTGTCCATATTTTCTGTTTATGCTTCATTGACTCCACTAATAATGATAATCATAATTAGTTTGCATCAACGACTTTACTTGAACGAGATCTGTTCTATAGGTTGGACAACCGTGTCCTTGAATTTTAAAAATTAGTCTGCATCAACTTGTTTTTTTGAATTTTCTTGTTCTTAATGGCCTTGTAGAGATCCCCTCTGATTGATTCTTTCTATTTATGTTAGAAATAAGGTCATCGCATGTGCAAAACATTTTGTTGGAGATGGGGGGACTGATAAAGGTTTGAATGAAGGAAATACCATTGCATCTTATGATGACTTGGAGAGGATCCATATGGCTCCTTACCTGGACTGTATTGCTCAAGGAGTTTCAACTGTTATGGCATCTTTTTCTAGCTGGAATGGACGTCCGCTTCATGCCGACCGTTTTCTGCTGACAGAAGTGTTGAAAGATAAGCTTGGGTTTAAGGTACATTTGACAGTGATATTTTCTGCCACTTAGTTATTGTGTGAATTTGTCAGACTCAAATTGGCTTCTCATCATCCGTTATTACATTAGAAACTTATAAGCTGATGGGTGGAGGCAAATTTAATCTTATATCATCTCATAAAAATGTATCCTCGGAGTGGGAATGGTACAAAATCTGCTTAGAGTGTTCATGAATTTGTAGTCATCCTCAGAGTTGTAGCATTTTTAAGAGATTATATTTTCCCCCATGGTTTGATTTCTATTATGGAAAATGGTTGTAACATTGTGTTGGTATTACTCGATGCAGGGTTTTGTTATTACTGACTGGGAAGCTCTTGATCGGCTTGGTAGTCCAAGAGGCTCAAACTATCGGTCGTGCATTTCTACCGCAATTAATGCTGGAATAGACATGGTGGATTTGAGGCCTAACGCAAATTCATAATATTGGTTATTTGAGTTCTGAATTTAAAGGATGAAATTGATATGCAGGTTATGGTGCCATTTAGATATGAAGAATTTATCAAGGACTTGACATTTCTGGTTGAATCTGAGGAGGTTCCAATGGCTAGGATTGATGATGCTGTTGAAAGGATATTGAGAGTGAAGTTTGTTGCTGGTGTTTTTGAACATCCTTTCAGTGATAGATCATTACTAGACGTCGTCGGTTGCAAGGCGAGTTTCCGACCTCTCTGTACTAAACTAGTAGCTTTTCTTACTCTTGTGAAACATAAATCTTGTTCATGCCATCAACCAAATTGTTTCAAGTTGGCCACTTTTGGCTTCATCCATGATCTTCTGATGCATCAACTGTTCTATTGATTTACTTGTTCAAACAATGAAATGAAATGGAAAAGATTTGAGATCACATTCAATTGTCATTTGTCTATTCAGATACGAAGTTATGGTATAGCTAACCTAAGCACAGAAATTCCTAAAATAAAATTTATTAAGCCTAAATGCAAAATTCCTCGTATTTAGGTTTTTTTTTTCTTTTTCATATCTCCACTTCATCCATGCTTTCTCTTTTTCATGTAGTACTTTTATATATAGTGTGCCTCAATAAAAAGGTCTGCATATTTTTTTTGCGCCTTGTGTTTAAGGCCTAAACGACTATTACGCTTTATTCCGCTTGAGCTTTAAAAAACATTATTTCTTTCAGATTCACCGAGATCTAGCGAGAAAAGCTGTTCGCAAGTCGTTGGTGCTTTTGAAAAATGGAAAAGACCCAACGAAACCGTTTCTTCCATTAGACAGGAAAGCGAAGAAGATTCTTGTAGCTGGTTCACATGCCGATGATCTTGGATATCAGTGTGGAGGGTGGACAATCTCCTGGAATGGGTCAAGTGGCAGAACCACAATTGGTATATATATATATATATTTTATTATTCTTAGTACATGTGGGGTTAGAAGAACTCAAACCTCTTATCTTTTGGCCGAAGATATATGCTAGTTAGCTCAAATTGATGAACTTTATGTGATTGTTATCTTTGTTAGGTACTACCATCTTAGATGCAATCAAAGAAGCAGTTGGAGACGAAACAGAAGTAATATATGAGCAAAATCCATCAGCAGTCACCTTGAATGATCAAGATATATCTTTTGCTATTGTGACTGTTGGTGAAAGTCCATACGCCGAATTCGCTGGCGACAACTCCGAGCTTATCATACCCTTCAATGGAAATGACATTATAAAAGCAGTTGCTGGCCAAATCCCCACGTTGGTAATTCTAATATCTGGAAGACCCCTAGTTTTAGAGCCATCAGTAATGGAAAATGTTGAAGCTCTCGTTGCTGCTTGGCTTCCTGGAAGTGAAGGAAGCGGAATCACTGACGTTATCTTTGGAGATTATGATTTCACTGGCCGATTACCGGTTACATGGTTTAGAACGGTCGAGCAACTCCCAGTCCATGCTGAAAATAATTTGCAGGATTCATTATTCCCTTTTGGGTTCGGGTTATCATATGGTAAGGAGGAATCTCCTCAGCAATCACAAGAGTTCAGTCATGAACTGATCTGAGTGAGTCCACAGATCTGATCCAGAAATTGGCTGCCCTTGTTAGGTATTTTCCACTCTTCTCCCATTCTTGTAATTGGTATTTATGCTGATAGTTTGTGGGGAAATTTGTATGCCTTGATTTTATGTTGTGCTGCCATTCGTTAAATGTAGCTCAAGTTTCTGTTGGAGTCATGTGTCGAGTTTGTATAACAAAAATGATATCAATAAGAAATTATCAACATCGTATTGTTCTGTGGAATAGACATGTTTCCAGAATTAGAAGTACAATGTGTTATGGTATGGTTTAATTCTAAACCAAAAAGTGAACCATGGAGGTCACTTTGCAGTTTACTATATTACTTTCATGTCACATTACACCCCATATGATCCTATTTGAACCTAGGACGAGCTGTAACGACAATAAATCCTGAACTTGCAGTGGAACCTCTAATCCTTGAACTTGAAATAAAATTCTATGCTTGATTACATGTTGCAACAAACTGATGAGTCAGATGGCCAAACTTTTTGTTGAAACTCAAGAGTAACCTGGTGAGGAAAAATAATTTGAAAAGGCCGAGCTAAAATGCCTCATGAGTAGTAAGATTTTATCGAAAAATAATTTGAAAAAACTATACATTCATACTCAATCGAAATTCAAGTTCTATAAACAGGTGGGCTTTGTGGATATGTTTTTAAAATTTATAGTACAAATGCTAATAACTAACAAAAAGTTTTTAGAAAATCAACCATAAATGGGCAATAGGGACTAAATTAAAAATTTATTGAAAGTACATGACTAAAATTGAACATTTGAAAGTATAAGAATCAGAATTGAACGAACTCCAAAATAGTGGAACTAAATTAAAATTCAACTAAATACTAAACAAACTATTCTAAAAAATAGCTAAAAGGTTGCCAAATCAATTTTATTTTATTTTTAGTTGGACTAAATTATAGGTTTAGTCTCTAAACTTTGTTATTGACCTTCAAATTTTAAAAAAATTCTAATACGTCTTCAAATTTTTAATTATTTTTTTTGTCTAATAAGTCTTTATATTTTTTATGTTGTATTTTATTGTTTTTGAAAATTTTAAAATTTTAAAAAATCAACTAATCTATTAGATAAGAATCTTAAAATTATGTCTAATAAAACTCTAAACTTTCAATTTTATGGTTTGATAGATTTGCTAAACTTTATTTTAAAAAATCGAATGTTCAAGGATTGAATATGTAATTTTGAAAGTTCAGAGGCCAAATGATACAAACATCAAAATTTAGGGACTAAATTTATAATTGCCTTTTCATTTTACACACTTAACAAAATATAATCTGCACATTTTAGGCATAAGTGATTGGATTTAAGAAACTTCATATGCATATGTTTTCATTTTTTTTAGTACAATAGGAGTAGGATATTTGAACTTCAAATCTTTTTGTTACTAAAACATCTATTTAGTTATACTCGCTTTAGTCTAGGTTTTCAAATTAATAGGGAATAAAAGAGAAATTATATATTTTTGAAATAAGAAATTACATTAAAAAAAAGTTTAATGTTATGAGGCACCAAATTTTATTGAAATGAATTTTATACAACCCCCAATTAAAAAAAAAAAGGAAAAAAAAAGGCTCTCCATTGAAGCAGACTCACTAGATATTCATAATTCAATAACCTGTAAACAAATTAAACAAGAATCTCGATCTTGTGTTATATATAGAAATAATGTAAAAAATAACAAGTTTTTTAAGTGGCTTTTTTATTGGGATTTTTTGGAAATTTAAAGGCCCAATGATATTATTGTAATTATTGAACAGTGGCAAACTTGTCCTTGTTCTTTTGTCAAGGTCTGCAGAATAATCTGCATCTGTGAAGCCTTCCAACAGTACTGATTTATCACAATCCCTGCTAAAACACAATGATATTCTGGCACTACCTTTCAAATATCGAAACACCCATTTAACTACATTCCAATGCTCCTTCCCAGGATTTGACATAAACCTACTTATCATACTCATAGCATATCCCAAGTCAGGCCCAGTACAAATCATCAAACATCTCTAATCTTTCTTGTTCAGTAATAGGACACTGAGACGAAGAAAGCCTGAAATGTGATGCTAAGGGTGTCGAAACTGCCTTACAACCAGACATATTATACTTCTCAAGCAGTTTATGCACATAACTCTCCTGCAAAATGGTTAACAAATATTTCTCCTTATCTCTTTTCACATCCATGTCTAGGATCCTTTTCAGTTCACCTAAATCTTTCATCTCAAATTCACTACTCAATCGTTTCTTGAGATCAAAGATTTCAAAATAATCCTTAGACACCAGAATCATATCATCTACATACAGAAGTAGATAAGTATATGTATCTTTATGAGATAGTTTCCAGTACACGCAGGCATCATATGAGCTCCTGTGAAACCCCTGCTTCAGAATAAAGGTGTCAAATCTGATATACCATTGTCTCGACGATTGCTTCAGTCCATAGATGGACCTGTGAAGACGACAAACCATGTCTTCCTTTCCTTTCACCCCATAGCCCTTAGGTTGAGCCATGTAGATCACTTCCTCCAATTCACCATGAAGGAAAGTTGTGGTAACATCCATCTGTTCAACAAACATATCAAAGTGAATAACAATAAATAAAATTAATCGAATGGACGAATGCCTCACCACCGGAGAGAAAATCTCATGAAAGTCAACTCCCTCTTGAGTGTAGCCCTTGGCTACCAGTCTAGCCTTATACCTAGGCTTGCTGTCACCTCTTGTACCTGGCTTGATTTTATAAATCCACTTTGACTAAATGAGTTTCTGATTAGGAGGCTTTAGAACCAATGACCATGTCTGATTCTTTTGCAACGAGAACAACTCTGCTTCCATAGCATCCTTCCACTGTTCCTTCAAATCAGATACGATAGCCTCCTTAAAAGTAAGAGGCTCTGCTTCAATACTGTCAACTGCACAAGTAAAAGCATAAGCAACTAAATCAGCATAACCATAGCTCGTAGGAGCTTGCCTCACCCGTTGAGGCCTGTCACGTGTAAGCTGATAGTTCTGTAGGTCACTGCCACTTGAGCTTTCTTCACCAAAAGCTCCCTCATCAATCAAAGTTCTCTGCAGTTGAGGCTGTCTACCATCAGAACTGGATGACTGATCACTGGAATCACCTGAACTAACTGATGGTTGTGCTTCAGAATCAATTCTAACCTCTGGTTCAACCTGATCAACTTTCTGCTATTCTGCTGCTCTTTGACACGAAATGACATCTCCGTTTCATTAAAGGTCACATCTCTCCTGATAATGCATTTATTTCTGCCCTCTTCCAAGCACCAAAGTATATATCCTTTAACACCCTGAGGATAGCCAATAAACATACATTTCAGTGCCCTCTTGTTCAACTTCCCTTCCTTAACATGAGCATAAGCTGAACATCCAAACACTCTGAGATGATCCAAGCTTGGAGCTTTTCCTGTCCATATCTTCTGAGGAGTCTTTAGGCCTAAAGTGGAAGACGGACTCCTATTAATAAAATAACAAACTTTTTGGGCAACTTCCCCCCAGAACTTCAAGGGTAATCAAGCATTTGTCAAGAGACATCTTGTACGCTCCATAATTGTTCTGTTGAACCTCTCAGCTAAACCATTTTGCTGAGAAGTGTACGTAACAGTGAAATGCCTCGTAATTATCCCTATCTTCTCCAAAATTAAGGCTTTTTTTTCGTGGGTCTCCTTTTGGCCAAGAAAAAACAGTGGCAGCCGCCAAAGAAGAGCGGGACTAATGCAAGACCAAAATCGAGAGAGCCGCTTGGGACTCTAATCGGAGGCCGCCGGTGGAAGTAGATCACGATCGATCGGTGAGCGTGGTACTTGTAGATCAGCTGGGCAGCGTGGGAGATTTTCGTTAGACGGTTCGGTCTTAGAAGTTCACGGCATGGGCGGCGATTCGGGCTGTCGCGGTCCAATCTAGGAGGTTAGCCGATCTGAGTAGTAGGCAGTTCGGTTTCGCAGTGGAGGTTGCTTCTGGCAGCAGTGAGAGATACGCGCGGGCCTGCGCGTGGTTCGCCGGTTAGAGGTGGGTAGCACACTGTTTTGGGTTGTTTTGCAGCGGGTTGTTCTCAGTTTTCAGAGGCGACGTTGTATGCGGATCTCTCGGTATCAGTGGACACTAAAATTATAGATTGGTGATTTTGTTGATTATCTATAATTTGTAAAATTCCTTTATTGCTCATTAATAAATTAATTCAAGCTGGTTCTCAAAATGGATGTAGACCAAACTGGTCGAACCACTATATATCTTGGTGTTCTTTACTACTTTCGATTTATTTCTGCTGATTGTTTGCGTTCTGTTTGGCCATCTAAGTTAGGTTCAGAAACTCTCACAAATAAGCAGCTGCTTTCTGTTTTCTCAAAAGCACACTATTGGTCTTTTAGGGCATTTCCAATAGTACTTCAAATTTATTTTGCATTTACATTTTATCAACACTATGGGGTTTACCTAACATTTTGGAAGGTCATTTGGAGGAGGAAGAAGATACTCTTCTAGAGTGAAAAGACTGGGTCTCCACAGTAAATCTTGAGATGAATTAACCGATTGATGTTGCGAGTTTTGTTTTACAATTGAATGTAAAAGCATGAAGTAATAGCGTAATTTAAATATGAATAACTCGATTATAAAACCTAGCCTAGGAATCAGGAATCCACTCATTAGTTTGGTTGTTCATCGAACTTAAAAAATTGTTTGTATGCTCAATTCTATTCTTGGCTCGTTGGTTAGTCTAACAATTAAAACCAACGCGCTATTGAACTAATCAATTCCTTAATTAGACTAGATGCTTAATTAACTGGTTCCATTAGAGGCCGAATCAATTAAAACACCCCATTAAGCCTAGGTAATCTAGCCAAGGTAATTAACAATTGGAAAAGGCCTCAAATTACTAATGATGTGATTCTTGAACAATTAGTCATGCAATGTAGAATGAATTATTATAAATAACCTACAAATTACTCACAAGCATGCTCTAATTTGTGCGCTAATTGGGAGTAACACGTAGATATATTTCTCTCTAGCAAAGAAAAGAAAATACCATGGGTGATCAAGCCACAATAAATTCTAAGCATTTATAGTAAAATGCATCAAGAATTCATAGAAAACAGCAGAATACCATTAATTACAAATTCTCACAACGAAGTCAAAATGAGTTTTAACTTAACCCTAAGTTAGAAGTACTTACCTTAACCACTTATGTGCCAACATGAAATTTCAAATGTAAATAAAAGAAGAAGTAAAAGAAATAAAGTCTAGGAAGGAAAATATATAGAGAGAATGAAGTTGGTGGCTGAAAAATTGAGCATGGACTGACCTAAATTGGACAAAAACCCTTTTATAAAACTGCAAAGTGTCGATACGCTGCCTTTTTGTTGTCGTAGTGTAACCCTTCAGCGTAACGATGCCTAGCGTTGTGCTCTCTTTGTGCACATGATTCTGCCGTCAAGCTCCATAGCATAGCTAAGCTCCAGGGCAGCATCGCTATGCTCGCTCAATCGTAAAGCAAAACGTAAGGGGCAAGGTTACTACACTCCACAGTAGTAATTTGGTCATTTTTCTTCCTTTCTTCACTGTTAATGCCACGAAGCTCTGTTTTGGCTCTTTTTTTTGTTTCGGCTCCAAAAGGTCCATTATACCTCTTAGTTGCCCAATATCTATAAAATAGCACAATAAACATGTAAAATCCACGAACGAGCCCGAATTAAGATAAGAAAAATAGCACTTTTATGGTGCTATCATGAACCAATTACAAATCGTCAAGTCATTTCTCAAATTAATGACAAAATTATAAATAATCAATTTTGGGATTAATTAAAAGTTGACACATATCTCAAATAGAAATTGAAGACATAAATTGACAAATACTAATGGTGCCATGTGTCTTCAATGTGATTGTTGGATTGAATAAAATATTTTGGTCCAATTTGATATAAACATTTGGACTCAAGTTCAATTGAGCCCAAAATAGGTTTGATTTGGCCCAAATGCCAACCAAGCCCAAGATTCAATTAATTGAGCACAAGGGTCAAGTCCATGGACCAACCAAGTCCAAGCCCACAAAGTTTACTTAAGAACTTTATCGATAGAGTTCTTCATCATTTGAAGGGTTTAGAAATTTTAAACTATAAAGAGCCTAGATAGAATTCTCTCAACAATTAGAAGACTCCCTAAGCTCTCAAAAACTGAACCATACTTGAAAACTAAAGTCATTTGAAGATATAAATATTCTTGCAAGGCTGCAACTTCAAGAAAATCTATGCATTTTGTCTTCTCAAATAGAGAATCAAGTACGAGAGATTGAACCATATCCTCATAAATCAACATCGAAATAAAAAATTAGGTTATCTAACACACTACCAAACTTGTCACACATGATGTTACAAAATTTCCAGAAACATCATAAATAAACGAAAAAAACTAAAACCAGAACAAAACATGTCTATAAGGCAGTGTGCCCGTGGCAAAATGTATTCACCAATATAAAGTTAAGCAATTACAACGATGTACTTATCTACAAATAAACGGCAATTACAGTGACACTCTAATAGCCTAGACTCCCTCCCAATGAAACTTAGGCTCCCCTAAGCATGAGATCCCCTCAACTTCAACGTACTTAGGCTCCCTCTAAGTATAAGAATATTAGTAATGACCACTTAGACTCCCTCTAAGTGTGAGACTTCTTCTCTACTAGTATCTTTCCACCTTCTTGCGAATATCTCTTTACATTATGAACTGTTGGATTTTATGTCCTAAAACTCATAGTTTGTAAATTGAAACATATTCTGTTTTGTTTTTCGATAAAATTATTATTGCAATTGGAATCTTGAATCCAATAAACTAAGGTCCTGAGGCTATTTAATGTAGACTTGAATTTTATGTGATGACATAAAACATGGATCAAGTTCGAGTATTTAGCCTAAAATGGTCTATAGTATAGGGATAAGTTTGGGCACCTTGTTCTGGGGACACTATGGATGCGGCCTACTTTGTAGTTAGTACAAACGATGTGTTCCTGAATCGTTCATATAGAGATATGTGAGTGGGGGCATCCTATGCAATGAGTTTGTATAAGACTGGACCACGACTTAGTCACTTTTACTTTATAACACCGTTTAATATTTAAACTGACTAATTCAAATTTGATGACCTAGGTAACTCGATCTCAATCCTGAGTTAACTATGAACTCCTGTTTATTCGGGATTATCCTTAGATATGCATGGGTGAGAGCAGCTCAGCAGTGCTGGCTTAATAAGCCTTCCATTTCAGGGGTAAGACCGGGTAAATAGCTAGGGACATAGGGTACAAGACGAACTTCACTTCTACCCATCTCTAAGGGTAGTAGATAGGTTGTTCCCTTAAGTGCCGATTTCGGAATAAGAACAAGGGGCCTCACCCTCTCACTAGGCTGAGAGGGACTCGATTTGTTGGTTGGACCACAAATCAATTGTTCTTTGGAGGTTCAGTGGAACTGAAGAAGCAAGAAGTGTTCTTGGGGGTAAAACGGTATTTTGACCCAACCAAGATCATGAACAACCTGTAAAAGATTGACTTACTGGTTATGGTTATATCAGATGGACAGAAACATATCTACAGTGAGGGGAGTGCAACTACGGGACTTTAGTGGAATGACCCATTAGTTAACAAATGTTGATTAATTAGGTTAAAGAGTTTTACCGGTTAATCTCGGATTGTTAGAGCCCATGATCTGTAGGTCCATTAGGTCCCCCTTCTAGCTCATATGGATTAAACTTAGAACAGTATGTTGAATTAATTCGAATTGTTCGGTTTAGGAAAAGGGATTAAACCGACAAGTATATGCGATATCACTATCGGTTCTTTATGGTGCTCTATATTCAAATGTGATTTGAATTTTGAAAATATGAATGCGGATTCATGTTTGGGAGGTCAAAATTAGTCAAGAGGGTCAAAACTGTAAAAATTCAGAGGGTTGATTTTTTCACTAGGGAAAGTTAAAGTTTGACTTTGACCAAATGAAAAAAGACCATTTTGCTCTTGACTAGAGTTAGTGGAATTATCCAACATTTTTGTTGGATAATCCTACTAACTTAAGTGGACTATGTGTAAACATTATAGAATGACACATAGCCCACTTTGGTTTAGTACTTTGTGAGGTGTTGATCTTTGGTGAGTTTTTACATGCATTAGATGCATGTAATAGTTTTATAAAAAGAAGTTTTCTTTTGAAATAAACTTCTTCTTTTCTCCTTTGAACAAGCTATTTTTTTATATAATTTTTGGTTTTCAAATTCTCACAAAAAATTCCCTTTTTTCTCACATTAACCTTGAATATCCCTTTATTCTCTTTTCATTCCTTCATTCACCGAGTCCCACAACCTAGTTCTAAGTCCAGAGAATAGCGGATAAACTCTAGTGGTGGTCCGGAAGAGTTCGAGTCGAGATTCAGCGAGAAAAAGCGTTTTTTGGGAGCTATAAAGGTTATATTATATCTCTTTTAGTTTACTGTTTTTTATACATTTGAATGCTAAATTTTCTTTTAATTAAAAGCAATTAGAGTGTAATTAGATCCTTATTCCACTGCGTATGTCAAGTGTTTCATCATGAATTTAGGCTCCCCCTAAAATTCTAAGTTAGAGAATCTCTTTTCAAGAGATGATGTCTTAGGCTCCCCTAAGACTAACCAATTTTCTCATGAGGCATGCTTCAACAGCGAACAACAACACCATTTCAAGATCAACAAAATTTTGAATCAAAGTTCAACCACCACAAAAACAGAACTCGTTTTGAAAAATCAATAAAAACTAGAGACATTCAAGACCAACAATAGTAAAAGCTTCACAAGCTCATAAATTGATATACTTGTGTTTTTTGGCATGAACATAAGACAATGACTTGAATATTTTTCAAAACGGTCAACCTTAAAATTGAACAAAATCATCATATATATTTGGCAAGTTTGAGAATATATTTAAGGAAATAATAAATCAACTTTGCAAGGAAAAATACAACAGACCACAAAAAATCTGGAAAATCCTACTAATAGATAAGAAAATATATTATGAAGCTTTTTAGGTCATCACGTAACAATGTCACAGATAATGTCACGACATGTTGTATGACATGTCACAAAGTAATTACAATGCTAGTCATGATTGTAAATTGCTAAAATAAAACAAATTATTTATATTAAATATCATTGCAAAAACTCATTTAATCCAATCATATTTAGAAAAATTCTTAATGAACCCTAATAACATTTAATTTTGCAATGATACTTTAGTGATTTAGAATAAATTCCACCTCGGGGTGTACATTTATTCCTTCACTAAATTGAGATTTTCTCAATTAAACATTAAATCATAATAACTCTCATTTATATAATATTTAATTACTATTGATTTGTTCAATAAATCATTAACTTTCTTAATATTTTCTTGTAAGTGTAACCCTTCATTTTCAACCCTATAGCCCTGCCCCAATTAACCTACCTTAGGGAACGACATAATTGGTGCATTGACTATAATGATCCTATCCATTTCTGGAGTTCATTCTGTATTTTTCCATGCAAACACCTTCTTAAGGGGGACGCTCCTAAGGCATGACAAAGCCGAGCATGGAAAAACATTACAAACTAATGAAGGAGACTGTAGGATGTGTTGACACACATCCGTCTCCTATACTTATTCTAAACACTTTCTCCATTAACTTTGATATTGACCCATGCAAACACCTTCCTAAGGGAGGGAGTGCCCAGGGCACCACGAGATCGAGAATGGATCTCACAATGTGAAATTTTAGGGAGAATGATAACTTATAGAAATACAAGTTATTTTACCTCTTTTATCTAAAATACTTAAGAAAAATCATGGACATAATGCAGAATTGGTAAGAAATTCATGATTTGATTATATTATGCGATCGTATATGTACAACATTTCATAACCTTAAAAGTTATAAAATTGTACTTTTGAAATGCAGAAATCCTGTTATGCAGTCAATAGTTCATCGTGGAGGAAATTCCTGACGCCAACATTGAAAACGCAGAGCTGGAGATGCATAAACTCATGCGATTGAAGAAAGGGAAGGTGACATGACACATAGGCGATAGAAGTCAAATCAAAGAACAATTTGGTAGCTGACAAGAAAGGTTCATGACAAAGCTAATGAACTTTTGACTAGAGATGTCCACAGGGCGGGATGGGGCCACAGATGCCATTCTCCATCCCATCCCCGCTCCCCATTCATTCCCCATCCCCGTGAAATTTCTCACAGGGATCGAAACAAGGATTCCCTGCAGGAAATTCGTAGGGATTGGGTTCCCCGCGGGGAATTTTCACCGTTACCTTTTTTTTTTTTTTTGTTATAAGCCAATTAATTTAAATGACTAATGTTAGCAAATTTTAATTAAATAATTAACTTTATCGCTAAATTGTTTATTATGGTTAGTTTTATATGGAAATTTGAATTTAAAGATAAATTACTCAAATTTTGGCCTAAAAAAGTTAATTATTTTTTTTATTAGAAAGAAATAAATATAAATCAAATTATTCACATATATAATCTAAATTAAACATATTCATTATCTTTCTCAATAAATAATCAAATTTGAAATTTAAATGTAATATTTGTATAATAATAATAATAACAACATATCGTTAGATAATTATACTAAATAAATATGTAGAAACTAATCGGGGCAGAGACGAAGAACAGAGGGGGGGCGAGGACCGTGAATGCATTCCCCATCCCCGTCCCGTTTAGCTCATGGGAAAATTTTCCCCCACCCTCCCCTATTCCCCGCCCTGTGGAAAAATTGGACATCTCTACTTCTGACGCAAAATAGACGGTACATCAGGGTATGGAATCTAATGCATGTCGTTAGAATAATCATTAGTGAAAGATAGAAAAGCTACCTCATGACGCCTATAAATACCCTACAAGATTTCATGCAAAAGAGAGTAAGGAAATGTTGGAAAAACTTTGCAAAAATCTTCACTTCACATGTTTCTTTCGAGCTCTCGTAAAATCTTGAATGAAAGCTCGAAAGCTCTCTTAGAGCAGAAGGGAAGCCATCATCTTCAACACAATTCTCAAGAAGTAGTTGTTTAAAGAGTCGAAAGGAGCAAGAAACTGTCACCTATGACTTGACTTTCTATCTCTATCTCTGTTGAAATGCCTTGGAATCTGTTTGCTGGCATTTCGAACAACCTATTCAGATTTTGTATTCAACATATTTATTTATTTAGCGAGATTTATGATTTTGACCCTAGGGTTCAGAGTAGTGCGCTATATAAACTCTCTAACCTTAGAGGCACTGTTTTGATATAATTTTGAAAATATTCTCTCAAATAATATTGTTCTCCCTCTGCCCGTGGACATAGCTAACACACTGTTAGTGAACCACGTATATTTGTGTGTCAATCTTCCCCATCTCTATGTTCCTTTTTTTGTGTTCATTAATTGTCGATTTCGCAACAATCTCTATATTTTCTTTTTACTACAGTTGTTCATATTGTGTAAAACATTAAAAAACTCATTTTACCAATATGAATGCATTCATAGTTTATTATTTATCTATCTCTTCATCTTTATCCATGAGTAACTAATTTCTGTATGGATTGAGAATCATTGCAACTAACATGAACTAAGTAAAGCCTGGTCACGTGTTCAACATATTTTATGCATGCTTTGTAAGCTATTTGAATCATTTGAGAGATTGCTTTAAATATACTGAATCTATGCTAGAAAAACTAAAGGATTTAGGCTTCATAGAATAAGAAGAGATTATCTTTAAAACTAAAGAAATATCTCTTACATTAAAAGTTCATCGCATGCATTCTAGAAATAGGATAACGTGGCTAAATACACTGAGAAGTGTAGTTATGATTTGCGAGTAATTTACTTAAATGCATCGTTTGTGCATTTACTTAGGGAATACTAGTGAATATGTGCCTCAACCTTAATTCATCCCTTGGAAAACTCCACCGCATTGTATAAGCTACTTCCGTTACGATTGTGATTTCCAACGTATTCATCATCTTTCATTCAACACTTAGGAACATAAACCCATCACTTTTATTTAACAATAAATTAGCATCAAGATCGAAATAATAGTGTCATCGTATCAATAGCAAGCAATCCCTGTGTTCAACCCTGGACTCACCAAGTGCCAGTTAAATTTACACTTGGATTTAATTAAGCAAAATAATGCATTCTTGAAGATATCATAGAGCATTTAACCATCGCATATATCAAAACGTATCAGAGAACCTGAGTAAAAAATAACATATTGTATACATCTTTTTCCTCCCCCTAAGTGTTTTAGAATCTAAAGTTTATTAACTTAGATAAATCTAGCTAACTAATTTAACTAAGTTATTGTTAATTTGCTCAATACGTTTATATTGAATAGTTTATCAATATATGATATTATTTATTAAACACTTTAATAAATCCAATTATTTATTGCATGCTTATAAAATATTTGTCTAATTCACCTTCCAGGTCGGTTCCTAGGTAGGGATGTTCAGTTTTCATCAGCTTAAATACTTCAGCCTTAAATAGAACCTTCCTTAGACAAAGGTCCCTTATAGAAAATTATTTTATAAATTTAATCTTTTATTATTTTAAATTAATCATACTAAAAGAAAAACAAAAGATTATCCTATTTCTAATCATATTAGAAATATTTAACATATGTCTAGGTGAATTGATTTTAAGCCATTTAAAATTAAAGTAGACCTTGCATGCAACTCTTGGTTATAGATTTTAAACTAACTCATTAATCTTATAACTTTTATAAATTAATGAAATTATTAAAACTTATAACATACATCTAACGACATTAATCAAATATAACAATTATATTTATTAAGTAATATCATGCTCAATGTAATTTTATTTTCATCATATAATATAACACTTATATTAATCACTAATGAAAATTAAAAGTATATTCATCATACATATATAACAATTATATTAAAGTATGATGCATGGAAATGCTTTACTATATGTATGCATTCATACAACATAACAATTATATTAATCATGGTGCATGTGCATGCTTGTAAAATCATTAAATCATGCAACTATATAATATAACATTTATATTAAATATGATGCATGAATAATAATTATCATAAGGTGGGATTTAAGGGGAAAAAAAACTATATGGCATACACTATGCAATAAATAAATTTAATTATACATCAAATGTAAAAATTAAATAAACAATAAAAATAGATCAAATTTTGACATCCTAAAAAAATTAATTAAATCAATATAACAGTTAAATTAATTAAATTAATTAAAATAAAATAAAATTATATTATTCGAAATTAAAGCAAAAAACTGCTCCATAGCTACCCCAGAGGATCGAACCCACGATTTGGCTACCAATTGCATAAGCGCATCACATGTCTATAGTGTAGCCTGGTCCTTTTTTGGAAGTGCAGCCATGCGTAGCGATGTTGGACAGAAATCATGTGCAACACCACTGCACTCAAGAAGAGCGCCGCAGCTTTCCACATGGTTTCTCCCAAGCGCTGTTATGCTGCAGTAGGCCGTCACGACACTTTAGTAGAAACAATGTCCTTCATTTTTCATCAGTTTATGCTATGAAATCTAGTCTCCATCATGGCAAACGCTTCACCACGAATGATAAGGACTAATACAGACTCAATAGATAATAATCGTCCAAAACAATTGGCGCTTACAACTTTAATCAAAATTAAAGCAGTAAAACTAAGTGCCAAAACTTGTAATTATCCATTTTTACAGACCAACATTCACAATGCAGTAAACCCATCTTTTCACGAATTGCACGATTTGACTTTGATGCCAATTAAAGGAATCAAATTTCTCGCGGAAGCACATGAACACCATGCAATTTGAAATTCATTTTGTAAAACAATGAAATGTAGAGAAACAAACATGTTAAAGATATAACTATTCATGCAAATCCTCTTGAAGTGTAACGAACACTGAAACTCTACTTGCCTCTCAATCAATAGCGTAAAGAAAACTTTAGTAGGGATACCACCAAAAGTGATCTTCCTTGTTATTCTCTGTGAACAAAAAATTGGTTGTATGGGCTTTAAAAACTTTTTGGTAGCGGGAATTTGCAAGAGAGAATTCTTTTCAAGGAAGAGAGAGTTTTTGTACATACTACAACTTCTGTATGTTCTGTGTTTACTAAAAAACACAGATAACAGAGAAGAGCGAAGGACGTTCTGCAGAGTTAACTCTCTTGTCATGAGGAGTTAACTTTAATTTAGAAATATTATATTGTAACTAATATATATAATATGATTAATTAACTATTTAATAAACCATATTATATGCATTATAATCATATTAAAATGCAACTCTCTCTTATAATATATAGTTTTAATATGAATCTTATTCACATTAAATTTTAACCTATTATATCTATATAAATCTTATTTATATAAATAATATTTGAATCTTATTCAAATATTTATCTCTCACATATTATATAGTTTTCATTATAATCATATTTATAATTAACTATCGAGATTAATTATTTGACTTTTTAATTAGATTAATCAATATTCATTAAGGTTTCTCCACTAATCACTAAAAACTGCACACTTCACATTGTGGATATATTTCTGTGTCCATGGATTTAGCCAATCAACAGTAAGTTGACTCTTCACAAATTACTTATAGCTGGGTCAAATTACCATTTTACCCCTGTAGTTACATCTAACTTCGTAAGTACCACTGATTCCTCTAATGAACAAACGGTCTATAGTCCAACTATAAACTAACCCCTCTTGGATCAATGAGGGGATGAGGCCTCATTGTTCAAGATTCAGAATCAACTATTAAGGGAAATTCATCTACTTTCCCTAGCGATCGGAAGGAGTGAATCCATCTTATGTAGTTGTGTTCTCAACTCCTTACTTGGATAAATCCCAAAATGGTAGGCTTATTGAATTGGTTAAACTGACCACTCTCATCTATACAGATCAAGGGATTGCTCTCTTATACAAGAGTTCAAAACTCACTTAGGATTAAGATTAAGTCACTTATATTCATCTTAGTGAAATGAGTCTCTTCAAGTAACCGTGTTATAAAGAGAAACCAATTATTTTGCAGTCTGGTCTTGTAGAAATTCTTTATATAGGATACCCCCACTGTGTCCACATAAATAATATGGATCATATTTTTTCTGTAATATTTGCAACTCATGTAACAGTTACAAAGTGGATCGTATCCGCAATGTCACTAGAAAGACATCCAACTTTATCCATATACTGCAGACCTTTTAGGTCATTACTTGCACATGATCCACTTTATGAGTATGTCCACCACATACTATTCAAGTTACATTAATCAGCCTTAGATCTTAGTTTATTTGACTAAATTAATGTGATCTAAATGTCAAATAAAATACTTTTTATTTTATTAAATAAATAATTTATTTTTACAAAATACAAACTACAAGATTCACGAGACTTAGGACACTAAGTTCAACAGGAACATGTTACATAAATATGTTGTTCAAGTTTTGCCTATAATAAATAAGTCAATCATACTCCAATAACAAACACCCTAACAAAAAAATAAGCTACAAAGCCCTCGAGATAAATCCATGTTCGAGCATTAGCTACAAAGTCCCCGAGACAAATTCACATTGAGAATAAGTTGTAAAGCCCTCAAGAAAAGTTTAAATTTCGAAAGAAAGTATCAAACGTTCATTTATTAGAAATTGTACTCACGATACTGAAATTAATACAAATACGAAGTTCATTCAATGAATTAAATTCTCTTTGAAAATTTCGTCGAACAAGTTAGCACACCCAGTGGGACATTTATGCCTTTTATCTCTTTCTCTCATATGAAATCTATCTCAAGAAGTAATAACACGCAAAATAAATGCTTTCAAAACTGTAAGTGAGGCTTGCATAGGGCCAAACATTCATGTTCACTCTAATGAGCTCCAACAATCTGAAAAGGAGCAAATCCCTAAGATTGCAAATAATATTTGGGAGAAAATGAGAAAGCAAGCAAAAGGTGAAGTTATAATGGAGAATCCCTTATTAAACAAAACCACTTCATCTTTTGAACAATCAAGCAAAGTAGCATTAAAACCCAATATAATATCAGTCATCATAGGCACAGGTGAAGAAAAAATGGTTGAACTCGAAAAGATGATGAACATGCTAATGACGGAAATCGAAGATAGAGATTATGAAATCGCTTTAAAGAATCACATCAAAAATCGTGATACTGCTAAGTTAAGTCGGACACCTGTTGCCATGGATGATGACAAAGGGATGACAGTCTTGCAAGCCAACAACAACATTCAATTTAAATTGCTTCGTTAGTTCAATCGTTGCAAGATATGATTACAAAATCCATCAAAGTCAGTATAATAGTCCTTCTCAAAGCTCTCTTTTGTATTTTGAACCATATACAAAAATAATTGTTAATTTGAGAATGCCAACTAGATACCAACCACCTAAATTTCAATAGTCTGATGGGAAAGGCAAACTAAAGCAACATGTTGCTCATTTCATCGAAATATGTGAAAATGCTGGTACACGAAGAGATTTATTGGTCAAACACAGTTCGTTCGAACAATGAAAGGGAACACTTTTGATTGGTACATTGACCTAGAGTTTGAGTAATTGATAGTCTCTATAGGAAAATGCCTTTTAGTAATGAAAAAAAATGCTTTCTTAAAGGTCAAAAAGCGCCACTAAAAGGATGAACAACGCAGAGGCCGGCGTCACTAAGAATGTCGTTGTAGTTGTGTAGATAAAGGTTTTAGTGATATATTTATCATGCATCGCTAAAAAGTCTATTTTTACTAACACAACGCATTAAATATGTACTTTTAGCACCACATTATTTTTTTAAGTGCAATTTGTCCCGCATCGGTTAAATTGAAGAACAGAGATGAGCTTCAAGCCTATAAAAGAAGCTTATGGCTCTAGTTTCAAGTCATCCCAGTTAGAAGCACTTTACGCTTAGTGTGCTGACTTTAATAAACTTTCTTTTGTATTCTCTAATTGGAGAGTGGGAAAAAGGTGTGAGTAGTCAAAAGTTTTGAGAGAGTGCTCTTGTAATTAGAATCCAGGAGAGAATATTCTGTGTGATTGTAACAATTTTTCACATAGTGGATTTCTTTCTGATGGGTCATGGTTTTTCTCCGAGTTGGGAGTTTTCCATGTAAATTATGGTGTTTCCAGTTTTATTGCTTTTTATTATTTTTCTACTTATTTCTGCGGTAGAAGTGGGAGGGTTTTTCCCAACAAGTGGTATCAGAGTGTCAGGTTCATAGTTTCTTAAATGTCTGAGTATGCTCTATGGTTGCAGCTTTATCTGAGATTCCACATCAGAAAAGAATTCTTAAAGTAGGCTATAATATTTTGTGAATAGTGTGAGTTTTTCACTATATGCTGATTTTCTAGGAGTGAAGGAGATGTGTGCCAACCTTTATGAGTTCAATAAAGTTTGATGTGAAGAAATTTGATGGGAGGATCAACTTCGGCTTGTGGAAAGTGCAAGTCAAAGATGTGTTGGTACAATTTGGATTACATAAGTGCAAGTTAAACAGTGATGGTATTCTAGTGCAGTTTTGGAGTGATTCTAGCAGAGGTTTAAAAAGGAGAGTCTTTGATCAATAGATAGGTTGCTGGGCATGTTAAGCTGCAGTCTCCACTGCATAACCCCAAAACGAGTCAGGTAAGGAAGTGTAACTCATCATAGACCGAACCATGTTCAACAGTATTCGATTTCTCCTCCCTGATACACTATTTTGTTGAGGTGTACTAGGTGCTCAAAGTTGGGAAACTATTTCATGTTCTATCAAATACTTCTAGAGAGATGAATCCAAAAATTCTCCATCTCGATCAGATCGAAATGTTTTAATCGTTCTATTTAATGCGTTTTCAACTTCAGCCTTGAATTCTTTGAACTTTTCAAAAGACTCAGACTTCTATTGCATTAAATAAATGTATCCATATCTAGAATAATCATCAGTGAAAGTGATGAAATATTCATAACCTCCCCTGGCTCTTACATTTATCAGGCCACAAAGGTTTAAATGCACTAGCTCTAGTAGTTCTTTGGCCTTATGACCTTTTACAGTAAAAGGACTTTTAGTCATTTTGCCTTACAGGCATGACTCACACACATGTAAATAATTTTCTTCTAACTCGTTTAGAAGTCTATTCTTCATCAACCTCTCAATCCTATTGAGATTAATGTGTCCTAATCTTAGGTGCCAAAGTTGGGTATTTTTCTTAGTAGAAATTCCAAGTAGTTTATTTTGAGTTATGACAGTTTTAAACATCTCTATGTTATGGAGAACATTTGTTGCTAACGGCCTTAACACATACAAATTACTTTCCAGATGAGCAGAACATATATTAACACTACTCTTAGTAATAAACACTTTATTATAAGAGAAAAAGAGTTGATATTTACATTCCAACAAACACTTTACAGACACTAAGTTCCTTTTTAAATCAGGAACTACAAATATATCATTCAAAATGAGAAATTTGTTCTGTAAAATTAATCGAAGACCTCCAATTGCCACAATTAAGACGACGTGTCCGGTTCCAACTCGCATCGTTATCTCACCAGCACCAACCTGCCATCAGGAACTAATTTTTTGAAATGAAGTACGAACATGGTTAGTGGTCTCAGAGTCAATAATCCAGGCATAATCATCATTCTCCACTAAACAAGTCTCCAAAATAAGTAAATCATATTTACCTTGTTTGGCTTTCTTCTTCTTTACCAAATATCTGGGGTAGTTCCTCTTCCAGTGACTATCGTTGTTGCAATGGAAACATTTTTCTTTGTCAACCCGCACTGGTTGTCTACCCCTTGGAGTAGGGGCTTATGGGTTAGCAAGTGCCTTCCCCTTACCACCCTTCTTCTTCTTCCACTTTCTGGTGCCAGAGGAAGAATGTGCAGACTTAGTTCCAGATCTCGAACCTTTGTGAAACTTTTTAGATGCTGAAGCAACATTTGCTTCACCTTTCTTCTCCTTGCTTTTCAACAAGGATTGGAAAGTCTATAACTCGTTGAGTAGAGTTGTAAGGTTGTAGTCAATTCTCTTCAGAACAACATTGCTACGAAAATAAAAGAAGCTATCTGGCAAGGATTCCATAATTATGCTGACTTGACTGGCCTTATTGATGCTAGACCCATTCATCTCAGGCACGTTGAAATGGATCATCATATGAGAACATGTTCCTAAATAGATGACCCCTCTTGCATCTGTGAGTTGAAGATGTATTTGAGAGCGTCGTGCCTGAGTTGTGTGGACGGTTGTCCGAACATCCCCCACAAGGACTCCATGATCTCATGTTCAGTGATCATGGGCTCATGCTTCTTGGCCAAAACTTCATTAAGGCTGGCTAAGATGTACACTCGGGCCTTCTCGTTTGCCCGTGTTTATCGCTCATACACTTCTCGAACGATTAGAGCAACAGTAGGAGGTGGAATAGAAGGACACTCCTCCGTGAGAATGAACAGAAGATCATCAATGATTAAAATCGTGTTTATGGTATTTTTCCAACTAGCATAGTTCTCGCCAGTTAGTTTATCGGCGACAAGTAAACTTAAAGTCGCGGTAGCTATAATTAAATTGCTGAAAAAAGAACAAATTTAATTAAGTCTACTTGCATTAAACCGCTTTTAAAACCAATCATGTTTTAGCAAAATAGTCTAGTGTACCCTAAGTGACATCTATTTTCCAATGATGCTTCAGTGAGGCAAGAAAAAAGTCACCGTAGGGTGATCAAGTGCCCCTTCACTGAAATGAGACATTCTTAACCATTAGATAGAAACAACTCCTTGTAACTGAATCTAATAGTCACCATTGTTTGGTCTAGAATTTCTTAACATCCTTAAGAATTCTGTATAAGTGTAACCCCTCAGTTTAGGTCCTAGAGTCCTACCCTAATGAGCCAACCTTAGGAAAAAGTAGATTAGAATAAGAGACTAAAGCAACCCTATCCATTTCTGGAGATCAAATAAAGAGTTATGCAAAACCGACATCCTTTAGGGGTACACCCACGATGCCAGAGGCGATGCGTAAAACTTTATCCAACCTAATGAGAGAGACCAAGGGATATGTTGTCACACGTCTTGCTCCTACTTACTAGGAACATTCTCTCCATTCACCTTGGTATTGACCTACCCAAATGCCACCCGTAGGGGGACACCCATGGTGCCTCGAGGTTGAGTATAGATCTCACGGTGTGAACTTTTTAGGGAGAAACATGTAGAGGTTAAAGTGAAGTATCATATACTCCATTTTCCTCCCACTGAATGTTCTACCTAGGGTTCATTAATTTAGAAAATTCGGCTACTAATTTTATCTAAATGATTTGTTTAATATGCTCAAAAACAACATTTGCTTTTGATGATTAAACAACTTTGATTCAAATATTATTAAACTCTTTAACAGACCTTCATCAAATTTGCATGCATGTAGCACATCTATCTAATTCACCTTTCCAGGTAGGTTTCCAGGTAGGGGTGCAATGTTTCCATCAACTTAAATACCCCAACCTAGCCAAAACCAGCCTTAGACAAAAGGTCCCTTATAGATACACTTGTTACAGATTTAATCTTTTATTAGATTCAATTTAATTCTATTAAACCTATTTAAAAGATTAAACTTAGATTTCTAATCTTATTAGAAACGTGATCTTAGGTCTATCTCAATCAAATTTTAAAACACTTTTAAAAGATGATTAAAGCCTAAGGTGTGCATGCAACTCTTTATTATTGATTTTAATTCTAATTTCATTAAGTATAACACTTATAAGAAATGAAACAATTAAAACCAACTAACATTGCAAGCTAGATATACATAAGTTATTTATAACTATTATAAATTAACCTAAGTAGTGTCATGTTTCATACAATGTTCATTCATTACTAATATATAACATTTATATAAACAATTAATGAACTAAGCTATAACATACATTCCATACATACATACAACCTTATATTATAACATTTATAATATAAATGATGTATGGATATGCTATAATGCATGCATACATATATTATCTCTTATATTATACGATGCATGAGCATGCTTTATGTAATTTAAATCATGCATACTAATATATTATAACACTTATAATATAAAATGATGCATGAAAAAAAAAATGCATAACCTATGGTGGGTTTAAAACTATATGACATATAAAATAAACATACATCATATGCATATTTAAATAAAGATGGAAAAGGCTAAACTATTACAAACGTTGAGTCCTCCGGTTCGGAACAAGTGAATTAGGTCTTGAACCGCTTGCCTTGAAGCCTTGCAACTTGATCGTGTAGCAAATCTTCTGATCATCGAGCAACGAGCGTTGAGTGTAAACGATCATGTAACTACGATCATGTAGCTTTGGACTATGCAATGAGCATGAAAGCTTATGCGATCGCGCAACGTGCATTCAATAACACATACCATGTGATCGTGTAGCTAAAGACTATGCAATAAGCATGTTAGTCTACACGATCGTGTAGCGTGCACCAAGTAACGTATACTATGCAATCGTGTAGCTACTGACTATGCAATGAGCATGATAGTCTACACGATCGTTTAGCATGCATGCCTTGCGTCAAGTATCATATACGGTACGATCGTCTACCCATCGAGCGCCTACGTGATCATGTAGCCAACACAACACGATCGTGTAGAAAACTCTACACGATCGCGTAGCATAAGCTATGCGATGGTTTAGTAAATGCTACACGATTGTGTAGAAAACTCTATATGAATACATAACAAAATCTAAACAATCGTTTAGCTTTAGCTACACGATGCGACCACCGTTTCGTCTTCTCCATCAAAACGCACTGCAACCTTCACTTCTGAAGCTCACGAACGACTCAAAACAAAACGAATACAGACTCGATTGCAAGTTTAATGCCCAAAAAATGTAGAAGCCCTTACAAAACATTTGTAAATTAAACAGAAAGTCAAAACAAAGAGTACTATCCCGTAAACATCCATCAACAACTATCCACATACATTTAATAGTTAAACGCAATGCAGAAACTAAAACCCACAAAATTGTAAACAATTTCAATACAAAAAATGGAATTTGAAATCAGAACTACAACCTAGCTCTGATACCAATTGAAGGAACTCGATATACAAGATCCATGAGCGGAAGCGGATCAGTCCAAATCCTATTTAGATTGAAAACAAACATTTACACTAAACAACCAGATTACGCATTCTAAGTAAAATTACAACATACTTTAGAGTTCAAAGATCATACCTTAGAAGAACACTTTTTGGCATTAATCTCTCGAACAATTACGAACTCCTCGAATAGTCACGAACTCTCCAAACAGCAACAAGAACAAACCCAAAGTGTGAAGACACTACCACTTGGTATCCTCGGTATTCTCAGGGTGAGAACCCAAGAGTGGTGGACTCTGACTATTTTGGTTAGGAGGGAGTTTGAGAGTTTGAAGGTGGAAGATTATTGAAGAAGAAGTACTATCGTATAAGAATTGCTTCAATCGTTTAGACAATAAGCCTATCGTATATGCTTTGTGTGAATCGTGTAGATCACTCACAAGTCGGGAAGATTTTATTTTTTTTGAAAAAATAAAATCTTATTTTATTTATTCCATTTGCCACCAAAAAGCACTTAAATACCCACTAAAGTAGTTAGAGAGAAAAATGGTTAATTATCCAAAATGATAAATAATATAAATAAATATGATAACCAATTTATCATATTATATTTATAATCTATAGTTTTAATATTGCATCATATACAATAAACTATAGTTCTTTTTCTCTATTTTATGACATTTAATATAAATTAACAACTATGAGTTTCATTCATAGAAAATATATTTGAATAACATTCAAATATTTATTCCTCCCATTAAACAATAATGTATCAAATACATTATGACAATTATATCATATATAATTGAATGAATTTAATTATATCAATATAATTAAATTCCCTCTTATTAATTTGAACAATTCAAATTAACCCAAAAACTGATTCTCAACTAGATCCTTTTAAGCTACCAAGAGGACCTTATGAACCTATAGCTTGAAGCTCCAATCGTGCATAAATAATTAATTAAACTCTTTAATTACATTATCTACCATCCGTTAATTGTCAGACACTCCAAAAATCGGTTGTTGCACTCTTCGCACTACAGATATATTTTTGTGTCCATTGGATATAACTAATCAACAATATAATGACCCTTCACGAATTACTCGTAAGTACAGTTGGGCCAAATTACCGTTTTTCCCCTGTAGTTACATCTAACTCCTTAAGTACCATTGATCCCTCTAATGAACAATAGAGCATAGTCCTACTATGACTAAACCTCTCTTGGGCCAGGAGAGGGTGTGACGCCACATTGTTCAAGACTTGGAATCAGCCCTTAAAGGAGCATTTTATCTACTTATTCCTACTTTAGAAAAGAAGTGAATTCCATCTTGTGTAGCTATGTTCCCAACTCCCCAATCACAAGAATCCCCAAAATGGTAGGCTTGTTGAGTCGGTAATCTGGTCACTCACCCATACAAATCAAATGACCGCTCTCATAGGCAGAAGTTCACAATTCACTCAAGATTAAGGTCATGTTACCTATGGTCATCCTGGTGAAATGAAAGTCTCTATTATGAACAATTTTATATAATGAGACTAAACATTTCGTGGTCCAGTCTAGTTTGTATAGAATATCCCCGCTCCCATGTCTAATACATGAATGATCAGAATCAGATCATTTATAGCACTTTACAATAATTGTAACACCTACAAAGCGGGTCATACTCGTAGTGTCACCAAGATAAGGTACCTAGTCTTATCCATATACTACAAACCATTTAGGTTATCACTTAAACATGATCAACCTGTATGTCTCCACATACATGTTTAAGTTGCAACAATAACCTTGGATGTTAGTTTATTGGTTTGTGGTTAATGCAATTAAAATATCACATATTTTATAGAAAAAATGAATAAAAATAACATATATTATTAATCACATAAGAGTTTGTTCATACATGGTTTACAAACTATAGGACCCTACGAAATTTAGGGCATCAATCCTAATAGTTGTTTATGGAATCTGAAAATGGAGGGTCACACTTACAAGAGTTACTAAGTGTTAGTAAGTTCTTGACCGAAAACGGTAATTAAGTAACTAATAGAATAAAGAGTTATTCTGAAGATTAGTATTTAGTCAAGAATTTCTTGCTTTAGTGAAGGAATATTTGACTACCCCTCGGTAGTATCTATTTTGACTCACTAAAGTATCGTTGTAAATAAATTTAAAAAATATGGGTAATTTATTACTTTTGCTAAAAATTGGATTTAGATGCATTTTTCTAATAGAATTTTTTTTCTTATTTTAGCATGGCGAATTCGATGATTCAACTCCTAGCTTCTGATAAGTTCAATGGTGAGGGTTATTCGAATTGGAAATCAAACATAAATACGATACTAGTGGTTGATGACCTGCAATTCGTTTTAACGGAGGAATGTCCCCTTCTTCTCAGTTCAAATTCAAACCGAAGTATTTGAGATGCCTATGATAGGTGGGTTAGGGCTAATGAAAAAGCCAGAACCTACATTTTAGCAAGCATTTCTGATGTGCTTACTAAAAAGCATGAAACCATGGTCACTGCTAGAGAGATCGTAGAGTGATTACAAGGGATGTTTGGACAGTTGTCCTCATCAATATGACATGATGCTATAAAATACATCTACAATTCCTGCATGAAGGAAGAGACCTTTGTTAGGAAACACGTCCTGGACATGATGGTTCACTTTAATGTTGCAGAGGCAAATGGCGCTGTCATAGACGAGAAAAGTCAAGTTACTATGATCATGGAATCTCTTCCAAAGAGTTTCCTAATTTTTCATACAAATGTTCTAATGAATAAGATTAATTACAATATAAACACTCTCTTAAATAAACTCAGACTTATCAATCTTTAATGAAAAATAAAGAAGGGGAAGCAAATGTTGTTACCCAAAGAAAGTTTCAGAAGGGATCAACATCTAATTCGAAACCTTCTGAAAAGAAATCTTCTTTGAGTGATTGCGGGTGACAGGTCCAATGTAGGAGTCACTTGCAGCAGTAGCTTTGGATGCAACTTTATTTGATGCCATGATTTTTTGACTTGGATGATGAGATAGAGATGAGAGGTAAAGAGGTCCCACTAGGCATGCCAATTTGTTTGCACGAGGCAAAGAAACATTTTTCATGGAATTTGAAGTTTGTATTTGTATCAATTTCAGTATAGCAAGTACAATCTCTAACACAATAATTCTTTGATGCGTTCAAAATAAAATTTAATATTTAAACTGGTTGATCTTCTTGGATTATTGGCTTTTGGGCTTGTTGACCTTTTTAGATGATCCAATTTTGGGCTTGTTGATCTTCTTAGATGATCGGCCTTTGAGCTTGTTGATCTTCTTGGATGATCGACCTTTGGGCTTTATGATCTTCTTGGATGATCGGCCTTTGGGCTTATTAATCTTCTTGAATGATCGGCCTTTGGGCTTGATGATCTTCTTGGATGATCGACCTTTGGGTTTGTTGATCTTCTTAGATCATCGGCCTTTGGGCTTGATGATCTTCTTGGAGGATTAATTTTCGCATGAGGCTTTCGGAGAAACTTTTTTTGTGAGTTGAACTTGAGTTGATGTTGATGTTGTTGTTGATTTGATGCGATGTGTTTCGATCTATAATATTTAATCCTCTGATTCTCTCTTCATTGAATGCGTACGCTTGATGTATAGAAGCTAAGTGTGTGAATATTCTTGAACTTGGAGTCTTGAAAGAATGCTTGTATCTTTAAAGGACTTCATGTTCAAGTGTGGTCAACTTCAGAAGTTGGGGCATTTTCTGATTGTTGGGAGAATTCTCTCTAGGTCCTCTGGAGTATAGAGTTGCTAATTCCCCACTAATGGAGATACCTCCTTTATTTATAGAATTCTCTGGCAGACTTCGTGGCTTTAGGCTTAGTTGGTCCATGGGTTTGTCCTTGGGCCCAATTAGTTGGATTTGGGCCTAATTTGATATTTGGATCAAATTATGTCTATTTTAGGTTCAATTGGATTTTAGTCCAAATTATAATATCAAATTGGACCAAATTAATTTTATTCGATTCAATGGTCAAGATGAAAACACATGGCATCATCGGAATTCATGAATTTATATGTTCAACTTCAATTTAGGACACATGGCGACTTCTAATTTTCCCTATTTCATTTATTCAATGAAATGTTTCTATTAAAGCTCAAAATCACACCAATTGAAAATATATGTTAGAACAAGTGCCAAGTAAAAGCATCCAAAACAATATTCCACTAAAAGGATGTCCCACCAACAGAGATGAAAGTAGATAAAAAGAAAAAAGAAAAAAAAAAAAGAAAAATAGAGTTAGGAAAGACCAAATACGAAGTAAACGCATCCAAAACAATATTCCAAAAGAGTCGCAAAAGGATGCCCTATGAACAGAGATTAAAGTGATATTGTTGTTTTAAAAACTATTTATACAAATATTGTTGTTTTCAAACTATTTATAAAAATACTGTTGTTTTTTTTAGGTGTCGAGTCTTCAAAATTTGACCAACCTAGTTCGAATTTTCAAGATTCGACCTTCATTGTCTGTGTGTGTGTGTGTTTTTTTTTAATTTTCCATTAATTCGACCTCATTTTTTCATTTTTTTTTTAATTTTCCGTTCGTTATTATTTGGTATATTCAACTTTACATTATTTTATTATTTTATTTAACTTAACTCTAAAAGGAACAAATTAAAAAATAATAATATCTCATAAAAATAATAAAGTGTAAATTAAAATATTTCATTTCTATAAAAATAATTACAAAAATCAATGTGTCCCCCAAGACAGATGTCGTCGATTTTGAGTTGGTTGTCGTCGTCGATTTCGAACTTGAGTTTTCTTTGATTCTTCTTGATGTTGCCCTAGTACCTCTGTAGGCGCTTCATAATATAAATATTCATTATGCTCTCCACAACCCCAACCATGTCCATGCACGTATGAAGATGAAAGACCAGCCTCTAAGTCATAATGTCCTTAACCAAATGCTGGCATCATCATCATCGGACTAACATAATCAGTTTGACTCTACATATGCATCACAAGGGCAACTCTTCCACATTGTAGGCAACCTCATCGAACTCATCCTCTTCCCGAATAGGTCCTCTACATCTAGGAGTTGGTGGAGGAATAATAGGTATATCGTACATATTAAGTATCTCCTTTATATAGCTCTGGTTGTCACTATATATAGCAAGAACTTGGTTCGGATCATTCGCAATGTCACGGAATCTATTATTGTTCGATCTCTGTGAATTATAAAAAAATTAGATAATATTTAAAATAAATTTAAATTAAAAATAATTAGATAATATTTAAAATAAATTTTAATTAAAAATAATTAGATAATATTCGTTCATTTACCAGATGACCCACAGCTGCTCCCGGACGAGTGACGTAGCGTCTTGTGATATTATTATACCAATGAATGTAGTCTTGAATGACATCCCTGTCAAACTGTTCAATAGAAACCCCCATTACAATAAACCTTGCACGATAGTGTAATCGCACTATCAAATGTGCAACTTTTTCGAACCAATCTCCAGTTCTTAAGTCAATATCATGCCGTAGGGGTTTAGTATTACAAGGCGATGAGACATCCTGCTGTAATACTCATCGTCCGCCATATATTTTGACTATTTGTACATAAATTGGACAAAGTGTGCATAATAATTTTGTAGGGCTCCCAAATAACCTGAAACACAAAATATTATATTGGAAAACATTAAAGATAAATACAATAAAAATGTGTATAAAATAATCAATTTGGTTCAGTATTAATGTACTTAATCAGGTTGAAGCAGATCAAACATGTATTTGTAACTACATGTGTGGTTGTCCTAGTTACACAAAATTTGTCTCTCCACCTAAATTTTTAAATTGATAATTTAGTATCTAAATTAACTAGGTCAGTCATATAAAATTAAATTAAATTAAAATAACATACCGAGAACCATAGGCTCGTCCAGCTAACTGAGCGTCATTTACACGTTGTAGCTGTGGAGCCATTGTTAGAAATATTTGACCGCGTGTTGTAACATTTCTTTATCTTGACAAATCATCCATTTATACAAATATCCACAAGGGCTACAATTGGGTCATGTTCTCGAATACTATCTAGTATGTTCATATCCAATCGTTGAATGTATCTGAAGGTAACTCATATTCACGATCATCGAAATCAAACTCTTCAAATTCATCGTCCGTTTTTGTTCTGAAATCTCTATACTGATTGTTAGCCACCATATCTTCATTATCACATGGCGATGCAACTGACTCCGGATCATGATCAATACATTCAGTTGGATCTTCAAACTGACTAAATGGTGCATTCAAGTTTATATCCAACCCTATCCTATTTACATTTACATACAAATGCACTAAATTCGGCAGTGGCATCGCGATTGAGAACATCAAGTTCATAGCTTGTGCATTTAGAATAGGGAATGACATAAACCTTATTGATCCTGATGTTCTAAGTTAGGATGTCTATATATTATTTCTAACGGATTTGTTCCCATATCTACACTAAGTGATATCTCAACCATTTCAATGAATTGTTCACTGTTCATATTTATGCTAAAACCCCCCATTTGGTGGTTGGTCATAGTCAACTTCATCAATATCATCAATCATATTACCATTTGTAAACAACATAAATCCCAAACATTTGTCTACCATTTTCTAAAAAAAAAACATAAACGATACATTACTAATTGTTCTACTAATTATCAAACTTAAACAAAAACAAATCACAATGAGAAATATATATAAGAAATATAATAAATATATTTAAAAAATCACAATAAGGTAAACTTTTTAAAACATTTTTAAACATGACAATAAATTAAACTTTTTATAACTATTTTTAAACATAACAAAAAATTAAACTTTTCAAATATCATAAGAAATATATACAAAAAAATCATAATAATTTTGTATTAAACTAAAAATATTAAAGTTTTTAAACTATAAGCATCAACTTTTTAAACATAATAAGTAGGTAAACTTTTTTAAACTATTTTTTCAAATTTAATACAATAAAATAAAATATTACAAGAAATATATTAAAAAATCACGATAATTTTGTATTAAACTAAAAATATTAAAATTTTTAAATTCTATACATCAACTTTTTAAATATAACAATAAAATAAACTTTCTGAACCTATTTTTTAAATTTAATATTAAAAAAAATAAAATATCGTGAGAAATATATTTAAAAAATTACAATAATTTTGTATGAAACTAAAAATATTAAGGTTTATGAACATCAACTTTTTAAACATAAAAATAAATTAAACTTTTTAAAACTATTTTAAATTATATTTTCAAAGTTAATACTAAAAAAATAAAATATCATAAGAAATATATTTCAAAAAATCATAATTATTTTGTATTAAACTAAAAATATTAAAGCATAAATATCAACTTTTTAAGCATAACAATAAATATACTTAAATACAAACAAAAACAAACAAAATAAAATAAGATTGACATGTTGGTATAACATAATATAAATAAGATTAATACTAAAACAACTACTAAGATTAACACTAATAGAGAAATAACTACTAACTTTAATATGTAAATATTATTGACTTCAACAACTACTCAAAAATTAACATGATAGATCTGCTAAATATAAAAAAATTGGTAATAAATAAACAGTAAACTTACAAATTTAATAGTGGTTTTACTTTTTTTTTCCTCAAAGTGACAATGATCTCTCTTTTCTCTGTTATTCGACAACAAAAACTATGTAAAAAATAAAATATTATGAGAATATGGATCTACAACAAAAACTATGGAAAAAAAATATTATGAGAATATGGATTTGCAACAAAAACTATGAAAAAAATAAAATATTATGAGAATATGGATCTACAACAAAAACTATGAAAAAAGAAAAAATATTACAAGAATATAAGAATTTTGTTAACGTTACCTCTTTTTTGTTCTTTGTTTCCCAAACAGCAACAAAAACTATAAAAAGAATATAATAGTATGAGAATAGGAACAAAATTTACAGTTATTTAAAAAAAAATGAAATTTTGTATAGTAAAGTTACAAACCTCACAATTTAATGGTCGAATGTGGGAGAAAAAGAAGATTTGCCAATGAATAAATGAAGAAGGCAGAAGCAAATTTGTAAGAGTTTTAATTAGGTTCAAAGAAGAAAGCGAAATGAAGAAATGAAGAAATGAAGAAACGAAGAAAGAAGAAGGCAGAAGCTGTGATGTGAGAAATGAGATAAGAGAAGGAGGGGGTTAAATTGAGTTTTGAAAACTCGACCCACGGGATTAAATTCGACAGACGGACGTTGGGAAAATTGAAGACCGATGGGACGAGACCTCACTAGATGACCCTGACAATGGACGACTGACGATTCTGGAATCTCTGCAGCGTGCAGCTTTGGAGGTCGAGGGTTGAACCCTCGACATGCATTTTATTTGTAATTTTTGTTGGTTGAGGGTTGAACCCTCGACCTCTTCTTTAATTTGTTTTTGACTTCTTCTTTAATTTGTTTTGTTGGTCGAGGGTTTTAATTTTTGTACATCGAACGTTCAGCCCTCGACATCTTCTTTAGGTCGAAGGTTGAGCCCTCCACACAATATTTTATAAAACCTCCCGCCCTCGAAAATTCCAAAACAACCCTAAACCTCTTACTTACAAAACAACAATATTTTCCTAAATACTTTTCCTAACCACAATATTAATTAAAAAAAAAAAAAAAAAAAAAAAAAAAAAAAAAGCTCCTGTATAAGACATATGTCGTTGTACTCTATTTGTCGTGTTGACAGCTCCATGTTAATCTTCTTCGAGTAAAAATCCTTTCAGATAATGGAATAAAGGTCCTTACGATGAGGGTCAATAGAACCAATTAAATCACGCATGAGTGATTCAAATGTAAAGTAAATATCAACAATAGTCTAATCTAAAGTTTAAAATATTAACTGACCTATTAAATATTGTATTTAATAGAACTCTAAATTTTTAATTTTGTAGTTCAGATTTACAAACTTTTTAAAATTTGAAATGTTCAACAACTGAACTTGTAATTTTTAAAGTTTAGAGACTAAATATTTTAGACTCCATTTGGTAATCATTTTATTTTTTATTTTTGTTTTTGAAAATTAAGCCTATAAACACTATTTCCTTTCCACTTCCAAATTTCTGCTTTTATTATCTACTTTTCACCAATAATTTAAAAAACCAAACCAAACTTTGAGAATTAAAAAAAAAAGTACTTTGAAAAAATTATTTTTGTTTTTAAAATTTAGCTAAAAATTCAATTATTGTACTTAAGAAATATACAAATCATAGTAAGAAATGTGGATAAAATAAACTTAATTTTCAAAAAACAAAAACAAAAAATCATTATTAAACGAGATGTTGGCAACTAAAGTTTATGATTTAACCTTCTCATTTTACACAATTAACAAAATATAATCTGTGCATTGTAGGTATAAGTGAGTTTTGGACTTGAAAGAAACTTCATATGCATATGTTTTAAGGGGTAGAGATATTTGAAGCAAAGATTTTTTGATCACACACGTTCATTTGTCAATTGAACTATGCTCGTTTTGGTATGTTTTCAAATTAATAGGGAGTAGAAGAGATTTTATATATTTTTGAGGTAAGAAATTACAAAAGGTTTAATGTTAAGAGACACTATTTGTTTAATTGAATTTTATACAGCAATCAATAGTCTATAAATTTAAATTCCCCCTACCAAGCAAATAAAAAAAGAAAAAAAAATGCTCTCCATTGAAGCAGACTCATTAGTCATTCACAATTGAATAACCCGCAAGCAAAATAAACAAGAATCTCAATCTGGTATCATATAGAAATAAGCAGCAGCTTTCTGTTTGCTCAAAAGCACTGTTGGCCTTCTAGGGCATTTCCAATTCCAATAGTACTTCAGACCTTTTTTTTTTCTTTTTTTTTTTTTTTTGGCATTTACATTTTATCAACTTCATGGGGCTTACCTAACATTTGGGAAGGTCATTTGGAGGAGGAAAAAGAGACTCTTCTGGCCCTCTGCCATTGTCCACTAGAAATGCCATCTTCAGCCCCCATGTGGTGTGCACTTCCAAATGACAATGCATAAACCATATCCCTGCCAAAATGAACAACCAAAAACCCCCCCACAAATTACATTAAACATAACAATTTCAATCATTTTCTTTACAAAGAGTCTAAAGCACTTCTCCCTCTTTTCTGAGGTTTTTAGTTGTTAATACTACCTTTCATAAGTTTATATTCTATAATAATGTCATTCTAGGTCGAGTTAGGTTATACTATAGGTTCGGTCGTATAAAGCAATTAGTTTCGTACGTTGATAATTGACATGTCTATTGTATTTTGAATTTTCAACTTAGTTTTAAAAACATGCAATCAGATTTTGTTTTACGTATTTAGATTCACTAAGTTCAACAGATAATTTAAATTCTATTTCGGATTCTATGATCTAAAGAGTGCAAATTCTGAAATATATATATATATATATTCAATGTATCTAGATTTTAAATTTAAAGTTAAAATTGCAAAATTATATAAAATAAAGATAAAAATGCTTAACAATACAATGTCATTATAAACTTAATTTTATATTTTTAAAATTAAAATACATATTATGCAACGTATTATAAATTATATAATATTACAAAACACTAATTATACAAAGAAAAATTAGTATAAAACATGTTCATAAGTTAATCAATAATAGTTTATAATCAACCTAATATTTAGTGGATAACTACAACTAGTTTTATGGTTTATAAATATAGTACCAAGCCTATTTAAAACAATTTGTTTAAATTTAAAATCCAATTTTTGAATCTACTACCAAACACAGAATACAACTATATTTTCATTGAGTCTCTTATTTTAGATTTTGTTTTCAAATTGCCTTGAGGCTCTTAGATACTAAGTTATATATAACTTGTGTTTCTAAATATGCCTTTAGTTTCGAGCAAAGCAAAAGTTGTTACCCGGATTATCAGCTCTGAATCTGATAGCAACCCATCCACCAGAAGGAACTCCAATTGTGTTCCTCTCCACAGGGTCAACAAGATTGAACTTCTTGGGATCTTTCTTGGGATTGAAGTTTCCTAAGCCACTTCCAACGACAAAGAAGTTGAATCCATGAAGATGAACTGGATGATTCTCTGGAGCTATCATTGCAGTGTCTTGTAAAACTAATTGAACCGTAGAGTTGTAGGCCAATCTATATAGCCTAGTCCCATTCGTCGTCTGCAAGTTGCTTGGCTGCTTCCCTGTATAGTCGTATCTTATTGGTGGATTTGCAGGAAAATCATCAGTAAAAACACCATCTATATTGAAGTAATGGGCTTGAAGGAGTGAAATGGTTGGCATAACAAATGTCACATTGTTTATATCTGCCACCACCTGGTTTCCACTCGAGCAAGCTTTGCAAGGGTTAACGCCAAGGCCAACTGTGAAAAACAAGGAATGATCGACTTCTAATGGTACTCTCGCAGGGTATCGTTTTGAGTTCAAGCTCCTAAGTAAGTTTGTGAACTTTGTTGCAATTGGAGTGGCATTTTGAGGAGGCAGGCCAGTGAAGCTGGTAGGGGCAGTAGAAAGTGTGCCCGAGTAGTGTAAAGTAGCAGTGGCAGTCACATTATCAACAGCAACAATGGGGGTGTCCATGAAAGGTGATGCTGAAATAGCATACTTGCCACTTTCAAGGTCGGCAGTCAAAAGGGCATTTGTGGTCTGGCCGGGTGCTATGACAATTGTGTCAGTGTTGAAAGGTTTTGTGTATGCAGCATCGACTTCGACAACGGTGAGTTCGTGGCCAGCAACCTTGAAGAAAAGTTCTTCATTCAGTGCAGCATTGATGATTCGCAACAAATATGTCTTACCAGATTGTACTGGCATACTGAATCCTGAGAAAATCAAATAGGTCCACAATCATATTAGGAGTGTCAAAAGTGCATCACTCAAGAATGCCTCAAAACAGAGCAGAAATTCTTTATTTTAAGTGAGAATGCTAAGGAATGGAACCCAAAATTTTAATAATATTCATGAAAAATATATTGAATATACAAATACTAATCAACCTAACATTTTGTGTTTAATGGTACTTTCGATGTTTTCAAAACGCAAGGTAAACTCCAAGGCAATAAGTCTTCGAATCGCCTAAAGATGAAAGAGAACGAGAAACCAGAACCATAATAGGAGGTCTTATATTCACAACTAATTTGTTTCCTCTAAAATTAGTATTGATAGTCATGCTTCATGCTGAGCTCACAAGTGAGAGTGAAATAAAATATATATACAAAAAGATTCAATATACCCCTATCCTAACAACTACCAAGAATTCTCTGCAAGGAATCCCCAACATCTTTCATGTTAGTTAAGTGCCAACCGCTACCTCAAACAGACAAACCCAAGCACATGATTTTGTTAAAGCTGCATAAACTAAATGCCAACAACATAAATCCCTTTACCTCGAGTGAGGCAACCAAGGACAGGCCCAGGATGGCCATTGATGGTGTGAGCATCAGAGACATTAGGAGCCAAACCAGACTTAGCAGCCTCATTAACAATAGCTTCAATATCAGACTTCCACCACTCACCTGAAAAACCAAAAAACAAAAATAAAGGGTTGGTTGGAGCATTTCAACAAATACCTACAATGCATAAGTCAAAAAGGGCGAACATGAGCACAGTTCAAAGATCAAGTACCCAATATAAGAACCAACTCCTTATGGGGCGTGGGAAATGGATAAGGAACTCCAACTTTGGGCAAAATGACCATGGCGCCATAGAGAGTGGCTCTGAGCCAAAGAATATGGGCGTGCCAGAAAAGAGTGCCTCTCTGGCCGGTGATGGTGAAGTTGTAAACATAGCTTTGCCCTGTTTGAATCGGGCACTGTGTTATATAGGCCGGCCCATCGGCCCATCCTGTCCTTAGCTGTCGAATGCCATGCCTGATTGAATTGTAACCATGAGAGTTATAAGATTCATTAGAATTTTATTTTTATTTTTATTTTCTTTTAACAAATATGTGAAATAAAAAAATCAAATATGATAGCTATGTTGATGTATGTTGTTATGTTTTGATTTGAAGTTAATAGAAGTTTTGAAAAGGATTTTACATTCTTTTATCTTATTTGAAATTTATAAATTATTGATATTCATGTTGTTCAATTGGTTAATCTTCATTTCTACTTGTTGAATTTAAATAAATAAACTTATTAATAAAAGAAAGAAAAATCATCTATTTCTCCATAAACTTTTGGGAATCGCATTGACTAAAACGTCAATAATGCATAATTTTCACTCGTAGACAAGACTTATTTAAATGCAATGGAAGTTATATTTGCTTTAATAATATGTAAAAAATTTCCACATTTATGGTGTGGCTTGTTGGACATACTTTTAAAAATAGAGTGAGACCATTTAACTTTAATGTGAGGTCCATTAATATTTATGAGGACAAATCTATAGTATGAACAAAGGGAATATGGTACTCTCATAGACATCGATATTTTAAGGTCATTTCTCATCATATTTCTAAGTGGAAACATTTATTTGTTTAAGAAAATACAAGATAAAATAATTATTATTTGGGGAGCTTTATAATAGATTTAAATCTTATTTTGGTCCATGAAATTTAAATAATGTTCTATTTTGGTCCTTAAACTTTTAAAATGTTCTTTTTTTTTTTTTAATGTTGTTTTACTTTGGTCTCTAAACTTCTAAAAATGATCATTTTAATCCCGAAACTTTTAAAAAGTGTTTATTTTAGTCCCTAATATTTTAAGATTTTGTTAACTTTTTTTTTAAAAAAAAAGGCGAGGTGACTTATATTTTTGGATGATTAGGATACCAAAGAAATTAGATACACTAAAATCTAGAGTTTCAATTTTAAATAAGATGGCAAAGCATGAGAGTTTAAAAGACATTTTTAGTTTAAATTTTTTGTCGTTCAGTATTTTGGGTATTGGTTGTTAGCTTTTTACTCACCTTCATCCTATTCAATACATCTAGAACTTAGTCATCCAAAAATACAATCTCTCTCACATTTTTGTTGAAGAGTTAACATAATTTTAATAGTAGGGACCAAAATAAAAACTTTTTAAAAATTTAGATATTAAAATTAAAGTTTTTTAAAATTTGTAGTCCAAAATGGAACAAAATTCAAATTTCAAAAATTAAAATAGAATTTAAGCCTTAATAATATCTATAGCCAACAAATCAGCATTTTAAGATTTAATAATACTATAATTATTCTAACATGATACATGTAACACATGTTCAAAAACATAAAAATATAATAGAAGTTCAAATAACATTATTGAATAAATCTTGAGTTTGCCCCACTAAAATATAGCTTAACCATTAAGGCACTTGTAGATTGTCTAAAATCAAAGGCTAGATTCCAGAAAGTTAAATTAAAAAACAATAATTGAAATGTTAATGAAATTGAAAATCTCAACCCAACTAAGTTTAGTTGGTAGCAGGGAAGATAGGATTAGTTGAAAGTTAGTAATATAAATAGAAAAAATTCAAACAAGTTTTAGTTAATAATGTTTCTTTTCAAAATTTTTGTCCTGTCAACAAAAACAATTATTGGTTTTTGCTTAAAATAGAGTTGTTATATTACAAAACAATTTTTGTTTTGAAAATGTACTTGATAATTGGCATAATTGGCATTCTTTTTCTATTAATAAAGATATTAGCAGTATTGGAGGGAAACTCAAATGTATAATTAAACTTTTAAATTAATTAAAATCTATTATAAAGTTTATCATCTCTGGTCTTTTTCACCATAATAATTAGAATCAATTATTTGGTAATCTAAAGTTTTTTTAATTTTAAAAATTATGTTTGTTTTCTTACACTTACTTAATTATAATTTTTATATTTTCTACATAAATGTTTTACTTGAGTCAAATACAAAATATTAAAAACAAATTTGTTACCAACTATTTTTTTTAAATTTTCAAATTTTGACTTCAATTTTGAAAACACTCAATATAGATAATAAAACATATAAACCAATAGATGAAAACATGGTCAAAATTAGGTCGGTCCATGTGGATTTTCGACCTATCTAAGATGGGAAATCTTTGGTTTGACCGAATATGGTTCAAACTGGGGATTTAATTCAAGTCTCGATCGAAAACGGAACGAAGGATGGGTTTCTTAATACATACATACATTTATACATACATACATACATCATACACACATACACACATATATAGCATTATATTTATGATTTCTAAGCTATAAAGCTACTCTGATAACAAACAATAGCTTAAAATTTTAGCTTTAATATCATTTTTATACTAAATAGCATAGTAGTTTAGTGTTAGTTTTTCTTAGATTTTTCATAATATAATAACTTTATTTTTGTATTAAATTTACAATAATGATAAAAATATGTTTCAATTGTTCATTTAAATAGATAAAAACAATAATAATACTAACATATTTCATAAAATATTGAAAATTTTAATATAAATATCAAAGTCTAGTTGATTTTAAATTAAAAAATAATTACTACTAATAATAGTAGGGATCCTTTTTCAAAAGGACCCGATCCTCAAACGGATATTCTTCAACCCCAACCTTAACTTCTCAAAATGGAAAATGAAATGGGAACGGTGATGAGAAATTTATACGAGGATGAAGATGGGAAGTGCATCCCCAACTCCGTCCCACTCCATCGCCTAGATTTTGATAAAAATCAAACTTAAAATTAAGGATGTCTACGATCCAATTTAAATTAAATAGAAAAAAATTAAATTAAAACGCCTATATATGTTAATTTTTTTTAATGTAGAAAGAATATTTAGTGTGTGAGAGAGAAAACTGACCAATGGATGCTAACGTTATATGGGACGTGGTTGACGACTTTAATCAAAACGGTGTCGTCTTCTCTAGCATAAATAGTGGGACCTGGAAACTTTCCATTAATAGTAACTATAGGCTTACTCGAACAAAGTCTCGTAACCTTCCTCATCACCACCTACATATATAATCCTACTCAAGTTATCAAGATAAACAATATAGGATAATTATTGTAGAGAAAATTCTTATAAATAGGAAAACCACAAAAATATTTATACTTTATGCAAAACACTTCAAAAATGTTTTGTACTTTTGGCATTTTTTTACTATAAAATGTAAATATTTTTAAATATTTTTTTATATTTAAAAATATCTCATAATTGTAATGGGAAGTACATCTAATATTAAGAATTAACTGTATAACAATTTTTTTTAAAGAATTTTCAAATATAGCAAAATCTATCAGTAATAGACTCTATCACTAATAGATTTTTATTAATGATATGATCAATTACTCATCCTCTTAGCGATATAGTCTATCATTGATAGACCATACGAGTTAAATCTAAATTTTACAATATTTTTTTTTTAAAAAAAATTGCATTGTAATATATTTACACTTTGAATCTAATTACTATATTTACAATCAATTAATACGAAAGAGGGGTTATTATTTTTTTTAAAAAAATTAACCTTTTTAGTACTTAAATTAATCTAATCAATACAACAAAATATTACTAGAATAACCAAACACAAATCATCCAATAAATCCTATTCAAACTGAACTAATAGATTAATTTTATAAGCTACCCCTATGAAACATTGCTATATAAATAAGCTTCTCTAATTCCATAATAATTTTTGGAAAAGAAATAATCATATTATAAATATTATAAACAAAATAGATGTTCATGTTTAGTGTCCTAAAAGGTATGTAACTTATTTTTTATTGTCCATATGTTTAATGCCAAATGATCCACTTGTCTTATGATTACACATACTCAGTGTCCAAATGGTGCCACATTCTAATTGTTAAATTATCTATAAATATTGGTATTTTGTGAATTTTTGAGATGGTGGATTTTTTTGAGAAAAATAAAGATAGAAATTTTCATATTTGGAAATTATGTTATTTATTTATTTTACTTTTGTTACTTTATATAATTATATATATTTATTTTAATATTAGAATTTTTCGATATTCGTATTCTCGTTCGGTATTATTTTGCTCCTAATCTTACATCACTTATTACTTTTTGTAATTTTGATTTTTGTCTTTTAAGCTCAAAATTTTGTACTTGCTTCAATAAAAGTAGAAAAACCACTTGATTAGAAATAAATGAACTATGAATTGTTATTTTTTTTCCATTATATAGATAAAAGTTGGAGAGTATTATTATAAATGTTATTAATAGTGATTTGTAATCTATTGCAAGTTGCAATCCGCTAGTAGTCTCTTTTTTTCTGTTATTGTCTCTTTCACTATTGTACTTAAAAAGATGATTTGTAACCTTACTTAGATAGTGGTATTATTAACTTATAATAATAATAATAAAAAATTATTATTATTATTATGTCAACATAATTGATATTTAATTCTCCTAAGTTTAAATTCCTAAAATCCACCTTTAATGAATAGAAGAAATAACTTTTTTCAATTAGATTTTTTTGTTTTTTTTTTGTTTTTGGTATTTTTTTTAGTAAAAATTGTGCCCATGTGTATATGTTTAAAAATGGAAAAGCTCGTAATGATAGATTACATTACACCTTTGTATTTCAATATTTAGAAAATCATGCCATGCAATTTATAAAAGTAATTTAAAAATTTTTAATCAAAGTATATAATTCAATAATAATTGACATGTATTTTTCTTTTTAGATTCGAGGTTTAAATTTTCATATCATTATATTATATTAATAAACTTTAAACAATCATGCAATTATTTATAAAATTTACTGATTATATTGTTTTTCCACTTTAACATCACTTTTACTTTTAGCACATCTAGAATAAGTCACATGTATCAATTCGGTCAAAACTAACTAAACAATTTAGTAATAAAATATACTTTTTTTAAATCTTACAAATTACATGAATATATTTGAAATAAATTTTATATGTATGCATGGTCGTACCCAAGGAGTTGATCAGCTTTGCTGAAAAAATTTTCTCACTTCATTCTATATTTAATTGTTTATTTGCAATAATATAAATTTAATCAAAATCTATCTAATAAACATAATTGCGGCATAAGGTTATATTATTATTATTATTATTATTATTATTTTAATATTACAAACCTATTAAATATAAAATTAAATATTGAAAAATCTATTAGATACTTTTAAACTACAACACCTTATTAGCTACAAAATATACCCTTTATAAAATATAGAGATTTAATAGCCAGACATAAATTTAGAGATTAAACTTACATTATGACTTAAAAAAAATAATTAAGAATCCTCTTACACGCACCGCAAATAATTTTACTAGACAAGTCCTTGATTCGTCTGCATTTGTTAAAAAAAAAAAAAAAAAAACTTGTGTAATATATTTTATGTAGATGATTATTATAGTTTGAACTCATTTTCTTTAATCTTTTTGATCTTTTCTTAATTGGTCAGTTTTAATGATCACTAGACCAACTCAAAATAGTTTGTCGTACCAATCAAAAAGAAATTAAAACTATTGTACAACCATAATAAAATAATTTAAAGGTGTAGAATAATTTTGGGATAAGTTCAAGAATAGTATATTTTTTGAAAGTAATAACAAAATTATGGTATATAGAAAAGAAATTACAAAAGTAAAGTGGAGGGAAAAAGTATTGAAAAAAATATGGTAGCAAAATCGTGTACCCGGTACACGATTTTTATGTTAGCTAACAAACTCGTATATGAAGCACAAATACTTCATGTGAGGCAAAGAATCCGTATCAGACACGTATCGGATATTGATACTTCCAGATACTTCCCAGATATATAACTGGCAAGTGATTTGACGTATCTATTTCTACGCGTATTTTTTTTTCAAAAAAAAGATAAACAACTCATCTAATCTTTCCCAATCTAAAACTAGGCAATCTATTTAAAAAGCTCACTACTCGAGTCCAAAACTAAAAGGAAAAAAAATAAATAACGGACCAAACCCTAGACTAGAATCACCTAATCTCCATCTTCACATTTGAGTCCCCGACCAAAATATAAACCATTTTGATATCTTCAACAATTCAAAGAAGAAGTTCTTCGTTTATCTTCATACTTCTCCCTCTAATCTTCTTCTTCTTTGCAATATGAGTTACTTTTCTATTACATTTTTATTAACTATTTTACTTCAACATCTTAGATGTTTTTTTGTATGGTATTTCAGTGTGTATTCTATTTTATGCTATTGTTATTAACTTGTATACTCAATTTATTTATATCCTAGATTCTTTTTTAAAAAAAAATGTATCTTCAACGTATCAGTATCCTCGTTTTTTAGAAATATATATATTAAAAAATGACGCATCCTTAGACGTATCCGTATCTTAGTTTTTTAGAAATTTTAGAAATTGACGAATCACTGTATTTGATCGTATCCGTATATGTTCTGTGTTTCATAGAAATTCGTGGACAGGATCCACGAGTTCCATATTTTTATTATATTTTTATTACTTTTATTATGTTTTTTATTGCTTTTTGATTTAAGTGGATACAAAGGGGAAAAATCTATTTGAATTTCACGGTAAAACAAATCTATGTGAAAAAAAAATAGATTTAGCCTTCATTCATGACTAGAAATTTGATTCAATTTTTATTTTACTATAGGCCTTTAAAAATTTGAATTTTACAATAAAAAAATCTCCAAAAATACAGAAAAAATACTAAAAATTAAAAGTTGACAGAAGTTGGGGAAATGTGGAAAAAAATAGATTTAACCTTAAAGAAATTTGATTCAATTTTTATTTTAACGTAGGCCTTTCAGAATTTGAAAAAAAAAACACTAAAAAATAAAAGAAGTTTATGGGAAAAATGTGAAAAAAATAGATTTAGTCTTAATTCGTGACTAAAATTCAATTTTTATTTTACCGTAGGCCTTTCAGAATTTGAATTTCACTAGAAAATGCAAAAAAAAAAAAAAAAAAAAAATTAAAAAATAAAAGAAGAATAGAAGTTGGGGGAAAATGTGGGAAAAAAAATTTAGAATTAATTCGTGACTAGAAATTTTTATTCCAATTTTAAATTCGTTGGTTAGATAATTTGATTCAATTTTTCATTTTTATTATAACTTTTGAAAATTTGAATTCACAGTAAGGTTCTTCGAAGATGCAAAATACTAAAAAAATTAAGATATAGCAAGTTTGGGAGAAAAAAATGTGAAAAAAATAGATTTAATTTGTGGTGAACGTTAATCGAGGGAAGGGTTGAAGATTTAGCCTTAAATACGTGGACGGGGATACACAATTTATGTGCGATCATAAAATCGTGGACCCACGTCATTGATTTCACAATCCTATTATTTAGTCAATATAACTCTATTTTTGATCAATAATATAAAAATAAGTATTATGTTTTTAAAAAAATTCTGTTTTTTTCAATAATATAGATTTTTTTTTCAATAATCTAAAGTAGAGCTAAGACTAAACTGGTTAAGATATTATATACTATCGACTAAAATGTCCAAAGACGTTTGAACCTATCGCTATGGTTAAACTAAAAACTATATATATTATAAAAAATTTAAAAATTAAAATTAAAATAAAAAAGACCAAAATTATGAATGAAGAAAATATTATCTTACATTAAATTTGTAATGGCGGACGAGGCATTCCACCGGCGGCGGCAGCATGAAACAAAAAACCACCGCCAGCACCGCCGCTACGCCGCCTCTGAAGAACCACAGCGCCGCCATGTTCTCTATTTTCTCCCTTTTCTCTGTGTCAGAGGGATCGATGAATACGAGAAACTATGGAATTTGAAGCTCTCTCTCTACACAATATATATATATTAAAAAATTCATTTGGCCAATTTTAATGGGCTTCGTTACAATGTCATTGCACAGTTAGGTAGACCAAAGCAACGAACACCTAAGCTTAATTTTTTTTTTTTTTTTATATGCATCGAAGCCAATGCCAGAAAGAGAGAGAGAGAGTGATGTATTTAAATTTTTTGATGATGAATTTTTAGACAAATTTGTAAAAACTTAAAGTGGTTGGATAACTATTCCGCTTTATTTTTTTTTTCAAAATTAATTAAGTTTATAAATATTACCCCTATTCAAAATCCCTCTACTAATTGTAATAAACTTAAGCACATGGCTAAAAACGGTAGAAACAGGCGTCATCCTGCTATCGTCCTGCTGGTCAGGCAAACCTGACAGAAGAACCGTTAGTCGCCATGATCAAAGAAGTAAATGTGATTGATGATTGTGAAGGGTGGTGGATAGCGCGCCATGTCTGTCACGATCTTAGTATATTTAAAACTTATACTTAAACTAAGGATAAAAATATTATGTTGGGAGATCACCACTCCACGAAAGTTGTTGAAACCGGCAAAGTGGAACTGAAGTTTACCTCTGGAAAACCCTCATGTTGAAGGACGTCCTGCACACTTCGGAGATAAGAAAGAATTTGGTCTCAGGCTATCTCCTCAACAAAGTTGCATTTACTCACACTATAGGGCCAGACCTATATACCCTTACCAAAAACAATGTATTCGTAGGGAAAGAGTATTCAATTGAGGGAATGTTCAAATTAAATTTAAACCTCAATAAAATAAAATCTTCTGTGTATATGATGTGTTCTATGAATGTTTGGCATGCTAGACTTTGTCATGTGAATAAGAATTTAATTAGTAACATGATTAGGCTGGAAATGGTACCTAAGTTATCCATGAAAGATTTTGATAAATACGAGTATTGTAGTCAGGCTAAAATTACTAAAACTCTGCATAAATCTGTACTTAGGATTTCTGAGCTTCTAGATTTAATTCATTCTGATTTATGTGAATTTGATGGCATATTGACTAGGAACAATAAAAGATATTTCATTACTTTTATTGACGACTTCTCTGATTTTACTTTTGTATATTTGCTGAAAAATAAAAGTGATGCTTTTGATGCCTTCAAATTCTTTGTTTCTGAAATAGAGAATCAGTTTAATAAAAATGTTAAAAGACTTCATAATGATAGGGGAACCGAGTATGACTTGGACAGTTTTAATGAGTTCTTTAACTCACATGGAATAATACACGAAAAGACCGCACCTTATTCTCCTAAAATGAATGGAAAAGCCGAAAGGAAAAATAGAACTTTAGCTGAGCTAGTAGTTTCTATTTTACTTAGTTCAAGAGATGCGTCTTATTGGTAGGGTGAAATCGTTCTTACCATGTGTTATGTCCTAAATAGAATCCCAAAGTCTAAAAATAAAACTTCACCTTACGAAATTCTCAAGAATAAGAAACCAAACTTGTCCTACTTTAGAACATGGGGTTGTCTAGCCTTTGTAAGGATTCTAGACCCAAAAAGGAGAAAGTTGGCTAGTAGAGCTTATGAGTGCGTCTTAGTAAAGCCTATAGGTTCTATGATCTAGTGAACCAAGTGATCATTGAGTCAAATGATGCCGACTTCTTTGAAGATAGATTTCCTTTTAAATCAAGGAATAGTAGGGCTCGAGATCAAGTGATCTAACCCTAGTTAAAATTCCTAACCCTATAGAGGAAACCGACCCAGAATCTAAAAGAAGCAAAAGAGCTAGAATTGCCAAAGATTTCGGAAATGACTTCCTGACCTATAATATAGAAGAAAATCCTAAAGACCTGAGATATGCCCTATACTCAGTAGATGCCAACCTATGACAAGAAGCCATAAATGATGAGATGGACTCACTTGAGTCAAATAGGACTTGGCATTTAGTAGATCTACCCCCAGGTTGCAAGGCAATAAGGTGCAAATGGATCTTAAGGAGGAAACTTGGACCTGATGGAATTGTTGACAAATTTAAAGCTAAGTTAGTGGCAAAGGGCTTTAGACACAAAGAAAACGTAGATTTCTTTGATACATTATCCCTTGTCACTAGAATTACCTTAATCCGTGTCCTGTTTTCTCTCGCTGCCCTTTATAACCTCGTAGTACATCAGATGGATGTAAAGACTGCTTTCCTAAACGGTGAACTTGAAGAAGAGATTTACATGGAATAACCTGAGGATTTTGTAGTCTATGGTCAAGAAAATAAGGTGTGTAAATTAGACAAATCTCTCTATGGACTAAAACAAGCTCCTAAGAAATGGCATGAAAAACTTGACGACCTTATCCTATCTAAAGGTTTCAAGGTTAATGAAAGTGACAAATGCATGTACTATAAGTTTGAAAATAATCTTTGCACTATCTTGTGTTTATATGTAGATGATCTGTTGATCTTTGGGTCGAACTTGCACATCATAAATGATGTGAAATCAATATTAAGTGCAAACTTCGACATGAAAGACTTAGGAGAAGCTAGTGTAATCTTAGGCATTAAATGAATAGGTCTGAAAAGGGAATTTCTTTGGATCAATCTCATTATATAGAAAATATTCTAAAGAAATATAACAACTTTGATTGTAAACCAGCCTGTACTTCTTATGACCCTAGTGTTAAGTTGTTCAAGAACACTAGTGACAGTGTTAATCAATCTGAGTATGCAAGCATCATAGGCAGTCTTAGATACGTTGTTGACTGCACTAGGCCTGACAAGCTTATGCTATAGGATTACTTTGCAGGTTTACAAGCAGACGAAGTAAAGAGCATTGGAATGTTATAGAAAGAGTAATGAGATACTTGAAGAAAACCCAAAACTTAGAATTACATTATCAAAAGTTTCCCACTATCCTGGAAGGGTTCAATAATGCTGACTGGAACTCTCTTTGGGATGATTCAAAGGCTACAAGTGGCTATATCTTTAATATAGTAGGTAGAATTGTCTCTTGGAAGTCTAAGAAACAGACTATTTTAGCCCAATCTACGATGGAGTCAGAAATGATAGCACTAGCAACAACTAGTAAAGAAGTAGGTTTGCTTAAAAGTTTGCTATAAGAGATTTCTTATGGAAAGAGTCGGTAACAACCATATTGATCCATTGCGATAGTACTGCAGCAATCGAAAAAGTTCAGAACCGTTACTACAACGGAAAGAGACGATAAATACATCGTAAGCACAGTACCATTAGAGAGTTCTCACTATTGGTGCAGTTAGAGTGGATCATATACGAACTGATGAAAATTTGGTAGATCCTTTGACGAAAGAACTGGCCAAAGAGAAGGTTTTCAGAACCTCAAAAAGGATGAGACTCATGAAGATGAATCACGGTGAGAAAAACCCAACCTGTAGATTGGAGATCCCAAGAAATAGGTTCAACGGGTAATAACTGATCACGAGTGATATATAGTGAATCATGCTAAATAAAAAAGAGTTCCATTTCTATGACTTATAATCTACGCATAAGCATAAGAAAGGTTGAACTCAGTTCTTAAGGAGATCTATACTTGATGACAAGTGGGGTACCTAGCTACAGGAATACTCTTAATTGACTCACCTATGTGAATGTGGAAGTGAGGGCCGCTTCCTATGGACTTTTTAGGAAAACTCTCTAAAGCATTCACTAAACTGAGATACATGTGTTAGGCCTTAAAGCACGGGCTTTCGTACTACACCCTAATGACACTTTGTATGAGATGCTATTAGAGATAGAGTTCAAAACCAAAGGTTACTCTAGTATATTATGAATCATCTACACTACGTAAAGGTTCAAGTCGTAAGACACCTTTGCTAATGCACAGTGTTGTATAGACCGAAACTACTTGATGAATTTTCTTTTTCTCTTTTGTTTAAATTTTCAAGTGGGGGATTGTTGGGTGAAATTTTAATTTTCAAAAATAAGAGGGAACCAACCTTTGGTTGGAGAATCCCACATTGGAAATTTTTATTTGGAAGCCTCCCTTATATACTCCAACCTTGAGCTTTGGGTTTGGGCCCCAAGGGGTACCCATGTTTTGGAGGGAGTGAGGTGATAGATCAATGTAGGTTCAGTGGACGTCCTACTCGCGCGCCACTGCCGTTCATCCGGTTGGGCGAGGCGAGGCGAATGTGTGTGATTATTATTATTATTATGTTTTAAAACTGAAAAAAGAAAAGGAAAAGGCTTGGTCCTTCGCGCTCATCTTTCGGTGAGTCTTTTGGCCCCTCGCACATTCTGAGGCTATCTGCCTCTTTCTCACTCGACCGTTCCTCGCTAAAGGCCTATAAAAGGCATGGCCTTCAGCAGTTCATTCACATAGTGCTTTTTTGTCACTTCCTTTCGAAAATTCTCAGTTCTCCTCTCCTATTTTTCCACTTCACTTTCCGTTTTCCAAGCAGTTAGTCAGAAATGGTGTGTGTTCCAGTCGGTAATGGTACATTTTCGATCGAATTTTCTGTTTAGGCTGTTTTATCTGGGACGACATGGAAATATTCTTGATCTACTTGCATACTTGGGCAGAGTCGCGAAACGTCTTAAAGAGAGCGAGCTCTGCGACTCAGCCTATAACGAGCTTCTGTTTTGCAGGTTTTGCTCCCGCTTGACTGCCGTGCCTCTGTCTCTTATACACATCTAGATGTGTATATTTACAATGATTAGTATCTTTCAAGTACAATGGTTGAACTTTAACCAAATTTCAAAACAAAAACAAGTTGTAAAATCTACCTTTTTTTTTTAATAAACTAATTAGTATTCAAAACTTAACTTGGTTTTTTAAACCATGATAAAAAATAGATAACAAAGAAAGAAATTTAGTGGACGGAGTATTGTTTATAGGGTTAATTTTTAAAAACAAAAATAATAAACCAAATAGTTAGGGTTTTTTTGTTTTTTGGTTTTTTTAAAAAAAACCTCAAACTCACCTTTTAAACTTCTTATGAAAATATTTCATTTAGAAACTATGAAACTCACTTTTCAAAATCTTTGTTTAATTTTTTAGATATGGGTGGATAGATGATAGAGAATGATAAATGAAAGTATAAAAAGGAGTATAATATTACAAAGGGAATAATAAATTAGATTAGATATATATCGAAATAATGAATATAAAATTGATTTTAAGAATAAGAATATAATATTATTCAGTTAAAAATGGAGGGGAAAGAAAAAAAAGTCAAGTAGACGTAGGTGAAGGTGAGAGAAGGCAGTTGGCTGGATTTGGTGCAACCGTATTGGGGTAAAGTACACCCGATCCTAGCTAACGTAACCAAATTTAGCTTATACTAAATTAAAACTATGGATTAGCTCCAAACTGTCTCTCTTTCATCCACTCACTTAACCCAAAAATATATATAATAATAATAATAATCATAACAATGAGAAAAAAAATGTTTCTGTATTTTGGGTTATGTTGCCTTTGAAGTTAATTGAGTGGTTGAAGGAGAAATTTTGGTCAATCAAATTTCACCATTTTCACATTGAAACCTAATTCATTAAATTTAGGATTTATTAAAGAATTAATTTGTGCCTCTAAATTAAAATTTGGAGACAAACAAATGACAAACTAAAAAAGTCACATGTCTTCTTTATGATAATTTGATTTAACCACCATGATATGTTTGATTAAAGTCAATGGAACTTAAGTGTGGGTCACGATTGATGATTTGGCTAGTAGCCCAATCGAGTCTAAAATTGTGAATGGGATTGGACCAACTAAAGAAATGGTTCACATATGTCTAAAACTAAAGAACCGTTTTGAAATACGTTTAATTTTTTAAATTACTTTAAAATGTCTCATGATTGTCTCATAATTTTTAAAATTACTTTAAAACTAAACTTTCCATTTTATCCCATTTACTCAACATTTGTGGTGTTGCGTTTTTTCAGGAAAACAATATAGAATATTATAATAGAAAATAGAAGCCAATTGCTTAGTGTCCCAAAATCCATGTGTTACCATTTATGTTATCCATGTGTCATGTAGTTATTCATATTTGGTGTTCATGTAAGTCCACATCCTACTTGCCACTTTGCCTATAAATAATGGTATTTAGTAGATCTTAAGAACACACCAACATTGGTGAGAATTCCACTTCCACCAATTGTTAGGATAAATACTTTAAATCTATATTGAATAGATAAACCTAGGATCATTTATGCCAAATTGTCAAAAATAATAACATCCGGATTCCATTGAGAAACTAATGATAGCTTCAAGATGATGATAGATGACTATGGTCTTCCTCAACCAAAACGCCGAATGCCCTTAGTGGGATCTCTCTTTAGATTGGATTCAAGAAAGATTGAATGCTTTTATTGTTTTGGTATATTGGGGACCATAGCCCTAAGGTCTCTTTATATACTAATTCAATTAGGGTTCCCATTAAATTCTAATTAACTAGGAATAGGCTTCTACCCATTAAGTCCATGCTCAATTAGGAATCTAGGGCCTTAATTAATTAGATCACATAATAGGGCCCAATCCAATAAAATAACCCAATGTGATAAATTATTAATCCACATACATAACCCATACTTTAATTAAACATATTATTATTTAAATAAGTCTAACAATCTCCCACTTAGACTATGTCTGTGTACCTGATATAATTAGATCACATAAACCTTAAGCGCGCATAAATAGGTTATTTCAATAATAGAATTTCCCTTTAGTTCAATCTGGTCCATCTCCCGTATTAGCACGGAATCAAGGCGGTTTTCGTCACTACCCTTGTAACTAAACCTTCCTTGATCACCAATTCTAATATATTCGATGACATAGATCAAGTATGGATGGATAGTATGGAAACTATATGCAAAGTGATCTAAATCATGCCTATTTCCAATTGGTCCAAATTCCTTAATGAGATCATTCTAAAAAACTTTATGCTAAACTACATGCATGATAAACGAGTTAAGATAATAAAACATAAACCATCAACTTATTCTATATAGAAAATAAACAAAATAAGATCAAAGAACATCCTTAATAACAAACTCCCACTAAACCATGGAATCAGAAAAGTGACTAACACCCATGTGAGCAACATGCTCATGAAAAACTTTAGATGGTAAACCTTTAGTCAATGGATTTGCCACCATAGAGTTTGTTCCTATGTGTTCTATCAAAATTTGATCATTCTAAACTCTTTATTTAACAACCAGAAACTTCAAGTCTACATGTTTTGACTTCGTACTGCTTCTGTTGTTGTTAGAATACATCACTACTGACTTATTGTCACAAAATAATTTTAGTGGTCTTTCTATGCCAACCACTATCCGCAACCCAGTAACAAAATTTCGCAACCATATTCCATCATTGGATGCCTCATAACATACTATAAACTCCGCAGCCATGGTAGAAGAAGCCATAAGTGTTTGTTTAACACTTTTCCAGGATACAGCTCCTCCAGCCAATATGAAGATATAGCATGAAAGGATCGCAAAGTGTCTTGACATCCAACATAATCAGAATCAGAAGACCCAATGATCTCCAAAACTTCTGATCTCTGATAAGTGAGCATATAATCTTTTGTTCTCTGTAAATACCTCATAACCCGTTTGATTGCTTTTTAATGATCCATCCTCGGGTTACTCAAATATCTGTCTCACACTCCAACTATGAACGCAATATCTGGACGCGTACATACTTAAACATACATTAGACTTCCAATGGCCGATGATAGGGAACCTTCCACATCTTCTTAGTCTCGAGTGTGGTCTTGGGGCATTGACCTAAATTAAATTTATCACCTTTAGCGATCGGGGTACCTCCCGGTGCACAATCTTTCATGCCAAATCTACTCAACATCTTTTCAATGTAGTTCTTTTGTGACAATCTCAAAATACTTTGAGAACGATCTCGCAGTATTTCAATTTCTAATACAAAAATCACCAAGATCCTTCATCTCAAAATTTCTTTTGAGAAATCTCTTAGTGTCATGCAATAAACCTACATCATTACTAGCTATGAGTATGTCATCGACATATAACACCAGAAAAATTGATTTACTCCCACTGAACTTGTGATATACACAATCTTCCACAATTTTCACCTCAAAACCAAATGAGGTTATCACTTCATAGAATTTGTGATACCATTGACGAGAGGCTTGCTTGAGATCGTAGATGGATTTCTGTAATTTGCACACCATAGACTTTGAATTACTAGACACAAAGTTTTCTGGTTGCACCATATAAATCGTCTCATCAATGTTCTCATTGAGAAATGTAGTTTTTACATCCATCTGGTGTAGCTCTAAATCAAAGTGAGCTACTAGTGCCATGATTACCCTAAAAGAGTCTTTCGATGAAACCGGAGAGAAAGTCTTTTTGTAATCAATGCCTTCCTTTTGAGTAAAACCTTTTGCAACAAGACGAGCCTTATATCTTTCAATATTACCATGTGAATCCCTTTTAGTTTAACAAGTTCCCAAACATCATTGTCTTTCATGGATTTTATTTCCTCTTCCATAGCACTTATCCACTTTTGAGAGTTAGAACTTTGTAAAGCTTATTGGAAGTTGATTGGATCATCTTCCATTACGGCCACATCATCCTGATGTTCGTGAAGAAACACAATATAATCATCTGGAATTGCACTTCTTCTCTCTCTAGTAGATTTTCTTAGTGGCACTTCTTGAGGTTGTTGAGTTTAAACTTTAGGTTCAACAACGGAGACTTCAATGTTGTCTTGTTCTATAATTGGTTCAATAATGAAGTCAGGAATTGAAGCCTGAACATCATTTATAATCACATGAGGAAAAGAAACCAATTCCTCTTCAAAGACAACTTTCCTTATGTTATTTGCCCTCCAAACTCAACATTCTCAAGGAATCTAACATTTCCTATCTCAAACAATGATCTAGAAGTGGGATCATAAAACTTGAAACTCTGAGAGCGCTCAGAATACCCAACAAAATAGCAGCTAATAATTATTGAGTCCAATTTTCTTTCATTAGGTCTATAAGGCCTAACCTCAGCTGGACAAACCCAGATGTGAAGATGCCTAATACTAGGTTTCTTTCCTGCCCACAGCTCATAAGGGGTTTTGGCTAGTGCTTTACTAGATACCCTATTAAGGATATATGCTGCAGTTTTTAGTGGCTCACTCCAGAGGGATTCTGGTAGAGAAGAATGACTAATCATACTTCTTACCATATCCTTAAGTGTTCTATTTCGTCTCTCCGCTACACCATTCATGCTGGGTTTGCCCGACATAGTGTATTGCGGGACGATTCCACTTTCCTTTAGGTATTTGTAATAGAGCCCTGGACGTTGTTCACCTGATCCATCATATCTACAGTAATATTCACCACCACGATCAGATTTGACAGCCTTAATTTTCATTCCAAGTTGAAGTTCGACTTCAGCTTTGAAAGACTTGAAAATGTCCCAGGATTGAGACTTCTCATGAATTAAATATAGGTACCCATATCTTGAATAGTCGTCTATGAACGTAATAAAATATTGTTGTCCATTCCAAGAGGTAGTAGGGAATGGACCACAAATGTCTGTATGTATTAGTTCTAAGACGTCTGAGTATCTATTGGCACCTAATTTTCTTATGTTTGTCTGTTTTCCCTTAATACATTCCACACAAATGTTGAAGTTACTTAAATCAAGGGAACCGAGAATTCCATCTGATACAAGTCTCTGAATTCTCTGTTAGAGATGTGACCTAAACGCTTGTGCCATAACATAGCGGAATTCTCATTTAATTTACGCTTTGTACCACATGAATTAGATAACAAGATCTTGTTAAATGAAGCAAAAGAATCAAGCATATATAGACTATCAATTAAAGAACCGGTACCAATAAGCTTAGAATCTTGAAAAAGACTAACTTTATTATTTCCAAAAAAACAAGAAAAATCAAATTTGTCCAAACTGGAAATAGAAACTAAATTCCGTCTAAATGACAATACAACAAAAGTTTCAATCAGATCCAAATAACATCCAGTTTTTAAAAGTAATCTAAAATTTCCAATAGCTTTAACTGAAACTGCTTTGCCATCGCCCACATAGATGAATCTTTCAACATCACTTCGCGGCCGGCTCCACAGGCAACCCTGCATTGATATACTTATGTGAGTAGTAGCACCAGAATCTACCCACCAAGTATCTGTAGGTACAGAAGTTAAATTAACTTCAGAACAAATCAGAGTAAGAAGTTTACCCTTCTTTACACGCCATTTGGCGTACTTGGGACAATCTTTCTTGAAGTGATCTTTCCTTTTGCAGAAGAAACAAGGATTTTCAGTAGCTTGTTTCTTGTTTTTATTCTGCTGAGATGTCCCTTCTACAGCTTCCACAAATTTCCTTTTCTTCTTATCACGAGAGCCTATTGCCAAATGAGCACTTTCTTTCCTCTCTCTTAATCCTATCTTCTTCTTGCACACATTGTGAGATAAGCTCATTAATACTCTATTTATCCTTCTGAGTATTATAGCTTATCTTAAACTGAGTGAATTGTATAGGAAGAGAGATAAGTACCAGATGCACGAGTAAATTTTCATTTATCTCGATATCAAATGTTTTTAATTTACCTACGAGATTGGACATTTCCATAATATACTCCCTTATGTTTCCATTGCCCTTATACCTCATAGAAGTTAAAGAAGTCAAAAGATTACTTGCTTTTCCTTTCTCATTTTTAGCAAAATATTTATTAATTTGAGCAAGGAACTTATTGGCATTTTCACTTTCCGTGATAGAGCCCCGAAAAGACTCTAGAATGGAATGCCTAATAATCATCAGATACATGCAATTTCATCGTTCCCACTTCTCTGTATTAGCCATATTTGGCTGTTCCTCAGTAGAAGTAGGTTTATCGGTCCTTAATGCAAGGTCCAAATCCATATACCCGAGAAGTATCTCTAGGCTTTCCTTACAAATCTTGAAGTTCGATCCATTCAACTTAGGGATTGAACTCAGAGTTCTAGATATTTGAGTAAGACCAACTGAAACAATAAACAACAAAACATATGCTCACAATTAAAATATAACAAAATAATTTCACATATGTGGTGGGCCTCTTTAACAAGATACCTAACACAACATTAATGTCCAGCCTTTGGGCAAAAACACCAACTGTAAATGGTACTCTCAACGTAGTAATCAAAGTACTAACAATTAACTCTGTAAAAAAATAGCCTTTCTTTGGACCGACTGTTTTTCACATGAGCAATCCTTATAATTGTCACATACTCACAGAGGCTACTTTGGTAACATATTATTTTGAGGAACTCAATCTAAAATATAAGACACAATAATATAATAATATTATTGTACAAAAATAAAAGAGGAAGAACACCAAATAGTCTTTACTAATATTCACTTAATAATTGCATATACATAATACAATTAAAGTAACACAAACATGTGGATATCGTCAAATATTATCAATCAAATTTAAATTTAAATTCATAATATGATCAATTAATCTTGAATCCACAACATGATTAATCAAAATTAAACTGGATTCACAAGATAATTAATTTAATTTAATCTTGACTTATCAAGAAAACCTTAGATTCAAATTCATCAAATTAAAACCACTTAACTCCATTTATTGAATTAATGCTAGGCAAGAACCGTGATTGCCTAAAAAACACCCAGACAGATTCAGAGCTTAAAAAAAAAAAAAAAATTGAAGCACGAAATTGAATTGGGATTGGAAACTATATTTCTAATTTACCTTTAGGAATTAATCAAATAATCTACAACTTTTTTTTTTTGGTCAGTTGGAATTATATGGTGTTCAATATAAATATTTTTAATATATTTTAGTAGTCCTCTAAAAATTCAATGAAAACCATAACCTTACTTGCGATGGCAAGAACCAAACGAAATCCCACACCGGCGTGAACTTTATGCGCACCGAGGGTTTCAACATTCTCTCTTTTTTTAATTTTTATTATAAAAACTATGATTTTCCTTCGTCATCATATCCACGAGGGATTGAAAATAAAGTATCTTACAATAAAACATCCTCGTATCTTGTGAAAAAATTTAAAAGAGAGGTATGATCATAAAAAAACAGTTATTCTTTCTAAAGCTCGTTATGAGTAGATGCACTTGAGGCTACAAGATTTCAAATCAGTAAGTGATTACAACTTCACATTATTTAAAATAAGTTCAAAATTGTTGTTATGCAGAGAGAAAATTATTGATGTTGATATGTTAGAGAAGACATTTTCTACATTTCATGTCTCGACTATCTCCTGCAACAGCAATATCGAGAGAAAGTTTTTAAATAGTATTCTCAATTAATTTCATGTCTTCTCGTGGCCGAACAAAATAACGAGTTATTGAGAAGAATCATGAATCTCGACCAACCGAAACAACACCATTCCCTGAAGTGAATACTGTGAATTTTAATAATAATCGTGGTCGAGGTTGTGGTTGCGGTCGAGGTCGTGATCATGGCAGAGGAAGAAATAATTATTATTTTCATGGTAGTCGTTCTAATAATTTAAATTTCAAAAGAACCACACAAAATTATGATCACAAAGGAAAAGCTCCACAAGATAAAAGTTCAAAGAGTGTTGAAAATAAATGCTTCCGATGCGGAATGACTGGACATTGGTCACGTATCTGTCGTACGTCAAAACACTTAATTGACCTTTATCAAGTCTCCCTAAAGGAAAAAGAGAAAACTGTGGAAGCAAATTTTGCAGACCAGGATAATGACATATTTGACCCATACCATATGACAAATTTGGATGTGACAGACTTCTTTGAATCTCCTAAAGAGAAGATTGGCACAGTTGGTGGCACAACAAGTGTTTCTTTTGACTTTAAAAATATCTAGACTTAATGTTGTTGTTTTCTTTTATCTATCTTCATGTTTTGTTTTAGTAATTTGTGTATATTTCCAATGTTGTTTTCCTTATTGTAATTATTTTCTTTTAATGAAGAAACATGAGTGTTTCAAAAATGAGGAAAGAAGATTTATGTCTGGCAGACAGTGGAACTACACATATAATACTTACAAATAAAAAATACTTTTCTAAATTGACAATGCTGAAAGCAAAAGTAAATACAATATCAGGTTTGGCAAACTTGATCGAAGGTTTGAAAAAGCAAGTATTATTTTTCCTAGAGGAACAAAATTCAAAATTGACAATACATTGTTCTCTAGTCAATCAAAGAAAAATCTTCTAAGTTTTAAAGATATACGTTGCAATAGTTATCATATTGAGGCTGATAGTAAGAATAATGTGGAATGTCTATATATCATATCACTGTCTAAAATGAAAAACATATATTAGGAGAGTTATCTGTTTTATCTTCTGGATTGTATTATACTCATATCGAGCAATTGAAACATATGCAACAATGAACCTGAAGTTTATGAATCTAGACATATTTACAATTTGGCATGATCGATTGGGTCATCCAAGATCTATAATAACAAGGAGAATTATTGAAACTTCAAATGGACACCCATTGAAGAGCCAGAAGATTTTTCAATCTAATGAATTATCATGTGATGCTTACTCTCAAGGAAAATTGATAATTAGACCATCACCATCTAAAGTGGGGACTGAATCACCCGCATTTTTAGAACGAATTCATGGTGATATATGTGGACCCATTAACCCACCAAGTGAACCATTTAGATATTTTATGGTATTAATAGATGCATCCAGTAGATGGTCACACGTATGCTTATTATCAAGTCGAAATCTTGCATTTGCAAGATTACTTGCTCAAATAATTAAGTTAAGAGCACAATTTCCTGATTATACAATTAAAACCATTCGTCTTGATAATGTTGGTGAATTTACATTCCAAGCTTTTGATAATTATTATATGTTAATTGGGATAAGTGTTGAACATCCTGTAGCTCATGTTCATACACAAAATGGTTTAGCAGAATCATTTTTAAATGTTTGCAATTAATTGCAAGACTATTACTTATGAGAGCTAAGCTTCCTTCATTTGTATGGGGACATGCTATTTTGCATGCATCGTCACTTGTACGCATTAAGCCAGTAGCTTATCATAAGTACTCGCCATTACAATTAGCTTATGGTCATGAGCCAAATATTTTCCATTTGAGAATTTTTGGATGTGCAGTATATGTTCCAATTACTCCACCACAACGCACTAAGATGGGTCCTCAAAGGAGGTTAGTGTTGGGGTTGATGTCCTAAAGTCTCGTGTCATGTAGTTTGTAAACAGTTTGTACGAACGCTTGTGTTGTTAATATATGATATTTACTTCACATCTTGTATTTTTACTCAGTTACTTGTTTTATTTGCTTTACCATAAACCAATAAACATAAAATCCCTGGTTATCTGTATGTGACTCAAGCATGTATGTGGTGACATACAAGTGGATCATATCTTGAGTGATAACCAAAATGGTCTGTAGTATATGGATACAGGAGGGAAACCTTATCCTGGTAACGCTACGGATGCGACACACTTTGTGGAATGGTCACAAGTGTTGTGACTTGTCACAGATGGTCTGATCCTAATCATTCATGTTGGGGATGAAGGAACTCTTATTCGAGAATACCTACGAGCGGAAGCGGATCTTTCCAATTCACTGTGACAGAATTACCGCATATACATTCAAACATACTTTCATAATGCTAAAGGGATCAAGAAATCATACCAGATGAAGATTTCTCGAGTCTGAAGCCCAACCTTCTACCTCAAACAGTCACCACTCGAACAGAAAGAATTGAAGAAGGCAACACCACTTAGAGCCCTCAGTATTCTTAGAATGAGAATCCAAAGTGTGGGTTTTGTTCAGATTTGGTAGAGGGAAGGAGGAAGAGCGACTGTACACAACGATCTAGCAAGTGGGAGAAGAGGTCGTTTATCGCATAGACATGATGCTTGATCGTTTAAGTGGAGTATACGATCGTGTAGTAAAAGTAAACGATCGTGTAGGAAAAGGTAAATGATTGTCTAAACGATCATGTAGGAAATGGGTAAACGATCGTCCAAAACGATCACGTAAGGAAAACTAAGTGATCGTCTATACAGTAAATACCGGAAGCTAAACGATTGCTTAGTAAAAAGGTAAACGATCGTTTAGATAATAGCGCGCGATGGTGTAATTAGTATGTGATCACTTATCAATATCGTATATGTAAGCGATTGTGCAGTTCTATCGTATAGGCACTGATTTTCTAAACGATGACACTATCTTTTTCACAATACCCGTGCACACTGAGATCAACATGCCGTCTGTTACTTATAATGCACTCATCTGTCATTTTAAATGAAAAGGCGCCTTCCCATTTCCTTTATAACCGTCCAATTAATGTGATCTTATCACATTCATAACTTATAAATTAATATCAAATATTAATTATAATATTTTTTCTTCTACTAAATATAAATCATATTTGTATCCAATTTCCTCCAAACTAATGTATCTCATATATAAAGTTAATTATATTCATATTTTTATTAACTCGTTCAATTATATATCATATAATCGAACTCCCTCTTGTCAATTTGAACATTTCAAATTAACCAAAAAACTGACTCTCAACTTGTATCCAAGCTACCAGGGGATCTTATGGACCTATGGCTCGAAGCCTCCAACGGTACGTGAAAGCTGACTAAACTCTTTAGTCACGATCCACCATCCGTTAACCGTCAGGCATCACTAAAGACCGACATTTTGAAATCTCTTGCCATAGATAATTTCTATGTCCATTGGATATAAACCAATCATCATACGATGACCCTTCACAGATGCTCGTAATTATAGCAGGCCGATTACCGTTTTGCCCTGTAATTACATCTTCCTCCTTAAGTACCACTGATCCCTCTACATGAAACAATACAACATAGTCCTACTATGTGTGAACACCTTTCGGGCCATGAGAAGGTGCATGGCGCCACATCGTTCAAGCCTTGAAATCAGCCCTTAAAGGAGCTATCTATCTACTTGCCCCTGCCTCGGGGAAGGAGTGAATTCCATCTTGTGTAGCTGAGTTCCCAGCTCCCAAATCAGACGAATCCCCAAAATGGTAGGTTTGAGTCAACGTTCTGGCCACTCGCACCCATACAAATCAAAGAACTGCCCTCAAGGACAAGAGTTCCCAACTCACTCAGGATTGAGGTCATGTTACCTATGGTCATCCTAATGAAATGAAGTCTCAGTTATGAACAGTGTTATATAACGAGATGTTAACACTTCATGGTTAGGTCTTATACAAACTCTTTCTATAGGACTGTCACACCCCGCCCCAGACTACCCTTCGAGCCTAGGAAAGGATGTGACTGCAGCAGTTATTAACCCTTTTGTTGACACTTACTGCCTAATAACTCTTGCAGAAATAACTTTGATACCAATGAACAAATTCAACAACCAACTGGTTAAGTCAAGGAGGCAAACAACAGCTAATTATGTAGGCCCATTTTATATTACAACAATGTAATGGTTATACAACTCCAAGACTTAACTAAAAAGTTCACAACAATAACTGTAGAACCCTCTCGAAGTGTAACTGTGGCATGTGGCAGACCTTGACCTTAGCAGCACCCTGGAACTTCTCACCTTTCACTACCTGGGGGGGGGAGGAAAAATATTTGGAAAGTATGAGTTATAAAGCTCAGTGAGTGACTTTTTTTAATAAAACTTAGAAAACATGTCTTTATCTGAAAGATCTTTCTTTAGCACATGGTTTCTTTAAAACATTGTAAATATTTTAGTCAAACATTTTAGTCACTCACCTTGATCGTTTAGGAACCTTTCTCTCTCTAGAAGTTCCTTGGTCACCTTGGACTCCTCTTTTGAACCCTACGATCCAGATTCAATTTAATGCTCAGATTACTTATAGTTCTAGACTTTATCTCAAGATAATTCCTTCTACAAATATGCTCTAAAATGTCTCAGAAAGCTTATCTCAAAATATTAGCTGAGAACTCCTCGTGGTTTGGCCGAAATCTCAAAATCTTCAAAACTGGCTCAAGCTTACCTGACAGCCTGACCCTTCTATCTTTTTCTCAATTTCCAGCTCGATCCCTTGGAGCTTCTTCTCCAGCAGCCCTACCCTAAAAACTAGACTCTCATAGATTTCAGATGGATTTAGAATCACTCTAAATGCACGAGTATTCTGGGAGAACTTTTCGTCCCAAATTGATGTTGTTTCTAGACTTTATTGTCTAACTGCGTCCCCCTTGAAGCTTTATGATCAACGCATAGATTTGCTATCAACGCAATGTTTAATCAGCTTTCCCACTCTTCTTAATTTATTTTGAATTGTGATATGAAAAGAAGTCTTTGGCTCTATTTATAGGCATCCAAAAACCCTCCAAGGTCGACATCTCCTACTTAGTCGCATGTCCAAGTGTCTCTTCCCCACACCATCAATGCAACCTTCAATCAATGCAATTTAAGGTGTCTTCTTCATCCTTAGCCAGCACAAAATGCTTGATTTTGCATGTCTTCTTATGCATCCACCTCATTTGATTAAGGCTTAAGATTTCTTCCCAACAAGCCACATGTTAGGATGACGTTCTTGAATGCGTTCATCCTTCATATGCGTTCATCATTCTTATGCGTTCATCCAAACTCATATGCATTAACCACAAATGCGCCCACATGCCCTCGAAGTGTCCACGTGTAGCACATCACCAACGCATAATACATCACTAACGCATAGCACATCACCAACGCAATGCACATCACAACGCATAACATCACCAACGCATAGTACATCACTAACGCATAGCACATCACCAACGCATAGTGCACACCGACGCATAGTATTGCACTGCCGCATCCATCGCATCCATCGTTGCTTACCATTGCAAGCATTGCCACGTCCATCGCATCCATCGTGCAACATCACCACATGCCATCGCATCCATCGCTGCATGCCATCGCATACTACCAACGCATTCCTTTTACCGCATACCATAGGCCGCATCCCGCATTCATCAACGCATAGCGTTGCCGCATGTCATCGACGCATAGCACCGCCCCATGTCATCAACGCATAGCCCGTTGTTGTCATCAACGCATAGCACTGCTACATAGCATCACCGTGTTACACCAACGTATAGTGTTACTGTATACCATCGACGCATACCCCACATCACTGCATGCCATCGCACCACCGCAGCCTACCAACGCATCTCCTTCCGCTGTATGCCTTTGGTTGCATAGACGCATACCAAATCCCCCGTTGTTCCCCCACCAATGCATAGCACATCACCAACGCATAATCCATCGCAGCCGTCGCACCCCATGCGTTGATCTAATCTCCAGTCGTATAGACGCATACCATCGTGTCCAACGCATCCATCGCGCCTGCCTCCATCGCTGCATGCCTCTATCTATCGCATCCATCGTATCCAACGCATCCATCACATCCAACGCATCCAATGTCTAGCGCCGTTGGATGTGCAACTTGAGGCTGCCGCATGTGTTTTCTAACCTCTCAATACATTTGGCTGCCATATGCGTTGTTCATAGCCATACTTCAGCCTCTCTCCATGCCCAAGTAACCTCTCAATACTTCATGGCCAACGCATGGCACCACATCAACGCATAGTCCAACACTTAGCCATTTTTCTCCTTGGCTTCCAACGCATGACAACTCTTGGCAATGCCTCTTACCACTACTTCGACCAATCATTCGTTCAACCTTACGAATGCATGGTTGCCTTTTCAACTTATGCGTTAATGTCTCCTAATACTTCACGCATGGGTCCTTTTGACTTTACACTTAGCCAAATTTCATTAATTAAAGCTTAACTCAAAATTACTAAAGGAAAATCTATTCAACACCTAGAAATTTCCTTCACTTCAACATAGGATTTAACTTTCACTTAGTTAATTTCCTTAACCACCTGCTTAAGTAAGGAAAAATGGAAATCCGGGTTTCACAAGGACGCCCCCACTCACATGTCCCCTACACGAATGATCAGGATCAGATCATCTGTGATAAGTCACAACACTTGTGACCATTCCACAAAGTGGATCGCATCCGTAGCATTACCAGGATAAGATTTCCCTTCTATATCCATGTACTACAGACCATTTTGATTATCACTCAAGACATGATCCACTTGTATGTCACCACATACATGCTTGAGTCACTTACAAATAACCAGAGATTTTATGTTTATTGGTTTGTGGTAAAATTTAAATGTGCAAAGTCAAGTAGTGAAGTAAATATCATTTATATTATACATCACAAGTGTTCGTACAAAGTTGTTTACAAACTACTGGACACGAGACTTTAAGACACAAACCCCAACAGGGGATATGTGAGCGGGGGCGTCCTATACAAAGAGTTTGTATAAGACCTGACCACGATGTGTTAATGTCTCGTTATATAACACCGTTCATGACAGAGACTTCACTTCACTAGGATGACCATAGGTAACATGACCTCAATCCTGAGTAAGTTAGGAACTCCTGCCATTGAGGGCAGTCTTTTGATTTGTATGGGTGCGAGTGACCAAGTCGCCGATTCAAACCTACCATTTTGGGGATTCGTCTGATTTAAAAGCTGGGAAGTCAGCTACACAAGATGGAATTCACTCGTTCCCCGAGACAGGGGTAAGTAGATAGATGGCTCCCTTAAGGACTGATTCTGGGGCTTGGACGATGTGGCGCCACGCACCTTCTCTTGACCAGAGAGGTGTTCACACATAGTTGGTTGTATTGTTCATTAGAAGAATCAGTGGTACTTAAGGAGTGAGATGTAACTATAGGGGCATAATGGTAATTTGGCCCAACTGTACTTACGAGCATTTGTGAAGGGTCATCGTACTCATGATTGGTTATATCCGATGGACACAGAAATATATATGTGGTAAGAAGAGTTCAGCTGTTGGTCTTTAGTGGAATGTCTGACAGTTAACGGATGGTGGATCTCTTGGCTAAAGAGTTTAGTCAGCTATTTACGAACCGTTGGAGCTTCGAGCCACAAGTCCATTAGATCCCTGGGAAGTTTGGATAAAGTCGAGAACCAGTGTTTGGGTTAATTTGAAATGTTCAAATTGACAAGAGGAAGTTCGATTATATATGATATAATTGGACAGGTTAATTATATATGATATAATTGGCTAAATGTATGAGATACATTATTTTGGAGGAAATTAGATATAAATATGATTTATATCAAGTAGAGAGAAAATACTATAGTAGATATGTGATATCAAACTATAGGTTAAAAATATAATATGATTTTATTTATTTATTAATTGATTGATTAATTATATGATAATTAATCCAAATTCATGTTCGAACGTGGGTTAGTGGGGCAAAGTCGGTTATTGTAATCGATGAGTTAAAAATGAAAATCATTTTTGAATCGTTCAATCGAAAGCCCCGAAGAGAAATCGTGAGAGAGCGTGATGCTTAATTTTATGAAGTGGAAATGTGGATGATATGCATTGTGCACTCAAGTTTCCTCAGCAGAATCCAAGTGTAAATTCCTTTGAGTTTCTTGGTAAGTCTAAGGTCGATCATAGGGACTTGTGAAAATAGATTTTGTTGGTAATTTTTAGGAAAACCTTGCAGTGGCCAAATAAATAATTTGTTGTTTGTTGTTGATTGTGTTAATGAAGAAAATAAACAAAAATATGACGATTTTGAGAAAAGTCAGTTGTGTGATTGATGCACTGAGTATGCGATGAACGGGTTGAGAAGATCTTTAGCTAGCGTTACTTGGGAATGCGTCAGACTATGCAATCATGTTACCACCATGCACAGCAAGTCATTTTCCAATGCAAATGCGATGCTCCTAAGTCTAGGACGCATGTGTTGAATGCAAAAGTGTCCATAGAGCTTATCCATAAAAGCAAGGTGATCGCATACAATCGTATCCTATCTCTAGGATGCATGCGATGCGTTGATAACAAATAGTGCTCATTCCTAAGCTTCTATCTCTTGATTATATGTTCTAATCTGACTCTCCCGATCCTAGATTCTAACCTGACCTTCCCATGTCTAGGTTTTATCCTTAGACTACCCTCCCAAGTATCTCTAATGGAGGAATGAAGCATACATAATACGATAATCGCATAGCATGAAGATTCCCTAGTTGTGCTAGCTAAATGCTTCTCAACCCATTCAACTAATTTAGCTACTCATGTGTGAATAACAGAGAGTGAACAGATATAGAGAAATAGATTCCATTTCGATAAATGAGTGGAGTACAAAATGATAATGGAAGTTCAAGGTAGAGAGCTTGGTAGCAATTCCTTACTGACCGAGGCTTTTACATTGTAATCTCTATTCGGTTCTAAAGATGTTTCTGCTTCCGCAGGCGTCGGCCATCTCTCTATCCTTGAAGCTTCCGACGCTCTCCCAAGCTTATCGGAATGATCTATCGGCACAACCTTCTCTCTCGCGTTCGTCTTAAAACGAAAGAAAACTATGAACAAGGGCGTGCGAACTTGTAGAACAAAGAATAGTGAATTCGTGAACCCCTTCTCTGAAGGCTGCTTCTGATATTTATAGACATCCAAGGTGAATGACAGATTCTCTCTCTTGACTGTACAGATGGGATGACTTTAATTCCTAACTGATGTGCTGAATATTTGTCACCAAAAAGCTGAATGTACTTTGTGATCATTATCAGCTGTTAACTCAATTCGAATTCGATTGTCATAAGCTTTTTGTCCCTTCGCGATTAATTAGCCTTTCACCCAGATGCGCCCACTAAGATGCACTGACCAGGTTGTGTCGATCCTTCTCGAGTGAATTTTTGCGAGCACAATCATCTTAATGCCTTGCGGTGAAGCTGCGCTCGACCGATGATTTCCTATGATTGCAATTCTTGCATTGCGTCAATGCGTATTCTACACAAAAATACAAAGTTCAACTGTTCTAATGCGATGAACGCATGCGACCGCAATATTATGAAATTGATACTTAATGGACGCAAATTAACATATTTCATCAACGCAATTCAACATTGTTTAAGAACTTAGCACTATGATAACGTGCATTTCTGCCCGTTATCACACCCCCAAATTTAAACAATGCTTGTCCTCAAGCATAAGCTAAAGATTCCTTTAGCAAATCAACCGCAATGTTCTTTTTCTAGATTTCTCAAGGATACTTCGTTCAAATCCTATATACCAAAATTTCCTTAAGTCTTATTCAAGTCTTTTCTTAAAATATTTCTAAGACCTAGGGACTGCAAGCTTAACCTTCAAAAGGACTTTACTAATTTGCAGAACATCGCATGATTTATTTCAAAAAGATAATTTTCCACCGGGGTGTCAAATGATTTTATCCTTGCATATTTTGTGACATTATTATTTTTTTTTTACATGCGCTGATCCAACTGCCTTGCCTTTGTTTTGGCTTGCCCCCACAGGTGTCATGTGGACATCCAACTACGAGCAATGCACTCTTTCTCAGACTAAACTCATACCTATTTGGCAGTGGAGTTTCAGTCATTTATTTATGCGTTGATCCTGGTGACTTACTTTCGTTTTGGCTTGCCCCCACGGGTAAGTGCCTTTCACAACTTAACTCTTATCAACATGAGTTTCCCATTGTGTTGACAATGGAGTTGTTAAAAAAATTATTATTATTTTTAGAAAATAGCAAGGTCGAAAATAAATACCTCACCCCCAAATTTAAAATGCAGCAATGTCCTCATTGCCAAAAGATTGAAATGAGTTATGCGATGTTCTTAGAATGCGTTGTAAAGAGAGTTTGAAAGAAAGCTAGCAAACCCCTAACTTCTAGAAATATTTCATGAGGTGACTATCTTAAGACTAAGTTGACTCTCGTATATACGAATGAAATAGAAGCATATTTTTCATCATTGAAATCACACTTGGCAAAGAAACAGCATGCGGTGTCACTAAATTTATCTATGTCATATGATTGTGGTAATCAAAGAGGATGCGGTGATAAAAATTGTAAAGACTAATATGCGATGCGATAACGCAAAATTTGAAATAAAGATAAGGAAGAGTACACCCCCAGATTTGCGTTGTCGTCCGCATTGTGTATTGATACATCCATCTTTGCGATGACCTCTCTTCTTTGGATTGCAGTGATAAAGTGAGATAATTTGCTGCTTCAAGTAACATCTCCGCAATCTTGTGCCTTAATCGTTGTAAGTAAACAAAGAGAGGGTCAAATGATTTAAAACAAAACAACAAGTGTTATATATATATATATATATATAGAGAGAGAGAGAGAGAGAGAACAATGTAGATAGATAGTCAGTAAAACAAAGTAATTGCGATAATAGATAATAACGAGTAAGATAAAAGTTCATGAAGTGTTTGATGCGGGAAAAAGGATATTCAAAAGGATTGCGTCCCTGATGAGGTTGAATCATATAATACTCAGGGACCACTTATTCCAGGCTGGTGTGTTCACGTCCATGGTGGCTTTTCTCTCTTTTCTTTGTCCTCTAGGATCTTTACTGCCTTAATCCAGAGTTTTTCTCTATGAATGCTCATTACAATTTCCTCCTCGCGCAAATCAATTTGAGGTCGACTGGTTGAAAGAAATGGTCGTCCCAATATGATGAGCGCATTTTTGTCCGCTTTATAATCCAAAATGAGAAATTCTACCAGTAGGATTAATTTATCGATTGAGATTATGACATTTTTCAACTCTCCTTCAGGATGTATTCGAGATTTGTCCGCGAGTAGAAGAATTTTCTTTGTGGGCGTTAGTGTGCCGGCATTCAATTGTTTGAAGATTGATAGCAGCATTATGTTTATACTTGCCTCAAGATCGCATAGTGCTTGGCCGCTGTAGGTCCCTCCAATAGAGCATGGTATCATGAAGATTCCTGGGTCGCCCATTTTAGGTGGGATCATAGCATTTTGCACTGCATCCATTATTGCAATCTTTTCTTCCTCATTTTGTTCCTTTTTCAATCTTGCGAAGTTGCTGGTGGTTGGACTTCTTCTATTTCAAGATCTAGAGGCTTAAAGAGGGATTCAACTTCAAGGTCTATTTCCTCGGGCTTCTCCAAACTATGGGTCAACGGGTCTTCGGTTGTCACCGCATTCAAGTTCAAGTTCAGAAAAGAATTCATTTGTAAAATATAGCAAATCAATTACCAGATGCATTTATAGATGTAAAGAAAGTAACTAAGTCACATATACCAGCTACAGATGTTCCATAAAAAATTGATATCCCAACACAATAAGTTGTCAATAATAAGTCTAGAACACGCCAGAAGCGTGGTAGACCAATGGGTTCCAAAGATAAAAATCTTTGAAAACGACAAATAATTAATAGTGAAAAAGACTTGGTTGAGGATGTAAATACCCATAAAAAAATCCTCGACATGACTAGTGAGAAAGGTGAAATACCTAAAGATAATAGTGAGATTTCAATAAATTATGTTATGACAGGAAAAAGATGGAATCAAACTAAAGTAATTANGGTCGAAAATAAATACCTCACCCCCAAATTTAAAATGCAGCAATGTCCTCATTGCCAAAAGATTGAAATGAGTTATGCGATGTTCTTAGAATGCGTTGTAAAGAGAGTTTGAAAGAAAGCTAGCAAACCCCTAACTTCTAGAAATATTTCATGAGGTGACTATCTTAAGACTAAGTTGACTCTCGTATATACGAATGAAATAGAAGCATATTTTTCATCATTGAAATCACACTTGGCAAAGAAACAGCATGCGGTGTCACTAAATTTATCTATGTCATATGATTGTGGTAATCAAAGAGGATGCGGTGATAAAAATTGTAAAGACTAATATGCGATGCGATAACGCAAAATTTGAAATAAAGATAAGGAAGAGTACACCCCCAGATTTGCGTTGTCGTCCGCATTGTGTATTGATACATCCATCTTTGCGATGACCTCTCTTCTTTGGATTGCAGTGATAAAGTGAGATAATTTGCTGCTTCAAGTAACATCTCCGCAATCTTGTGCCTTAATCGTTGTAAGTAAACAAAGAGAGGGTCAAATGATTTAAAACAAAACAACAAGTGTTATATATATATATATATATATAGAGAGAGAGAGAGAGAGAGAACAATGTAGATAGATAGTCAGTAAAACAAAGTAATTGCGATAATAGATAATAACGAGTAAGATAAAAGTTCATGAAGTGTTTGATGCGGGAAAAAGGATATTCAAAAGGATTGCGTCCCTGATGAGGTTGAATCATATAATACTCAGGGACCACTTATTCCAGGCTGGTGTGTTCACGTCCATGGTGGCTTTTCTCTCTTTTCTTTGTCCTCTAGGATCTTTACTGCCTTAATCCAGAGTTTTTCTCTATGAATGCTCATTACAATTTCCTCCTCGCGCAAATCAATTTGAGGTCGACTGGTTGAAAGAAATGGTCGTCCCAATATGATGAGCGCATTTTTGTCCGCTTTATAATCCAAAATGAGAAATTCTACCAGTAGGATTAATTTATCGATTGAGATTATGACATTTTTCAACTCTCCTTCAGGATGTATTCGAGATTTGTCCGCGAGTAGAAGAATTTTCTTTGTGGGCGTTAGTGTGCCGGCATTCAATTGTTTGAAGATTGATAGCAGCATTATGTTTATACTTGCCTCAAGATCGCATAGTGCTTGGCCGCTGTAGGTCCCTCCAATAGAGCATGGTATCATGAAGATTCCTGGGTCGCCCATTTTAGGTGGGATCATAGCATTTTGCACTGCATCCATTATTGCAATCTTTTCTTCCTCATTTTGTTCCTTTTTCAATCTTGCGAAGTTGCTGGTGGTTGGACTTCTTCTATTTCAAGATCTAGAGGCTTAAAGAGGGATTCAACTTCAAGGTCTATTTCCTCGGGCTTCTCCAAACTATGGGTCAACGGGTCTTCGGTTGTCACCGCATTCAAGTTCAAGTTCAGAAAAGAATTCATTTGTAAAATATAGCAAATCAATTACCAGATGCATTTATAGATGTAAAGAAAGTAACTAAGTCACATATACCAGCTACAGATGTTCCATAAAAAATTGATATCCCAACACAATAAGTTGTCAATAATAAGTCTAGAACACGCCAGAAGCGTGGTAGACCAATGGGTTCCAAAGATAAAAATCTTTGAAAACGACAAATAATTAATAGTGAAAAAGACTTGGTTGAGGATGTAAATACCCATAAAAAAATCCTCGACATGACTAGTGAGAAAGGTGAAATACCTAAAGATAATAGTGAGATTTCAATAAATTATGTTATGACAGGAAAAAGATGGAATCAAACTAAAGTAATTATTGACAACATTTTTGCATATAATGTTGGTCTTGATATTATATCTGAAAATGAGGATCCTGAACCAAAATCTGTTGAAGAATGTCATATAGCAAAGATTGGCTTCAGTGGAAAGAAGCAACCGGGGCATAATTAAACTCACTTTCAAAACGTCAGGTTTTTGGACCTGTAGTCCGAACACCAGAAGGTGTTAAACCTGTGGGATACAAATGGTTATTTGTGAGGAAAAGAAATGAAAATAATAAGGCCACAAGATATAAAGCAAGACTAGTTGCACAAAGTTTTTCACAAAGACTTGGTATTGATTTTGAGGAGACGTATTCTCTGGTGGTGGATGCAATTACATTAAGATATTTAATTGGCTTGCCTGTGTATAAAAGTCCGGATATGAATCTTATGAATGTTTCACAACATATTTATATGGATCTCTTGATAATGATATTTATATGAGAATCCCAGAAGGATTTAAGGTACCTGAAACAAATACATCAAATTCCCGTTTATGGTATTCAATAAAGTTACAAAGATTACTATATGGATCGAAACAATCAGAATGGATGTGGTACAATCGCCTGAGTGGATATTTATTGAAAAAAGGATATTAAAATAATCCAATATGTCCGAAGAAATGACAAGCAGGATTTGCTATTATAACTGTATATGTTGAGGATTTGAATATAATTGGAACTCCTGAAGAGCTTTCAAAGGCAATAGAATATCTTAAGAAAGAATTTGAGATGAAAGATCACGGAAAAACAAAATTTTGCCTTGGTTTTTAAAATTGAGCATTTAGCTGATGAAATATTTATTCATCAGTAAACTTATACAGGAAAAATTTTGAAAAAATTTTATATGGACAAAGCACATCCATTAAATATTGTAATGGAAGTCCCTTCATTGGATATAAAGAACGATATATTTTGACCTCGAGAAGATAATGAAGAACTTCTTGGTCCTGAAGTACCATATCTTAGTGCAATTGGTGCACTTATGTATCTTGCTAATAATACTAAAGGAACTCTATTTACAGAGAACCTTTGAGCAAAAGCGGATCGTTCAAATCCCATTGTGAATGAAATCATACATTTACAGTCTTACATAACAGATTATACACTATAAACTAAATTACAGCATGTTTCCAAAATAAAAACAAAGGTTTGAGAGATTATACTTTTGAAGAACCATTCTTCAAGTAAATTCCTCGATCAAAGTTGTTCACGAATGCAGTGAACAACTCGAACACCCTTGAACAGCAACAAGCAGAACCAGACACTACCACTAGGCTACCTTGGTATTCTCGGTGTGAGAATCCAGGAATGGTGGGCTCTGGCTTATTTTGGTTAGAGGGAAGGTTTGGTGTGGAGGAGGAAGACAATCGAGATGAGAACAACACTGTCGTGTAGACGACAAAGTCTATCATATAGACAATACTGCTCGATTGTTTAGTCTCTCAAGTGATGGTCTAGAAAGACTTTCTTACTCGATTACTAATATTGTCAGTCGTTTGAGATTTGAAATCAAATTTCATTTTTATCCCAAATTTACCATAAAACTAAATAACTATCCATTAAGGGTGGTTACGAAGAAAAAGAAGTTAATTATCAAATAATTAATAAATAAAAATAAATATGATCACTAACTTATCATGTTATATTTATAATCTACAGTTTTAATATTGCATCATATACAATATATAAACCATAGTTCTTTTTTTTTTTTTTTTTATTTTAAATTCAGTTAGTTACCATTTTTTTTAATTTCTTAATTTCATTTTAATTTTATCTCATTTAATATAAATTATATTTATATTAAATTTAATAACTATGAATCTTATTCATAGAAAATATATTTGAATCTTATTGAAATATTAGTCCCTCCAATCAAATAATAATGTTTCAAATACATTATATCAATTATATCACATATAATAAAATTCTCTCTTATTAATTTTAACATTTCAAATTAATCCAAAAACTGATTCTCAGCTTAAATCCATTGAGCTACCAAGAGGATCTTATGGACCTGTAGCCTAAAGCTTCGACAGTACGAGAATAACTGATTAAACTCTTTAATCACATTATCTACCATCCGTTAACTCCCGCGCACTCCACTAAAAACCGATAGTTGCACTTTTCGCACTACAGATATATTTTTGTGTCTATTGGATATAACCAATCAATAATACGATGATTCTTCACAAATCACTCGTAAGTACAGCTGGGTAAATTACCGTTTTTCCCCTATAGTTACATCTAACTCCTTAAGTACCACTGATCCTTCTAATGAACAATAGATCATAGTCTCACTATGACTAAATCCCTCTCAGGCCAAGAGAGTGTGTGGCGCCACATTGTTCAAGATCTGAAATCAGCCCTTAAGGAAGCAATTTATATACTTACCCTGCTTTGGGGAAGGAGTGAATTCCATCTTGTGTAGCTGAGTTCCCAGCTCCCCAATTAGACGAATCCCCAAAATGGTAGGCTTGTTAAGTCAGTGATCTGGTCACTCTCACCTATGTAAATCAAAGGATTAAGGTCATGTTACCTATGGTCATCCTAGTGAACAACGTGGCGTTACCTATGGTCATCCTAGTGAAATGAAAGTCTCAATCATGAACGACGTTATATAATGAGACTAAGCATTTCGTGGTCCGATTTTATACAAACTCCTTTGTGTAGAATATCCCCGCTCGCATGTCTAATACATGAATGATCAGGATCAGATCATTTGTAGCACTTTACAATATTTGTAACACCTACAAGGCGGGCCATACTCGTAGTGTCACAAAGATAAGGTACCCAGCCTTATCCAAATACTACAGACCATTTAGGTTATCACTTAAAACATGATCCATTTGTATGTCTCCATATACATGTTTAAGTTACAACGATAACCATGGATCTTAGTTTATTGGTTTGTGGTTAATGCAACTAAAATATCATATATTTTATATAAAGAAGTGAATCAAATATCATATATTATAAATCACAGAATGTTTGTTCATACAAGTGTTTACAAACTCTAGAACCCTACGAGATTTAGGGCATCAACCCCCACACACTCCCACTTGTCCTAAAGCTAGTGGGGGTGTACAAGATCTGTCTCTTATACACATCTAGATGTGTATAAGAGACAGCCCTTGAACAGCAACAAGCAGAACCAGACACTACCACTAGGTTACCTTGGTATTCTCGGTGTGAGAATCCAGGAATGGTGGGCTCTGGCTTATTTCTGTCTCTTATACACATCTAGATGTGTATAAGAGACAGCCCATAGACCCATACTCAGCAGGTGACCTTCAAACACTATAGCAGTGAGGGCCTTCGTAAACGGATCAGCAACGTTGTGTTCTAAAGCTATCTTCATGACAAACATGTTCCCTTGATGCACAATCTCTTGGATGAGATGGTATTTTCTCTCAATGTGCTTGCTGCGCTTATGACTCCGAGGCTCACGGGAATTCGCCACAACACCACTATTATCATAATAAAGGGTGATGGGTCTAGACATGTCTGGAACAACTTTCAGATCAGGTAGAAACTTCCTGAGCCAAACAACCTTCTTAGCAGCTTCACTAGCTGGTACATATTCGACCTCCATGGTGGAGTCCGCGATGCACCCCTGCTTGGTGCTTCGCCATACTACAATCCTTTCCTTAAGAGTAAACACTGATCTTGAAGTGGATTTTCTAGAATCCCTCTCAGTCTAAAAATCAGAGTCAGTGTATCCATTAAGGATCAAATCCTTAGAACCATGCACAAGCATGTAGTCCCTCCTTCTCGGAAGATACTTGAGGATGTTCTTAACGGCATTCTAGTGATCATATCCTGGATTTGACTGATATCTACTGACTATCCCCACTGTGTAGCAGATGTCAAGTCTAGTACATAACATCGCATACATCAAACTGCCGACGGAAGATGCACAGGGGACTCGTCTCATTTCCTCAACCACTTGAGGTGTCATAGGACACTGTTCCTTAGACAAAGTAACTCCATGTCTGAAAGGCAATAGGCCCCTCTTGGAGTTCTGCATCGAGTACTTGATCAACATCTTGTCAATGTATAATGCCTGAGACAGTGCTAGTACTTTTTTCTTTCGATCCCGTTGATCCCAAGAATAAATTGAGCCTCTCCCAAATATTTCATTTAGAATTGGGTCGCTAGCCAGTTCTTAACTGAAGTCGGTAAGCCTACGTCATTTCCAATGAGTAGGATATTGTCTACATATAACACTAGGAAAACTATTGAACTGTTGATGATTTTCTTATAGACACAAGGCTCATCAAAATTCTGTTCCAAGATTGAGATGCCTGTTTTAGTCCATAAATGGACCGATTTAGCTCGCAAACCTTTTGCTCTTGACCTTGGACTATGAATCCCTCGGGCTGCACCATATAAATGGTCTCCTCAAGATTGTCATTCAAAAAAGCAGTCTCGACATCTACTATTTGCCATATCTCATAGTCATAATATAAGGCAATGGATAGGAGGATGCGGATAGACTTCAACATGGCAACATACGAGAAAGTCTCTTCATAGTCGTCCGCGCACTCCACTAAAAACGATAGTTGCCTTTTCGCACTACAGAATATATTTTTGTCTATTGGATATAACCAATCAATAATACGATGATTCTTCGTAAGTACAGCTGGGTAAATTACCGTTTTTCCCCTATAGTTACATCTAACTCCTTAAGTACCACTGATCCTTCTAATGAACAATAGATCATAGTCTCACTATGACTAAATCCCTCTCAGGCCAAGAGAGTGTGTGGCGCCACATTGTTCAAGATCTGAAATCAGCCCTTAAGGAAGCAATTTATATACTTACCCTGCTTTGGGGAAGGAGTGAATTCATCTTGTGTAGCTGAGTTCCCAGCTCCCCAATTAGACGAATCCCCAAAAATGGTAGGCTTGTTAAGTCAGTGATCTGGTCACTCTCACCTATGTAAATCAAAGGATTAAGGTCATGTTTTATGGATCCTAGTGAACAACGTGGCGTTACCTATGGTCATCCTGTGAAATGAAAGTCTCAATCATGAACGACGTTATATAATGAGACTAAGCATTTCGTGGTCCGATTTTATACAAACTCCTTTGTGTAGAATATCCCCGCTCGCATGTCAATACATGAATGATCAGGATCAGATCATTTGGTAGCACTTTACTTAGTACACTACAAGGCGGGCCATACTACGTAGTGTCGATAAGGTACCCAGCCTTATCCAAATACTACAGACCATTTAGGTTATCACTTAAAACATGATCCATTTGTATGTCTCCATATACATGTTTAAGTTACAACGATAACTAGGATCTTAGTTTATTGGTTTGTGGTTAATGCAAACTAAAATATCATATATTTTATAAAGAAGTGAATCAAAATATCATATATTATAAATCACAGAATGTTTGTTCATACAAGTGTTTACAACTCTAAACCCTACGAGATTTAGGGCATCAACCCCCACACACTCCACTTGTCCTAAAGCTAGTGGGGGTGTACAAGATAATCAAATTACAAGTACATAAAACAATAAACTAGGGGTACAAGATCTCCCACTTGCCTAGTCCAGCCGTGGTCTCTCCTATAGACCCATACTCAGCAGGTGACCTTCAAACACATATGCAGTGAGGGCCTTCGTAAACGGATCAGCAACGTTGTGTTCTAAAGCCTATCTTCATGACAAACATGTTCCCTTGATGCACAATCTCTTGGATGAGATGGTATTTTCTCTCAATGTGCTTGCTGCGCTTATGACTCCGAGGCTCACGGGAATTCGCCACAACACCACTATTATCATAATAAAGGGTGATGGGTCTAGACATGTCTGGAACAACTTTCAGATCAGGTAGAAACTTCCTAGCCAAACAACCTTCTTAGCAGCTTCACTAGCTGGTACATATTCGACCTCCATGGTGGAGTCCGCGATGCACCCTGCTTGGTCTTCGCCATACTACAATCCTTTCCTTAAGAGTAAACACTGATCTTGAAGTGGATTTTCTAGAATCCCCTCAGTCTAAAAATCAGAGTCAGTGTATCCATTAAGGATCAAATCCTTAAGAACCATGCACAAGCATGTAGTCCCTCCTTCTCGGAAGATAACTTGAGGATGTTCTTAACGGCATTCTAGTGATCATATCTGGATTTGACTGATATCTACTGACTATCCCCACTGTGTAGCAGATGTCAAGTCTAGTACATAACATCGCATACATCAAACTGCCGACGGAAGATGCACAGGGGACTCGTCTCATTTCCTCAACCACTTGAGGTGTCATAGGACACTGTTCCTTAAGACAAAGTAACTCCATGTCTGAAAGGCAATAGGCCCCTCTTGGAGTTCTGCATCGAGTACTTTGATCAACATTCTTGTCAATGTATAATGCCTGAGACAGTGCTAGTACTTTTTCTTTCGATCCCGTTGATCCAAGAATAAATTGAGCCTCTCCCAAATATTTCATTTAGAATTGGGGTCGCTAGCCAGTTCTTAACTGAAGTCGTAAGCCTACGTCATTTCCAATGAGTAGGATATTGTCTACATATAACACTAGGAAAACTATTGAACTGTTGATGATTTTCTTATAGACACAAGGCTCATCAAAATTCTGTTCCAAGATTGAGATGCCTGTTTAGTCCATAAATGGACCGATTTAGCTCGCAAACCTTTTGCTCTTGACCTTGGACTATGAATCCCTCGGGCTGCACCATATAAATGGTCTCCTCAAGATTGTCATTCAAAAAAGCAGTCTCGACATCTACTATTTGCCATATCTCATAGTCATAATATAAGGCAATGGATAGGAGGATGCGGATAGACTTCAACATGGCAACATACGAGAAAGTCTCTTCATAGTCGATCCCTCTACCTGGGTATAACCCTTTGCCACCAGTCTAGCCTTGAAGGTTTACACCTTCCCATCAGTACCCTGTTTCCTCTTGTAGATCCATTTACAACCTATAGGTTTAACCCATCAGGTTGATCTACAAGATCCCAAACTGAATTGAAGTACATAGACTCTATTTCAAGATCCATGGCTTTAATACATTCATCTCTGTCAACATCCTCCATTGCTTCTTATAAGACAGTGGATCCTCAACCTCGCCATCAGCTACCATGGCTAGGATTTCAGTTAAATCCATATAGCGAATAGGTGGGTTTGCAACCCTCCCACTACGTCGAGGATTTGACCTACTAGATGAACCTACATCAACACCTCTTGTTGAAGATTCAGTAGTTTCTTTGGAAAACTCATTCAACACGATATTGCTTCTAAGTTGTGCTTCCTTAAGTTCTATTGTACCCTAAGTGACATCTATTTTGCAATGATGCTCCAATGAGGCAGGTCAAAATAAAGATTGTGCAAAACAACCATCCTTTAGGGGACACTCCCAGAGTGCCATGAGGCGATGCACTAAAACTTTATCCAACCTAATAAGAGAGACCGGGGGATTTGTTGTCACACATACT